>NC_073737.1:5139161-5461977 GCF_023634155.1 Falco peregrinus
CTCACAGAGGGTCGGGATGCGACGGGAAAGCTTCAGCTCGCAGTGCTGTCACGAAAGCCTCCACCTGCAGGGAGAAGTCAATTGAGTGCGGCACCGGGATGGCCCAGCTTTAAACCAACTTGGACCAAGGGTGTGGAAATTAACTTTTTTCCCCATGGGAAAATGAAGATGAGGGGGAAGCTGGGAGGCAGCACCCTGCCCGCGCTGCCGGCGCTCAGCGGGATGCTGCCAAGCGGTGCCGCCTTGGCTGTGCCCACCTGTGCCATGAGGACACCCTGCACGTCCGCGTCGTGCTCGAAGTCCTTGTCCACATCCAGCACCAGGACAGGTGCGTGCTTCACACCGGCAAAGTGGACCCTGAAGAAAGGAGGGAGAGAAGGGTTAAATACACACACCCCCCCCCCCCAAATCAGGGGGGTCACCCCAAAACCACCACTGGTCCGGGTGCCAGGAGCACGGCGGGGGTGGGTTTAGACTCACTCCGTGGTCTTATCCACCAGCCAGTGCTCGTGCTGGGCATGGAGCTGCTGCAGGTATCCCAGCTGGATGCCCCCCTCCTCGCTCCGCGCCCTCCGCCGCAGCCGCTCCAGGCACGTCTGGGAGGCAGGAGGTTAACGGGAGAGCCAGGGGTAACGGGATGTGGGAGAGGGGGTAATGGGAGAGATGCGGGGTTAACGGGATGCAGGGAGAGATAGGTTGAAGGGATGCAGGGAGATTGATGGGATGCAGGGAGACGGGAGGTTAATGGGAGAGATGGGAGGTTATAGGGATGCGGGGAGACAAGAGGTTAATGGGAGAGACGGGAGGTTAACGGTTAACGGGATGCAGAAAGATGGGAGATTAATGGGAGAGAAGGGAGGTTAACGGGATGCAGGGAGATGGGAAGGTTAACGGGAGAGACAGGAGGTTAACCGGAGACGGGAGTTTAACGGGATGGAGGTGTCCAGCAAAGCATCGCCCGGGGAGCAGCCGGGCATCGAGCATCCCTGGAAGATGCTGCAGCCCTCCCCCCGCAACATCCACTCCAGAATCCACAGCAAAACTCCCGCCGGCATTCCCACAGGAACACAAGCAGGCCCCGCTCCTCAGGGGCAGCGGCTTACGGTTAAACCCCAACATTCTGGCAATTCCAGGTGCTCGCCGGGCTCCGAGCGCCGGCCGCATCCCCCTCCGGCTGCGCTCGGGGGTCTCGCCCGCACCCACCTGCGGCGTTGCCCGCAGGTAGAGGAAGCCGTGGAGGGCGGCGTGGGACGTCAGGTGCCGCAGCAGGAATCCGTGCCACTCCTGGTAAATGGCCCACTCCAGCGCCTGCAGGTGCCCGGCCTCAAAGAGGTTCTTGGCGAAGACGTACCTGGCCAGGGACAGAGGTGGGACAGGGCAGCCGGCACTGCCAAGCCCCCCCGCCCCCCCCCCCCAGGTGACTTCATGGCTGGGTTTTTTCCACCGACCAGGTACCACAGGCATTGCAATTAAGTCAGAAATCTTGAATTTGGGGCTCAGCGACGCTGGGGGCCGGGCAGCTGCCACTGCCACCACTGAAAGGACTCCAAGCCACTGCCTGACACAGTGGGGGATGGGGCAGCCACCAGCCAAAATTATTTGGGGGGATAACAAAGGTCCAAATTGTCCAACAAGCTCATTTCTGTAATTAAGCATCACTCCGGGCTTCACTCGGGGGGGTGGCTCTGCTTGCCCCAGGTGCCATGACACGGGTGGTGTGGATGCTCGTTATCCCATTTAATCCCTTTATCCCACATCTTTCCTATTGGAACGTGGGGGTCCCGGGTACCTGTCGCTGTAGATGGAGCGCTCAAAGACCTGCACAGGGTGGGGGGTCCCAGGGGGGTGCTCGGCTGGTGGCTCCAGCATCGCCTTCAGCCGGCTGAGGCAGGAGAAGGTCTGGAAGGTGTAGGACCAGCGGGCTGGGTCCTGGTACATCATCTGGAGAAGGTTGGTGGAGCCCACGAGCGCCTACGAAAGAAGAGCTGGGGGGGGTTGAGGCTGTCCCCCCTTACCGCCGCAGTGCCGGACGATGCCGCGACGCAGCTGGTACCCGCCGTTACCTCCGCCGTGCCGCCGGCTGGCACCTTGCGCCACTGTGCCACGGGCTCGGTCACCAAGTGCCACTGGGGGGAAGGTGGCAGCCAGCAGCCGCAGGAACGTCGATTTCCCCACGGCTACGGGGAGCAGCGCAGGGTGAGCCCGTGTGCCCCCCACCCCCCACCGCAGCTTTCTGGGGTGACCCCCCTATCCCATAACGCACCTTTCTGGGGTGTCCCCCCCACCCCATAACGCAGCTTTCTGGGGTGAGCCCCCCACCCCCCCACGGCAGCTTTCTGGCGTGCCCCCCCCCCCCCCATCGCAGCTTTCTGGGGTGCCCCCCCACCCCCAGCCAGGCAGCAATACTATTTAACTACAGAAATTAAGTCAGACCCCCCCTCAGCACCCAAAATCCCCACCTCCATCACCCACCAAATCCTCCTGCCCCCCCAAGCAGCTCCCCGCATCCCAAATTGTGTGTCCCCGTCCGTCCCCCCGTGTCGCCCCGCCCCCCCGGTACCGATGTTCCCCTCCAGGGCCAGGCGCACGGTGGCCCCGCACCGCCCCATCCCGCCAACGCTTCCGCCTTCCCGCGTCATATGCTAATGAAATGGTAATGAGCGGCGCGCGCTGCCAAAGCCCCGTGACGTCAGCACGCGGGAAGCGCCGGGGAGGGGGGAGGAGCGGAAGCGGCAGCGGGAAGCACGCGCGGTGCGGGGTGGGTGGGTGGGATGTTAATTTATGCAAATGTAACCCCGCCCACCGCATGTCCTGGCAGCGCTGGCGGGGGTGGGGGGGGGAAGGGCGGGGCAGCAGCGTGGGGTGCGGGATCACCGGGGGATCAGGGGCACCGACGTGGGGTCAAGGGCGTTCACACGGGGTCAAGGGCATCGACGTGACACTGCGGACACCAGCGTGGGGTCAAGGGCATCAGCGTGGGGTGGGGGACGCCAGCACGGGGCTGGGGGGCACCACCGTGGGGTAACGTGGGGGGGGGGGACGCCAGCACGGGGCTGGGTCACCACCGTGGGGTGGGGGGCATCAACATGGGGGGGGGGGCACCAGCACAGGGCTGGGGTCACCACTGTGGGGTAACATGGGGGGGGGCACCAGCATGGGGCTGGGGGCACCACCGTGGGGTAACGTGGGGGGGGGCACCAGCACGGGGCTGGGGGCACCACCGTGGGGTAACGTGGGGGGGGGCACCAGCACGGGGCTGGGGGCACCACCGTGGGGTAACGTGGGGGGGGGGGCACCAGCACGGGGCTGGGGGCACCACCGTGGGGGTAACGTGGGGGGGGGGGACGCCAGCACGGGGCTGGGGGCACCACCGTGGGGTAACATGGGGGGGGCACCAGCACGGGGCTGGGGTCACCACTGTGGGGTAACATGGGGGGGGGCACCAGCACGGGGCTGGGGGGCACCAGCGTGGCGTAACTTGGGGTGGGGGACGCCAGCACGGGGCTGGGGTCACCAACATGGGGTCAAGGGCATCAACGTGACGCTGGGGGCACCAGCATGGGGTCAAAGGCATCAACATGGGGTTGGGTGGGGGTCAAGGGCATCAACATGGGGTTGGGAGGCACCAACACAGGGCTGGGGGCACCAACGTGGGGTCAAGGGCATCGACATGACACAGGGGCACCAGCCCAGGGTCAAGGGCATTAACATGGGGTTGGGGGGGCACCAGCATGGAGTCAAAGGCATCACCATCGGGTTGGGGGACACCAACACAGGGCTGGGGTCACCAACATGGGGTCAAGGGCATTGACACGGGGTTGGAGGCATCAATAGAAGGTTAGGGGGGGGACCAAGACGAGGTCGAGGGCATCAACACATGGTTAGAAGCGTGACCATGGGGTTGGGGGCACCAATGTGAGGTCAGGCGCATAGACATGGGGTTGGGGGCATCAACACAGGGTTGAGGGCATCAATGTGACATTGGGGGCATGAACATGGGGTCAGGGGCACAAATATGAGGTCAAGGGCATCAACATGGGGTTGGGGCCACAACATCACGTTGAGGGCACCAACATGAGGTCAACGGCATTGACACAGGGTTGGGGGCCACAACATGAGGTCAAGGACATCAACACAGGGTTAGAGGCCACAACATAAGGTCAAGGGCAACAACAGAGGGTTGGGGGCCACAATGTGAGGTCAAAGGGCATCGACATGGGGTTGGGGGCATGAACATGGGTCAAGGACATCAACACAGGGTTGGGGGCCACAACATGGGTCAAGGACATCAACACAGGGTTGGGGGCCACAGTGTGAGGTCAAAGGGCATCGACACAGGGTTGGGGGCATCAACATGGGGTCAAGGGCAACACCACAGGGTTGGGGGGCCACAACGTGAGGTCAAAGGGCATCGACATGGAGTTGGGGGCATAGACATGGGGTCAAGGGCAACAACACAGGGTTGGGGGCCACAGTGTGAGGTCAAAGGGCATCGACATGGGGTTGGGGGCACCAACATCACATTGGGGGCACCAACATGAGGTTAAGGGCATTGACACAGGTTTGGGGGCCACAACATGGGGTCAAAGGGCATCGACATGGGGTTGGAGGCCACAACATAAGGTCAAGGGCAACAACACAGGGTTGGGGGCCACAGTGTGAGGTCAAAGGGCATTGACATGGGGTGGGGGCCACAACATGGGTCAAGGACATCAACACAGGGTTGGGGGCCACAGTGTGAGGTCAAAGGGCATCGACATGGGGTGGGGGCCACAACACGGGTCAAGGACATCAACACAGGGTTGGGGGCCACAGTGTGAGGTCAAAGGGCATCGACACAGGGTTGGGGGCATCAACATGGGGTCAAGGGCAACACCACAGGGTTGGGGGCCACAACGTGAGGTCAAAGGGCATCGACATGGAGTTGGGGGCATAGACATGGGGTCAAGGGCAACAACACAGGGTTGGGGGCCACAGTGTGAGGTCAAAGGGCATCGACATGGGGTTGGGGGCACCAACATCACATTGGGGGCACCAACATGAGGTTAAGGGCATTGACACAGGTTTGGGGGCCACAACATGGGGTCAAAGGGCATCGACATGGGGTTGGAGGCCACAACATAAGGTCAAGGGCAACAACACAGGGTTGGGGGCCACAGTGTGAGGTCAAAGGGCATTGACATGGGGTGGGGGCCACAACATGGGTCAAGGACATCAACACAGGGTTGCTGGCCACAGTGTGAGGTCAAAGGGCATCGACATGGGGTGGGGGCCACAACACGGGTCAAGGACATCAACACAGGGTTGGGGGCCACAGTGTGAGGTCAAAGGGCATCGACACAGGGTTGGGGGCATCAACATGGGGTCAAGGGCAACAACACAGGGTTGGGGGCCACAACGTGAGGTCAAAGGGCATCGACATGGGGTGGGGGCCACAACATGGGGTCAAATGGCATCAACATGGTGTTGGGGGCATCAAGGCAGAATTGAGGGCATCAGCATGATGACAGGGGCACCAACATGAGGTTGGGGCTTCCCCACCCCTCCCCCCATTACCCTCATCCCCCCTCCCCTCTGCCCCTCCCCCCCCCAACCCCCCAGAATCTCCCAGAAAAGGGGCCGAGCCTGGAGAAAAGGCTTTAATGCGCAGTGGGTGGCAGGGAGGAGCAGCGGGGACCGAGGAGGAGCGCAGCACCCGGGCCGGGGTGGGGGGGCCGCCGTGGGGCGGGGAGGGGGCTTAGAAGCATTTTCGGTGGACGATGGAGGGTCCGGCCTCGTCGTACTCGGGTTTGCTGATCCACATCTGCTGGAAGGTGGAGAGGGACGCCAGGATGGAGCCGCCGATCCACACCGAGTACTTGCGCTCCGGCGGGGCGATGATCTGCCGAGACACCGGCCGTTAGGATGCACCCCTTGATCCACCACCCCAAATCTCCACCAGGAGAGGATTTTGGGGTGTTGGTGGCCATGGTTTGCCCCCCAGACACCCCCACCCCAAAACCTACTTTGATCTTCATGGTGCTGGGAGCCAGCGCCGTGATTTCCTTCTGCATGCGGTCAGCGATGCCGGGGTACATGGTGGTGCCACCGGACAACACGTTGTTGGCGTACAGGTCCTTGCGAATGTCGATGTCACACTTCATGATGGAGTTGTAGGTCGTCTCATGGATGCCAGCTGATTCCATGCCTGGGGTGGAAGGGGGCTGTTAGCACCCTGACCCCCACCCAAGTCTCCTCAGGGCTTCCCAAAAGAGCCGAAGAGCCATGGTGTCACCCATGGGTTGCTCCCCACGTTTGGGGTGCGAAGGGCTTGGGAGAGCCCTGAGACACCTCAGCGAGGCACCCATGGGAGCTGGTTGTCCGCTGGTGGGGTGGTGGGGATGGGGGGCAACCACCGAGGGGGCAGCCAGGGCAATTTGGGGTGGGCTCACCGATGAAGGAAGGTTGGAAGAGGGTCTCGGGGCAGCGGAACCGCTCGTTCCCGATGGTGATGACCTGCCCGTCGGGGAGCTCGTAGCTCTTCTCCAGCGAGGAGGAGGAGGCAGCTGTGGCCATCTCGTTCTCGAAGTCGAGGGCCACGTAGCAGAGCTTCTCCTTGATATCGCGCACGATTTCCCGCTCGGCTGCGGAAGACGATGGCAAACGGGCTTAAGCCGGTGCCACGGCGGCACCACGGGGTCGCCCATCACCCCGTACCCCCCTCCTGGCCCCGTACCGGTGGTGACGAAGGAGTAGCCCCTCTCGGTGAGGATCTTCATGAGGTAGTCAGTGAGGTCGCGGCCGGCCAAGTCAAGACGCATGATGGCGTGGGGCAGAGCGTAGCCCTCGTAGATGGGCACGTTGTGGGTGACACCGTCCCCGGAGTCGAGGACGATGCCTGGGAAGCGGGAAGAAGGTGAGGGAGGGGCCTTGGTCCCTTCCCCATCACCTGTGGTCACCGGGATGCTGCGTGTCCTACTACTCACCTGTGGTGCGACCAGAGGCGTAGAGGGAGAGGACGGCTTGGATGGCGACGTACATGGCGGGGACGTTGAAGGTTTCAAACATGATCTGGGATGGTGAAGGAGCCAGCGGGTTAGGGGGGGACCACAGAGGTCCCCAGCACATCCCACCCTGACCCACGGGGGCTGTGCCTTCCCGCAGAGACAGGGTCAACAGATTGCATGGAAAAATATGCGGGTTGTTGCATTGCACGGAAAAACACACGGATTGTTGCATTGCACTGAAAAATATGCGGGTTGTTGCATTGCACGGAAAAACACACGGATTGTTGCATTGCACTGAAAAATATGCGGATTGTTGCATTGCACGGAAAAACACACAAATCGTTGCTCTGCATGGAAAAACACACGGATTGTTGCATTGCATGGAAAAACACACGGATTGTTGCATTGCATGGAAAAACACATGGATTGTTGCATTGCATGGAAAAACATGCAGATTGTTGCATTGCATGGAAAAACACGCGGATTGTTGCATTGCATGGAAAAACACGCGGATCATTGCATTGCATGGAAAAACATGCGGATTGTTGCATTGCATGGAAAAACACGCGGATCGTTGCATTGCATGGAAAAACATGCGGATTGTTGCATTGCATGGAAAAATAAGTGGATTGTTGCATTGCACGGGCGCGTGGGTCAGCACATGGCGCAGAACAACACGCAGGTGGCTGCGTTGCACTGAGGAGCACGTGGGTCAGCGCATCACATGGAAACATGAGTCATGGCATTGCACAGAGCGTCACACACGTCAGCGCGTTGCACGGCACAGCCCGCGGGTCCATGTGAGCCAGCGAGCCCACCGCTAGGAGCTCAACCACCGCCCGCTCCTCCATCCCGCGCCAGCCCCTGGTGACAGCCAGCTCCATCCAGCTAAACCCCCAACGCCCCCAGACCCCTGCGGTTTCGGAGGGTCCGTCCCCACCACCAGGTGTCCCACGGCGCCTTACCTGGGTCATCTTCTCCCGGTTGGCCTTGGGGTTGAGGGGCGCCTCGGTGAGCAGCGTGGGGTGCTCCTCGGGGGCCACGCGCAGCTCGTTGTAGAAGGAGTGGTGCCAGATCTAAGGCGGGCGATGGAGAATTGGGGTCTTACCCCAAACTGGGGCCAGCACCCACTCCCCATCCCGGCCCTGGGGGTCTCACCTTCTCCATGTCATCCCAGTTGGTGATGATGCCGTGCTCGATGGGGTACTTGAGCGTGAGGATGCCCCTCTTGCTCTGCGCCTCGTCGCCCACGTAGCTGTCTTTCTGCCCCATGCCTACCATGACACCCTAACGCCGCGAGAGGCAGCCTCATTAGCCTCATTTTGCTAATTAACGCAGGGCATAATTAACAGGGGGTGGCTGGGGGCTGCCTCTGGGTACCCACCTGGTGCCGGGGCCGCCCCACGATGGAGGGGAAGACGGCGCGGGGGGCATCGTCACCGGCAAAGCCGGCTTTGCAGAGGCCGGAGCCGTTGTCGCAGACCAGGGCGGTGGTCTCCTCCTCGCACATGGTGGGGCCGGTGGCTGGTGGTCAGGGGGACCTGGGGGAAAAGCTGGGGCAAGGGGGGAAAAGCAGCGTTAAAGGGAGGGTGAGGAGGGGGTGACGCCGTGCCACCATGTCCGGCTTTGGGTGTCGGAAGGGTTTGGAGTCCTTGGGGATGCACAGCCCCGCAAAATCCTTGGGGGGGGGGGGGTGGCTGCCAGCTGGGACCCCCGGCGTGGCGGTGCTGGGAGCGGGTGATGCTCATCCCCCACAGATGCTGCTCCGTGCGATGCTGCTGCTCCATCCGTCGCCAGCCGGTGCCCGAACGGGAGCCAAAGCCTGGTGCCCGTGCTCAGCTCCGGCGTTGCCAGGCCGGTGCTCCCGAGCGGGCGGGGGGAGGGCAGGCGATGGCCTCTCGTCCAGTTCGGTCTCAGCAGCTCCTTGCTGCTCTGCCCTCGCATCCTTTCCCAAAAACGGGGCAAAAAATCACCCTTCCCAGAGGGTGCCACTCTCCACCAGCAGATGCGCTCCTGAATCCAGAGGGAAGCAGGCAAAAACCTCGCAGGAGCCCAAAAAGAAAAGAAAAAAACCCCAAAATCTTGGGGATTTCTGGAAGAGCACGACCCGCTTTGGCCGCAGCCCAGCTCTCGTTGCCTCCGTGGAAGCCCCTGGCTGGGGGGATGCGCTGGGGTGGCCACTGCACCCTGTCTGCGCAAACCCAGTCGGGGCCACCCCATAAATGCTGGGGCACCCCGAACCCCCCCGGGGTGGTTTTTTTTTTTTCTTCCCGCTGTCCTGCAAGCCAGAGGGGAGGCAGGGCTGGGCAGTACTCACCGCAGAGGCGAGAGCTCCTTTCCTCTGGGACCGAGTCCCAGGGCGCCTTTGGTATAAATACCAGGAGCCCGTGAAACCTCAGAGGCGGATCCTCTCTAAACAAAGACCCTAAATAGGCTAAGTGATGGTGTGTTAGCCATATGGCCATATAAGGTGTTTTATTTCATTAAATTGACCTTGGACCGATGGTAGGACCCAGCACGGTTAATTATTGTAAGAAAAATGTATGTGGGGATGCTTGGGAGGCAAGAGCCAATTTGGGAGTCTGTTCCTTTTATGCTCCGCTCCGATAAACAAGTGAGACACAAATCCTTATAAGCGACACTCTCGGCAAAAAGGGGGTGGAAGCAGCTCCGGTTCCCGGGGAGAGCGTGGAGAAACCCCACCCGAGCGGTGGTGGGGGTCAGGGCTCTGCTGGGGGGGACACCCCGCGGCCCGGACGGGAGTTTGACATCTCCGAGATGCTGGAAACGCACCAGGTTGGCGCATCGCTCCCTCCCAGCCTCAGCTCCCCCGTATCCCCGGCATTCGGCACCTTTGGGGTCTCTCTCCCAGGGGGGTTTCTCTCTCTGCCCCCCATGTTGGGCTTTCGGTCCCCCAAAGCCCCTCACCTCCCAGATGCTCGGCTGGAGCAGGATGCCTGAATCCCAGCCCTGCATCACAGGGGCACCCAGCTCCTCACCCCCTCCCCCAGGGGGTGTTGGAGGCTGGATGAGCCCAGACCCCCCCCAGGCACAACAGGGGTGCTGTCCCTGCCCCTCATGCCTGATCGTGGCATGGGGGGGGGCAGAGCCACCCCCAGCCCTGTACAAAGCCAGTGGAGCCCGAGGGGCCCGTGGCCCTCGCAGGGGCCAACCAGCAGCTGCAACCCCCCAGCTGCCTTCTTAAGGGCAACGGTCCCACGTTGGGGACCCCCCACAAGGAGCTGGGGCAGGGGAGATGACCCAGAGCCACCCCCCGGGGCTACAGGGGCTCAGGCTGCAGATGGGGAAACTGAGGCGCAGGGTGCCCGGGCTGCCTCCTGCTTTGCTCTACCGGGTGCCAAGCCGGGCTCCGGGCAGGGGCACCACGGCACCGGTGCAGCACCAAGGACCGGGGGCTGCAGGGTCCCACCACCACCGGAATGGACTCGTGTCCTGGTGTCCCCCCATGGCCCCGGAGGGATGGAGCAGACCCTGGGCTGTCACCCCACAGGGCAGGACAGCGACCTGGTGCCTCCCCAGCCTGCTAGCAGCTCCACCAACATCCCCCCTGGGTGGCTCTGTCCCATTTGTCCCCTTTTTTCCGGGAAAACCCGGATTTGTCCCCCGGCTGTGCACTTGCCGGTGTGCCCACCGCACAGCCCTGGGGACCAGCCGCTGCCTTCCCATCCCAACCCTGTTCCCTTGGTCCGATGCCAAACATGAGGTCACCGAGGCAAAAGGTTGCCATATATGACATGATGCAAAAAAAAAAAAAAAAAAAAAAAAAAAAAAAAAATTAACCCCAAACCCAGCGGAGAGTTGAGGGGGGAAAAAAATAAATATATCTGAGGTTGAATGTGCCGGGAGAGTCCCGGGGGGAGGGAGCGGAGCTGGTGGCAGGACCCCATCCCACCCTGAGGTGGTGGGGACCGTGCCAAAGCCACCCAGAGCAACCCACGGGGCATCCCCCTGCGACCTCACTGCAGCACCAGCTCAGGGGGCTCCTCCATCCTCGGCCCAGCCCGAGGCACCGGGTACCCAACGCGGCCCTCGGCACCTCGGCACGGCCAGTTGGAGCTGGGCCGGCGCGGCAGCAGCCGTGCAGCCTAAAAAGGCAACGTTTGGCCACCACAGCCAATCCAGCCGGCGGCCGTGCCGGGGCTGGGCGCTGGGGAGGGTGCCCGGCGGCCCTGGGATGCTCGAGGAACGCCAAGCATCCCCGAGGCTGGCGCTGGGATGAAGGCAGGATGAGGAGGGGGCCAAGTCCCGGTTTGCCAGGGGATTTCAGAATTCCCGGCCCTCCGCACCTCCCTACAAGGGTAACGTTCGCGCTTTAAACCTCTTGGGCTGCCGCAGAGGATGGGCAACCCGGCAGCGAGAGCCGGGGCAGGGATTTGGGTCAGGTCCCAAGTCCGAGGCAGAGATAAGCATCACCCCCTGCCTGCAGGAAACCCCCGAACACACAACCCCTGTCACTGCAGAAAATAAAAACTATTTCTGTTGGGGTTTAGCGCCTACCAAATTCAACCCCCCATGCTGAGCAACTTTACGATGTAACAGTCACATCTGGGGCAGCTGGAGAGAGGGGAGGGTGAGCGGGACGCAGGCGGCAGTGCGAGGCTATCAGCATTCATCCTGCCACGCAAAAGTGATGACTCAGTGACTTTAAGTGAAAAAATGCGATTAAAAAGCCGCCAGCTCAGAGAGTGCGAGGCAGCAGCTGGCCGCTGACGTGAGAAACGCAGCCCTCGCAGCCGGCTGCGCTGTGAGTATTTCAAAAATTCTCCACGAGGGTTTTATCGGTCACTGGGACAAACTTACACACAAAGTTGTGATTTGCCACCAGCTCCTCGCCCTGGCTGGTGCTCTCTGCTCGATGCTGGGGTCAGCTCAGCCCTGAGACCTTCAGGGATGGGGAGTGGAGATAAATATTCGCCGTCCGTTTGAAGGAATTGCCGCTTTGCAAGACGGGCTTGCCCAGCTCTCGTCCCCGCAGTGTGTGGGGGGGCCGTCAGGGTGAAGAGCAGATGGCTCCATCCTGCACGGGGCTGTGGGATGAGCATCCCTACCCCCAGGCTGCAAAACCCACCCTGGAGCACGGTTTAAATAAATCAGGTCTGAAAATTAGTTTCTACAGCTGCCCCTGAAGTCCACTTGCTTCCTTCCCACTGCCGGGGGCGGGGGGTGGGGCGGGGGGTAGCTGGGTTCCAAAACTGAGCGCAAAAACGATGGTGGCAGCAGTTTGTCATGCAGGAGGCAGGGCGGTAGCCGTCACAAATAAACACAACCCCTACATAAACAGATTCCTTCCCTGCTCTCAACCTCACCAGAGCCCTCCAACCCCCTGATCTAGCTTGAAAAAAAAAAAAACAAACCCAAGCAGCAAAAGAAACCCAGCCAAGATCACGCAACCATCTGCCTTAAACTGTACACCACAGATTTTTGTACATCCAAGGACAAGGACATGACACAGAGAACAGGTCTGCGTGCACGCCAGAGGTGGGAAGGCAGCTCCAGCCATCTCCCCCCTCCCCGCGCAGCCACATGCTGATGGTCATCATCCTGCCCGAGGACGTGGAGACGCTGCGCATCACGCTCAGCCCTTGGAGCCCAGATGCTTCCACCTTCCAGCACCGCTGCTCCCCTCCCCACGGCGGCAGAAGCGAGGGTGGAGATGCAGCGCGGAGTGCGGGGAAGGAAAACGGCCGCCGGGTGGTCCCACAGCAGTAATTCGGAGGGGGTCCCCAGCCAAACGTGACATCACGGGGTGCTTGTTCTCAGCCAGGACAGACATCGCGCTGCTCTGAGAAGCGCCGAGGCCATCGGGCACGGTGGCGTTTGAGGATCGAAGCGGCAAAAGCTGCTGGAGTCCCGTCTCCCGAGAGGCGAAGTAGAGCCCTCAGGTGACAGCACTGTGGCCAGGGGACCAAAAGCCTCCTCCAGGGTGACACCAGCAACAAGCTGAAGCCAAGCCCTCGCCGGGCGGCACAAGGTCCAGAGTGAACCTCACACCCGGGATAAAGCTGCCAGACGCCCCTCACGCCGCTGGAACGACGCAGCTTGTGCAAAGCGCTGCTGCAGCCAGGTACCTTCTCCCCCAGAATGCTGAAATAGGGGCTCCCCAAGGAGCCTGAGCCCCTTTTTTGCCTCACCGGGCAAAGCGCTGAGCACCAGCAAGCAGGATTTGCTCCGGCTCAGCGGTGATAAACTCTTGTGTGAGGTGACAGGGGCTGGGAGGGCGCAATCTTAAACTACAGCAAAGATTTATCTACTCCAGCCAGCTGCACTGAGACCACCGCAACCCAGAGCGAGCGGCGAAACAAATCACTTTGGAAAGCACTTGAAGAGGTTTCCACACCTCAAAGTTGCAGCAAATCACAGGGAACACTCCCACCCCACCCCCCCCAAAGCTGTTCAAGCCATAGATTAGAGTATTAAACAATTGCTTCAGTGTTAACTTCTGTCTTTGAAACTCCAGTTAGCTTTTTTCCTCCGCGCCTGGAACCTCAGCACCACTTTGTCAGCCCGATGCTGGGCACTGAGGTTTCATGTGCTCCCACTGAGGTCAGGGTACCGATTTCACCGTGGTTATTGGGGGAGGAAGGGAAAGGATCACCACACGGTAGAAATCGTCTGCTACAGGAGGGGAAAAAAAATAATATATAGAATTCCTTAGGCCTAGGTGGAAGGTAGATGGTTTTCTGTAAACAGTTAAGGCAAGAGGCCTATCGGAGATCCATCAGGACTACGTCTCTCTCGACAACGGACACGTGATTGCAGGTCTGGAAGAGAGGGGAAGAGGGGACAGGGATTATCCAGATGTTCCCACAGCTCAGGTGAGTCTCCTCCACCTCCTGACACGACTGCACCCAGCGCCCTTCACACAACAGCCCTCTCGGACCAGCGCCCTGCGCGGTGCCTCGGAGACCACGGCAGGACACAAATACAAACCTCCCTCTCAAACACAAGCCCTCGCCGCTGCCTTGACCTGTTTCTGCAGAGAAGTGCTGTGCACCGCACCCCCAACCCGCTAACAAGTTCAAAAGCTTTAAACCCTCAATCCTAGGAAGAGACAAGCCCCTGCCATGCTGACCCTCCTGTCCTGGGCCACAGCCCAGGACCACCCCCCCCAGATATAAATTCAAGTGTCCAACACGCCAACCCACAGTCCCACAGCCCCCGCTGCCTCCTGGGGTGACTTACAGTGAAGAGAGGGGGGGTCTTTGGAGTGTGGGTGGAATCCTTTCTGTCGGCAGGAAGAGATCTCCTCCAGGCCGTGCTCCGTCAGCTTGAAAAACCCCGTCCTAGAGCAAATAAACACAAACTCTGTGTAGCACAAGCCTCTGCAAATAGAAGCACCTCCTCCTGGGTCTCAAGGAGCGTGCCTGAGTCTGCTCCCCCCGAGAGCAGAGATGCACGCTGCGGGACACAGCTCTGCCCGTGACACTCCTCCCCCCAGCCCTGCAGCCACAGGCTGGTCTCCTTTCACAGGTGGGCACCCATCGCCTGGACACGACCCCCCAAACCAGTTGGGAAGAGCTGTCGAACCACAGACGCTCTTCCAGCCTCTTTTGGTAAAGCTTTATGTGACTTGTCATGTTATTTATTCCCACACCAGGAATCCGATAGAGGAGAGGTCGTGGCAAACAGCCCTTGGATCCCTTCCGAGCCCCTGGATCCCTTCCGAGCCCCTGGATCCCTTCTGCAGAGGCTAGAGAGGCAGAGGGGATGGCATTCCTTACCCCGCGTCCATACTTACTCCTGGTATTTTGGAGAACACACAATAGCAATGGACTCCGGCAACATCATCTGGTAGGAGCAGTGTGTGTGCAGGTCGACGCTGGAGAGGAAGGCTGTCTGCGTGGGGTGAGTCTGAAACGCAGGGAAAAGAGAAAGTCGGTTGGAAAACCGGTCCAAAAGGGACCACGTCTACCAAGAGAAGGTTGCAACAGGGAAGACACAGCTCCGCCGGTGGCACAGAGGACATGCTTGCACACTGCAAATGGGTTTGGATCATCCCAAAACATCTGCTCCTCTTTTTCAGTTGGAGAAAGTACAGGAGGAGCTCTAAATTTCTGGCCGTATCCCAGGTGAAGTCATACTTCAAGGCAAAACACCATCCATGCTTTCATGCGTGTCTCCCTGCAGGGCACTTCACACAGCTACTCCTGGAGCAACATACCACCGAGGCACTTTCCACGTCTCCATATGTCCAACATCCCATTCCACCAAGACAGCCGAGGGTTGGACGACCACAGCCAGCCACCACCTTCCCCATCTCCAGCTAACAGCTAAGATTTCACCGCCTAACTCTTGCTGAAAGGTCTTTGTCCTTTTCCTTGTTACGTTTTTGTTGTCAAGGCCAGCAGGAAGGTCAAAGGAACCCCTGAGGGTCCCCGAATGTCGCAGGGCTGTCACCGAAGGGTTAACACCAAAAGCAGACACCCCGCACACATCAGGCACACGCAGCAGGCTTTTATTTGTCAGAGCCCGTGAGGCAGCTGCTGCTTTCGAGAGATTACTCAGCAGCACCAAACATTTTGCTTGGCACCGATCCGACTGCCAAAGGCTCCGTGGGGACAGGCAAGCAGGGCAGCACTGAAGCCAGCGGAGGAATCTGGAACTGGCACATCCTACGGCAGAGCCGCACAGAGTTGTCTGTGAAAAGTAGCGCTACTACAAGGCTGCACCACGAGAGAGGCTCTGCGCTGCCAGCAGGAGCTCGGGATGCCCCGACGGTGCCTCTGCAGTCAGCTTTTAGCTGGATGAAACATCAGCTCCATGCCCCAAACCCCAGTTTCAAAGGGCCCGATGTTTTAAGGAGGGACCAAATTTAAAAGCGAGCCTAGATTTCTCCCGCAGCGCAAGTAGGGACTGAGACTGCACCGATCCGATGGAGAAGCCCCAGCAGCGGAGGGGGAGAAGCCCCAGTGGAGGATGCTGCCCGCTCCACGCCACTCCCCCTGGTAAATCCTCCTCCACCAGCCCTGCTCCACGCACCCCCTTCCCTCCTGGCTGAAAGACCAGCTGGGAAGCGCGACAGGAACGAGCGACTCACGTGGATCCAGCCTAGCGTAACAAGGCCGTACTGATCCTGGATGACGAAGAGCTCCTCTTCGTTCTCCGTGTTGCAATAATCGGGGCCTCCGTACTGCTTGGGAACGATGACGTGGGTTATCGTGAATTCGTTCCTCATCTGCAAGGCAGCACGGGGAGGCTGTTACCCACCTGACACCCCCCCAGAGCAAGAAACGCTGCTGCTGCCCACTGGTGCAAAGGTAATTTCCCAAGCTTTGGGAAAGCAGTGTTTGTGCATTCATCACTCGGGGGCTCAGCCCAGGGAACAGCAGGTCTGGAAACAATCCCATGGATGTACTGTCCATTTACCAGTCACTGAAATGGGAAGGGTAAGTTACTGACCAAGGCGTCACGGGATTTTCCGAGGCTGAGCATGACCCACAGCTTGATTTCGTTTCCCCTGATGTGCAGAGCAACCCACAAGAGCTCAGAGAAGTCCTGGCCACCCACCGAAGCAAATCTCTCCACTCACTAGGAGATGATGCTTCATAATTAAATAATCATCAAGTGTCTGGGAGCAGCTGGATTGCAGAAAGTTGCTACAGCAAACCATTTCATTTCAAAGCGAACTCCTGCAAGCAAAGCAGCCCCGGGCAGCACAGGGGAGACAGGCTGGAGCTGCCAATAGAAACCTGGGCACGCAACCTGTTTGCGGAAGAACTAACTGTCTCCAGTCGGTGTTTGCACAGCCTTGGCTTGGCGAGGGTCCTAGCTCATAGCTGGGACACCTCAGTCCTGCTGGTACCAAAAGGACACGTCCCCGGGGCCGCCTGTCACCGGCAGCGCGGGGGGTCCTGGAGGCAGGTACCCAGCAGAGCCATCAACAGGAGCGAGGGGAAGCTGAACACCCGTGGGGACACGGTGCCTGACACCTCAGCGTGAGGAAATCCTAAAAAAGGGAGGAAAAGGAAGGGCAGATCGTCCCTAACACCCACAGGAAAGCTCAGCCATCAGTGAAACTGCACTACAGCCTTCCGTGGCAAAACCCAGGGTCCTCCAGCTGTTTTCAAAGCTACCGCGCCTCCGCGCTGCTCCCGGGGTCTTAATCCCGGTTATCACCTTACCAGGGTACCGCAGAGGATCCCGCACGTCTCCACACCCCGGACCGTGTTGGCATCAGCCAGCTGGAGGAATTTCTGGCAGAGTTCCCTCGGGACGATGACCTGGCGGAGGACATCCATACTCGCATCTGTGGGGACAACGGGAGCACAACGAGTGATGACAGTTGGGGATGTCGGAGAAACGGTACCTGAAGGGACTAGACTGAAACGTTTCAGCCTGGAAATGTTCAGTGCTCCCTTACAACGGCAGTGACAGCGACAGATAAATGAAGTCACAGTGACACTTCATAAAGGACAGCCACTACCTCGTTCCAAACGGGCAAAGAGACACATAGAGAGAAAGAAACCTTTAGCGTTGTGTCAAACCCGAGTTTTTGTGAAGAAAAATGAACACCACCACCCCCCCCCCCCAAAAAAAACCCCACATTTGAATTAAGATGTGTCACTGGTCAAAAAACAGTCATTGGGAAATGTCTGAATCAGCATTTTGGAGGAGAATCATTTGGTCGGGGCGGGGGGGGTCGTTTAGAAAAAGAAGAATTTGGTCGGGGCGGGGGGGGGGGGGTTTAGAAAAAGAAGAATTTGGTGGGGGCGGGGGAGGGGGTTTAGAAAAAGAAGAATTTGGTGGGGGCGGGGGAGGGGGTTTAGAAAAAGAAGAATTTGGTGGGGGCAGGGAGGGGGTTTAGAAAAAGAAGAATTTGGTCGGGGCAGGGAGGGGGGTTAGAAAAAGAAGAATTTGGTGGGGGCGGGGGGGGGGGTTAGAAAAAGAAGAATTTGTTCGGGGCGGGGGGGGGTTTAGAAAAAGAAGAATTTGGTTGGGGCAGGGAGGGGGGGGTTTAGAAAAAGAAGAATTTGGTTGGGGCAGGGAGGGGGGTTAGAAAAAGAAGAATTCGGTTGGGGCGGGGGGAGAGAAAAAGAAGAATTTGTTGGGGGGGGAGAGAAAAAGAAGAATTTGTTTGGGGGGGGAGAGAAAAAGAAGAATTTGGTTGGGGCAGGGAGGGGGGTTAGAAAAAGAAGAATTCGGTTGGGGCGGGGGGAGAGAAAAAGAAGAATTTGTTGGGGGGGGAGAGAAAAAGAAGAATTTGTTTGGGGGGGGAGAGAAAAAGAAGAATTTGGTTGGGGCAGGGAGGGGGGTTAGAAAAAGAAGAATTTGGTCGGGGCGGGGGGAGAGAAAAAGAAGAATTTGGTTGGGGGGGGAGAGAAAAAGAAGAATTTGGTTGGGGGGGGGAGAGAAAAAGAAGCCCTGCAAACCATTACTGGCCAACAGGGAGAACATCCAGTGACCTGGAAGGTCACACCCCTGGAAGGGCCGGAACCATGACCAGATACTTCCAAGAGCCTCCCAGAGCAATCAGCTCCTCAGCAGTGTTTGGCTCAGTCCCAGCAAGGGAGAAGGGTGCACTGGGAGGTACTAACTGGTTTCCGTGTTCCCCAGAGCATTGGGTTTCAAAGATCTGTCCACAACAGGAGGTTTGGATGAGACAGTCCCCGCTGATGGACTTGCAGGGTGAACTGGAGAGACGGGAACCTTTGGGATTAAATCAGTCGGAGGCTTTTCCACGCCAGGGATGAGGGGTCCATCCAGAGACTCGGGACTCTGCTCTGGCTTTCCAAATTCCTGCACTATCTTTAGACGTTCCTTCTCCAGCTCCTGTCGTCGAATCATCTCCTCAAAGGCATGAAACTGCTCTTGCTCTGCCTGCTGCTGCTTCATCAGGGCTACCCGATTCCTCTCCTCTTCTAGCTGCTGCTGCAAAGCCAAATTGCGTGCAAATTCCTCTTCCTCCGCCTTCTACAAGGAGAAATACACCAAGGGACACCAGCAAACAGGGGAACATTAGCTTGAGGCAGAAAAAGTCTATGCACTGCAGAGCCCCCGCAATCCTAGACTACTTCTAAAAGCAAAAGGTAACCAGCAAAAAGCATTCCCTTCAAGGAAACTTCAGCTTTCAAAACAGATCTGCAATTCCAGCAGGAAAGCCAGCTAGACCATGTCAGTAAAACCGCTGCCTTCCCCCCCCCCCCCTTCCACAGAAATATAATTCAAGGTTGGTTTCCCTTCTATCCTGCCTTTAAAATTACACTTGTCCAAAGCAAAGCTCACTGCAGAGTTTTCTGCTTTGCCCACGGAACTCCAGATCCTTGTCCGTGCTGTTACCAGCCGCCTGCTGAGTTTTCTGGATCATAAGACCCAGACCTCATGTTGGGACAAAGAGAAAACAACCAAGCCAACCACAGCCCCGGCTCAGACTGCCTCCAGGATGCTCAACAAAGAGAGATGCAGGGACACCCATGACAGATTCACCTCCATAACGGCATCAGTGATGGGGACAGCCCTGTGCTCAGGTGACAAGGTGGCACCCTGCAAGCCGGCGCTACCCACGCATGGCATTTCCGAGCACCCAGGGAGCCCTGGAGACCTGCCCTCTTCCAAACCCTTTGCGGCTGAGGGAGGCTCCTTCTGGGGAGCACAGGCCTCCAGTCTCCTCTCACTCACCTTCTGCTCCTTGTACTTAGCATAGTCCTTGGCGTACCTCTTTAACAGCTCCTCCTTGAGCTCTTCAGCTCTGGGGAAGGCTACTTCTTTCAGTTTCTGGAGGGAGGAAACACGGTTGTAGGAGTGTGATAGCCCCAAGGCAAGAGAAACAAGACTCAATGGACGTCTAGCACCCAGAGGTGATAAACCATCTACTCGTTCACGAGGCAGAAAGAGCTGAGCAGCTCCAGCACCACGGGTGGACAGGCTGCAGCCAGGCGCGGTGTAGCTGGGTGGCACGGACAGCACCCTCAACAACACCGAGCAAGAGCTTACGCAACGTCGTCCTTCGCTTCTGCTCATTGTTGAGCAGAGGAGTGGTAGCTCCTCGTGGTTGTGAGCAATTTCCAAGGATCCCCTGGCAAATCCCTCGAGAGCCACTGCAGTGAGCATCCAGCCCCCACGCATGGCAAAGCGAAGTGGTCTTTAACAAGCAGGGAGTTTAACAGGAAAGAAAGGACACCCCAGTGCTCAGCAGAATGTAAACTGGACAATCACAGCCAGCCCAGCACAAGTACGGCAGGGTAAGAAGAACCCAAACCCAAGGGGTCAGGGCTGCCTGGCCAAGCCAAGGCTTCTCAGCATTTGTGTGGATCACTCAGTCCAGAGCCATGAAAAACCTCCAGGGTGATGACCCCAAAGCATTTCCGACCACAGCCATTAGGGACTTGGTGACGTTCCTACTTACTTTCACTGTCTCCCTCTTTTCGGGTATGACGGCAGTTTTGTAATCACGGTGCTGTGGCAGCTTCTCAATGAAGAGCCTGTAAACACAGGAGAGAAGCTACGTTAAAGGGGAACATTAGCTTGAGGCAGAAAAAGTCTATGCACTGCAGAGCCCCCACAATCCTAGACTACTTCTAAAAGCAAAAGGTAACCAGCAAAAAGCATTCCCTTCAAGGAAACTTCAGCTTTCAAAACGGAGATTTGCAATTCCAGCAGGAAAGCCAGCTAGACCACGTCAGTAAAACCGCTGCCTTACCCCCCCCTTCCACAGAAATATAATTCAAGGTTGGTTTCCCTTCTACCCTGCCTTTAAAATTACACTTGTCCAAAGCAAAGCTCACTGCAGAGTTTTCTGCTTTGCCCACAGAACTCCAGATCCTTGTCCGTGCTGTTACCAGCCGCCTGCTGAGTGGCGATTTCGGAATCACAGCAGAAAGGGACAAACACAAAACAATAAGCAGCATTTTGGGGGTACAGCTCATTTCCCTCCAGCACTGTCCCCTTGCTCCGCCACCTCCCCGGGCCCTACGCTGCCCGCAATCGGGATAGTCATCTGCCTTTCTGCAGGAAATCATCATATAACAGCTTTCTGAGCTCCTCACGGCACACAGGAGATCTTGTTCAGTCCCAGGGGAGCACCTCACTCAGGAGGTTTTTTTCTTCCACCTGGACTTTGGAGGTGATCCTCAGGGATAAATACATTTGTTTTGAACAGAACCATTAATAAGCCAGTCTAAACCACCAAGGACACTGGTAGCGATTCAGGAAGGTCCTTGGGCACCTGCCTACGCCTCTGCGAGCATCCCAGGGGATTACACAGAAGCTCAAGGACTTGGCTGACTCAGTGCTCACACTGTCCTTCTGTACGGAGGAAGAGTTTGTGCAAGAGGTGGGGAAATTAACTCAGACTTTGAAAAGGGAAAACTTGCAGGTAAGCTAAAAGCAAGTTCACAACATCCCCAGCTGCGGCATCTGGAGCCTTTCAGCTCTGTGGCCCGACCATCCTGGAAGGTCAGGGCAATATTTCAGGCAGCAGGGATCTATTTCTGGGCAGATTTCTGGGAGGAACATCAAGAATGAGCTCAACATCATCCCGCTCCCACCACGATGACGAGCGGGTTAATCTTCGGCTTCTCTACGAACAGGATAACTGTTCCCCCCGCCTTCCAAGGAGCTCTGAAGGACACAGCAGTGAAGATGCAGAGAAAGAGTACTGCAAGCACTAGAACAAGGAACAAAGCCTACAAATATTGGGCAATTCACTCTGGCTCAGCGTTAGGAGGCTCTCCAGGCTTGAGGCATCCCCGAATTAGCTCTGGACAAGTCCCCAGTGGCGCATCAGACGACTGCATGCTCAGGGTGAGCTCCTGGCGAGCTTAGCTGGGTCCTTGTCTCCTGCAAGCGGAGCTGTGCTTGCTCCGAGCTTCCACAAAGCCTGTGGGCACAATGCAACCCCCCCTGCCTGCCTTGATACACCGCTTCAGCATCCGAAGGAGCTGCTTTAGAGAGCAGCCTCGGGCCCAGGCACAAGGAATAAGGGTAGCGAGGACTAGAATGTGCCCCAGGGAGCAGCGCAAACAAACCAAGCAGAGCCAAGCGGGCAAGACGCAGGGGAGACAGAGTGAGAGCACTCTTCATGCTGAGAAGCCTGTGTGTGCGCAGTAAATAAAGCCAGCTGCTTCAAAACCTCAGTCCTCTGGGAAAAAGGAGGACTTTTTGCAACACTGAATGCTCCTGGTTTCCACGGAAAGCGTGAGGATGCTCTCGCCAGAGACCACAGGATCAGCATAACCACGTCACAGCCTGGAGCCACGGAGAAGCCGTTGCTCCATCCGAAACGCCCAGCAAGGTCCCCGCTCCCGGCTGGTGCTTGCGAAGTAGGTCACTGTGTCGAGGAGACAAAACAAGGCTGTGATCATTGCCAATAACTAGCAGATTAAAATGGAAGGGATTAATTAAGAAGGATTAAGAGCAGATGCTGGCCTAGGGAGGATGGAAAAAGCAGCAGAGACAGCTGGGTTTCCACAAGTTAGGAAGGGGGGGAAAAAGTGGGCAGCAGGATGAGAGGAGGACTCAGACAGCCAGAGGAAACCCTGGGGCAAGACCAGGCAGCGGCAGGCTGGGGCTGGAGGCAGAGGAAGGGCAGGAATGGTTCATGTTTCCTATCGACAGCCCAGCTGAGGCTTGGCAAGACTGAAACCTGCCGCTCCGATCGCCAGGAGTTTTTGGGCTTGTTCAAAACCTCTGCCTGTTCCCAAGTCCACTATGAGCAGCAGCTGTCTGGCACCGAGCAGCCACATCACAGGCTATTTTTAAGCACTGCTACGGCACGCACGCCAAGCCAGCATCTCTCGAGTCCCTTGGAACACCCCACACAAACCCCTGGAGCCAATCTTAGCAGCTCGCAGCCACGCAGGCAAACCAGGAGCCCAAACACCACAGAAAATTCTTTTTTTCTTTTCTTATTTGGCCCTAGCAAAAATCAAACCTAGCGTGCCTGATGTCGATTCAGGGAAAACATCTGCTCGCATCAAAGCAGAAGCAGCTGTTCAAGAAGACAAACAAGCAGATGCCTCACAAGGTGACAAGAGAAGTGCGTTGTAAGTCCAGCCCGGTGGCGCTGTGAGAGGTGCTGTGCAGCAAAATGGCCTGTGCGAGACTGAGCAGGTGGCCAGAGGCCAAACGGGGAACTGGCTGCCTCAATGGGAATCTGAGTGCAGATCCATCTGGAGATTACCCCATGTCTAGACAAGATTGTCTCAAACCCGATGGCTCCCCAAATCAGGCACCACAACACAGACCTCACCCCGTAATTCAGGCCTTAAGATCAGCCCTGGGGAGCGCTGTATCGGGAAATAAAGAGAAATCCAGCTTCTCGCTCCCAAGGACGATGCGGTCGCTCCCACCAAACGCACCGAGCAAAGAGCCTCTCACGTGCCTCCGGGGCTGGAGTTCTCTCCTTCCCAGAGGTGCAGCCCCATGCGGGAAGCGCCTGCACTAAGGCCACGCAGCCGGGCTCTGAGAAAGGACGGCCACAGCGCTGGCTGCAGGCGTGGGCTGAAGCACCAGGTGAAGAATTCCGATCCCCTTTCTAGAAACAGGAGAGCAGAACACGTCCCACGAGAGCCTCTCATTACCAGTGCCTCGCTCTTGCCTTCTGGATCATGCCCCTTGGGGAAGGACACGTAGAAAACCCTACACCAAGCCTCCTGCTTGAGCTACAGCTTCACACCTTCGTTTAAAGGAATGACTGTGACATTGAGTTCATCTCTTTGGACAATCCTGGGCAACAGCTCGTATTCGTCCACACTGGAGAAATAGCGCCAAGGGAAAGTTTTTCCACCTACCTGGCAGCCAGCAGCCAGGGTAACGTAAAAGCCACGAGCATCTGAAAGCTGCTGAAGAGAAAACACGCCAGCACCTATCACTGCTATAACAAAGGCACTTTTCGTTCATTTGTTTAGTTAAAGAGTTTCTCCTTCAGCCCTGGCTACGTAACCAGCCTGGAAACCTTCCCAAGGGTTTTACACTTCCCAGCTCCCTGTGCAGCCGCCCAGGGCGCTCTCTATGATGCCCATAAAAGCTCAGGAAGTGCAAGGCAGGAAGAAAAGCTAACCAGAGAAAAATGTGTTGGATTTAAGGGGCAGGAACCCTGCACACGGGGGCAGGGAGAGAAAGTGCCCACGGAGATGCCAACCACATTCTGGATAAACAGGTAGCGTGGGCACGGCACAGACCATACCAGAGTGGCACTGAGTGAATGTGGGAGGGCCAGGCTCTTAGCCAAAAAGCCTACAGGAATGGGACACACTGTGCCACGGGGATATTTTCTGAGAATCACAGTTTTCAGCCCATTAAACACCAACGGGCACGGCTGACAGAGAGGCACTTGTTTACTCCGCTCGTACTCTGGGCTGCTCAGACACGATCCAGACCTGACACCACACCACCACAGTGTACGCTCCACTGGGGTTTCAGACCCAAGATGGCTCATTTCTGGGCAGCTGCAGAGGTGACAGCAAGAATATGCAGCCCTGCACTTGTCTACATGGAATGTAGATGCTACAGCTGGAGACGCAGCAGCTGAAACACCAAACAGGGAGTTGGCTGGGCTTATATACGATCTGGGGCTTTCTAGAAGGGTCCTCAGTACTCAAGGAACTCACCGGCTGAGCAGAATCAGGTTCTTTGGACCCAGAACCCTTCCCCATGTCCCTCCCGAGAAGGGCTCGGGTGTATGTGTGTGTGTTTGTGCCGGGGGGAAGCAGATTAGATTCTTTCCAAGGTGTAAAACTAAAACTACAGCTGGTCCCTGTACCCACAGGAGGACCTCACTACCTGCTGTAAAAGGCTGGAGTAACTTAAGTGTAAAGCAGGCTTTTCCTCCGAAGCTGGTTTATTAGAGAAGCCGCCAACCAGCCTAGATCCTTTCCAGGTAGATACCAAATACTGAGATCCTTGACCACAGATCCTTGCCAGTTCAGACGATGTTACGGCCAACCTAGCGACAATCGAGGCCAATCTAACCACTCTGCAGTGATAAAACACCAGGAAGCTTTGACATCCAGGGAGGAAACCTCCCTCCTGCTGACAGGAGTCTCCACTAGCAGAGGGGCAGAGAAATACAAATTCAGCCTGGCTTCAAAGGGAACTTTTACAAACCTCCTGCAAAGAAGTGAGCGGCGTTTGCGGGTTTGTACCTCAACACCTTTACAACATCTGTTCAGTCTAAGCAGCTGCATCCTCACCTCTGTGGGAAACGAAATTCAAAAGGAGCAGAGCTCTGGATAGAACCCAGTTCTTCCAGCTCAGCAAGACTCCAGTGTTTAGACACGCTCAAAACATGCAGCACCAAACCCACAACCCCTTGTATTGACACAGGTGACTTGCAAACGAAGCAACGCTGCTCTTACGTGATATATTTGTTGTACAAAATAAAGGCATGCTCGATATTGCCTTCCTCCGAGTAAACGGTCGCCATGCGGAGGATTTCCACACCGGAGCGGTAGTAGCGTCGTGGTGGGATGTCCTCATTCACTTCCACGGCGCTTCCCACCTGGATCAGTCTTCGTACTCGCTCCTCCGGTGGGAGGCTGACGTCGGCATGGTCAGGCATAACAACACACATCAAAGCTGCTACAAGGCTGACGAACTCTGTAGTGAGAGGAAAATCAAGTGTATCAAAACCAGCATAAACCAGATAACTCATCCAGCTTCCTGAGGACTGTCTTTCCTTGATAGGATCACCCTGCCTCAGCAGAAAAGTGTTTAATACACGAGCCAAGCTAGGTCCTGAGGGAGGAATCTGGGAGAAGCCCAGCTCTTTTTGGGCACAGCGTTTGGCTATTTACCTTTACCAACCTGGAAGGCAGCCACAAATTCAAGATCAGTCCTTGGCAAATGATTTCAAGCTGGAGTTTGATCCATCCAAATCCTACCCAAAGCAACGATTCCTTTTCAGTTTTCTCTCCACAGAACAAAACTAGTGCTGGTCACTCATCTGGGGTGAGATGGCTAAAGAATTTCATTCAGGCTCGAGCAGAAGCAGCTTTATGTGAGGTTTCGACACTGCAGTGTTCACTGTTTCGCTTACACAGCGGTGAGACAAGGACAGAGCTGAAGGCCATCCTTCCAGCCACTGCCGCTCAGCAGAGCTGTCCTTACCCAACAAGCTCAATCCCAAATTGCTCTGGCCCAGGCACAGTCGCAACCCGTTTCTCCCCTGCACTGCGGGAGGCACACCCGTCACCCCAGGAATGCACCTCGACCTGATCCGTGCATCTGCCTCCCGCTTGGTCCCGACAAACCCCTTCTCACCCACAGCCCTGTCACACAAGTTGATAAATTTGAAGTGGAGGAAGCACTGAGACTGTCTGAGGGCTGCAAGCCCAGAAACCCTCCACAACGCTCTTCCCCCTACACCAAAAAAGTCATTTTCCCCCTGGAAAAGTCACCTGGACCAGTGTAAGGGTTAAATGCCCTATGAAATCACAACGCTGAATCCAGAGCACCTTGCAAGCCTTCCAGCAACGCGACTGCCACATGCGCAACCCCACAACTTCCCACAGCTCCTTCCTAAACAGGGGAAAGGTCCTGAGCTGAGCTAAGCACCACCTGAGGAGTTGCCTTTTGGGGCTACTCGGGAGCAGAAGCCCCTTTTTAAGGCAGGCAGGCCCATGTGTCCCAGCCCGCATCCCGAAGGGGCCTCCACAGGCCTCTCACCCTAACTAAGGACTGCGGGATTCTGTCCTGCAAGAGGCTGCTGTGCCAAAGTGCTCACTCACAGGGTGTGACAGCCACAGCTCAGTGGGCTTCAGCTTCTCCTCCTCACCAGTGCTTCTACCGGGGTGGGGGGTCAGTTGCTCCCTCAAGCCAGAGCTCAGTCACCTCCCCAAACCAAAGCTCCCTCCCCCCAAGTTCCACAGTCCTTCTCCCCCCAGAGAGAACAGACAGCACCCACACGCTGTAACTCCCAGTGCCCCGAGCCCAGAGCTTCCTCTACTTTCCACAGCATTCCTCAACACAAAGTGCCCAAAACACCCCCGCTCCCTGAGCTGCAAGACCCCAGACTACAGCCCCTCCCCCAGCCAATTCCCACAGCAAGACAGTCGAAGACACCCCACCCCAAATTAGAGCCCTCCAGAACTCCCACAGCCCCTCCCCTGCAAGGGAGAGCAGAGGAGCCCCCCAGGTCTGCCTGTCCCTGCCCGAACAGCCTCCCCCTCCCTTCCCTTTCTGAAAATAACCCAACAGCCCCCCCCCAAAAAAATCAAAATACGAATAGAGGGTCGCCCAGCCAAAGCTCCCACGGGCTCCCGGACCGCCCAACCAAAGCCCCCACGGTCCTCCAGCCCCCCAAAACACAGAAAGGGGGGGGGGCCAAGCCGGGTCCCCCTTCCTAAGGGAAAAAACACCCACGGCCAAAACCCCCCTGACCGGAGCCCCGCGAACGAAAAGCCGATACGAGGCCACCCCCTCCACCGGAGCCGCCAGGCCCGGCCCCCCAGGAGAGGAGGGGGATCCCCCCCGGTCCCCCCAAGCCGCCTTCCCCCCCCAGGCCCCGGCTGAAGCTGGGGGGGGGGGGGGGGGGGGGGGGCCCGCCGGCCCTGACCGCGGGCCCGGTGCTGACCTGCCGCCCGGAGGCCGCCAGCTGCCCTCAGCGCTTCCGGGTTGTTGCCAAAACGCCGATAGCACCGCCCCACCTCGATTTCAGCAACCAATCAGGACCCGCCGCAACATCCGGGCACGCCACCACCGACACCACCCACTTCCGCCCGGCCGAGCCGCCCCTTCCGGTCCTTTAGCGGAAGGCTGGGTCCGTGACGTCAGAGCCGGCCCTCACCCTTAAAGCGGCAGCGCCCTCCCGGCGGCGCAGCGCCCTGTCCGCCCCCAAACCCACCCGTTCTCACCCCAAAACGGTGCCGCCGTGAGGCCGGAGCCCATGCCCAACCCCCCCTGCTCGGCTGCGCCCGCCCAGGGGAAAAGAACTGCTCTGCAGCCGGCCCTCGAGCACCGCGGACCTTTACTTGGCCGAAGTGGGTGAAAAGAAAAAAATAAAAAATAAAAAAAATCAATCAAATCATCTAGTTTCAGGCCAAATCTTGTTTCTGGGTTTGTGGTGAGGAAATCAAGGAAAAGCCCTTTGGTGTTGAAGGTGTAAGGGATGCTCCTGAGGATGTTTCTTTAGGATTATTCCAGCTCTGTTTGGGTCCATATTTGTCCTCTGCATCCCTCGCGGAGCAGAGCTATGACCCCAGTACAACTTCCGATTAAAAAAAAAAATCTCTGAGATTGGTAAAAATACCAAGAAGGGGGATGGGGGAAAGAAAAAAAGAATAATAATAAACAAAAAATAGAGCCATGTTAAGTTAAGAACACCTGCATTTGCAGTTCCTGATACAGCAAAGCGGTGAGAGAGCCATCGCGGAGCTCCTCCAGCGTGAGGACACGGTGGCCCTGGCCAAACTTTTGTACAACATTCCCTACGCTGTCACAACGGGCTTCCTACGCCGGCGCCGGCGTTTCCTGGAAGCTTGTGTTTCCTGGGCCGGGCAGAAGTGGGGGCTCTGGGTGGGAAAGCAGAGTCTATTGTGCCACTCGTTAGCAGGTGGTGAAACCCAACAGTTCCTCGCTGCCAAACCATACGGCCACCTTTGCTCCATCACCCCGTGCGCCAGCTCCTGGTGCGCTGCCTGCCCCTTGGCGCCTCGCCTACGTTTCTTCTTGGTGCTGCTGGAGTTTCTGGAAGAAAATTTGGAAGTCAGTAGCAGGAGTTGTGGCCACGTTCAGTCTCTCCGTACGCGGAGCCTGGAAGGGCTGGCTGCGAATCCCCTCGGCCCCTCCGGCTTCACCCTTCTGCTTCAGCCTCAATGATGCGACACCCAGGAAACCGCCCAGCTAGCAGCTTATTTCCTATGTGCCAATTTCTTACCGTAAGGGAAGTTTCAGCCAGGAACATTCTGTATGCCCCTGAAGAGCGGGGCTGAACAAGCCACTGCTCTGCGAGAAGCTCCCACTTGTCTGCTCCCCAGATGGTTTCTGGAGCTGCCCCACAGCAGCTGCCAGAGGTCAGCTCCCACATAGGACAAGTGCCCCACAGTACGAGGAAGCTCTTTACCTGCATTCACTGCCCCCCCCCCCCCCCCCCCCCGCCCCCCGCCCCCCCCGGCTGAGATGGGAGAAGCCTAGAACAGAGAGGTATCGCTTCACTCTCAGGCACCTGATTCACAACCTGTGAAATCTCTCAGCTTGAGAACATTTTAGCCCCTTTGGGAACTTGTCAGTTATGTGATTCTGCATCTACAGGCAATGTACATTATCTGGAGGCAAAGAGCTTTGCTGCTGTAGACACAAGGAACACTTCAACGCCTCCCTGAGGAGGAACGGCTGAGCGAGCTGAGCCTGCTCAGCCTGGAGAAGAGAAGACTGCAAGAGGATCTTATCAATGTCTCCAAATATCTTAAGGGTGAGCGTCAAGAGGAGAGAGCCAGGCTCTTTTCAGTGATGCCCAGCAACAAGACAAGGGGCCACAGGCAGGAGTCTCCTTCTCTGGAGACACTCCCACCTGCCTGGACATGCCGCCATGTCACCTGCTCTAGAAGGATCCGTTTTCAGAGGGGGCTGAGCCAGATGGTCTCCAGAGGTCCCTTCCAAGCTCAACCATTCCGTGATTCAGTGATATGTAGGCTCTAGACAAGTTTCAGCGAGGTTGTTTTCCCCACCACAAAGATAGGAAGGCAACAGGCGCTCTTGTGTGAGGGGCAGCTTGTAAAAATCCAAGTTTAAGTTTCTTAAAAATGATAAAGCAGCTCGTTCCGTTGCCCCTGCTCAGCTGTACGGCACGCACAGAGGCAAAAAGCAAACACCTACCTGGGCACTGCTAAGGCAGCTTGGTTCGAACGATGTGGGTGATGTTTAGCCATCTGCTTTTTGGTGTTTGGTATAGTGCCGGCTTTTTCTCTGAAGGGGCCTGAGCCCAAATTCTGTAGTCCACAGTTCCTTAAAAAGAATTCCGTACGCTTTGAATGTGTCCACAAACCATTCACTGCGCAATCACAACAGCTCTTTTACACTTAAAACCGCCCCTTTGCATCACTGTTCCCCCAAAAAAGGAAGGGCAGCAGGCCTGCTGCTCTCTTTAAACCCAGGTCTCCTAACTGCCCACCTTCCTCCACGCCCACTGGCCCATTCCACCTCCCTTCCTAGGAACTAGTCACTTTTAACACTTGTTGCTTGACAGCAGCTCTCCCTGGGCACAGGGACTAACGCACACAAAAAGACTTACTTTTTTACAGCTCTCTTCCGAAGATCTTGGATATAGTTGGTTCTCTCTATAGGATGCCCCCGAGCTCTGTTGAACACTGGAGAGAGACAGGGCTGAGTCATAACATCGCCCTGTACAAGTCACCTCCAGGGCTGCAGAGGGCTTAAACCCTTTAGAAGGGTTTTAACCCCTTCAACCCAGACTTCCACACTCAGGTCACGCAGGGTGACCCCCGCGCAGCGTACCACCCTTCACACGACAGCCCGTGTCAAGGCGGACACGCAGGCAGAGCTGCAGCGTGGCACCATCCGACCTGCGCTCACAGTGTCCCCCATGTTCACACAGCCCTGCTTAGCTCCACGAAACTTAATTCCTTCCTTCCAATCACCTCGAGGAACCCCCAGCACTTCCCTTCCTCCAGCTCCCATTCCACATGACAGGAAAACACACACGCATTGCTAAAACACAGTTACCCCACCCCCAGAGCCAGCCCAAACCTTTTGACCATCTGAAAACCACAAGGCCATGACAAACATTCTGCATCCAAAGAAGAACGTACACATACGTACACTCTATTGCAGTATTCGGCTCCATACCTTCAACATCAATCAAGTACCTGAACAGATGAGCAAGAAATTGCTAATTACACAGCTGGCTACGGCAACATTGACAGGTTAGCGATGATTCAAAACCAAAGAGTTTTCACCGGGAAGTTTTTACAGCTTCTATTTACACGCCAGAATGGAGTATCAGCATTCGGTCTGCTGAAACGTGGATAAAGAAGTAACCCCTAACTACAACCTCCTCAAAGCTTCAAATCCAGGATGATGCAGATCACTTGACTCGTGTTTTACTGGGGCAATGCTATTTCCTCCTGGAGCAAGAAGCAGCCAGCCATGCCACCATTTAACACCATTTAAGGACAGCTCACCTGCAAACCAGGTAGCCAGTTCTGTTCAAGCCGTGCGTGCAATGAACTCCGATGAGTTTATCTGTAACACAGAACCACCAGGTTATATCAAAGTGCTCCTTCTCCAAAATCCCACCCCAACAAGCCCATCTGCATTCGTCCTCCAACAGGGACACCAGCGTAAACAGAAATGACCACACAACAACATCACTGTATTTCTGTCTAATTAGCACCACCAATTCATCTCATTAACTCATTTAAATTTCTGTGAGCTCATCTGTACAGTCACACAGCTCGCTGCAGGGAAGATATATCGAAGAGTTCCACACAAAGCTATCCCGAGCACTAACAACTTGCTGCTTACACTACTACCAAGAAGCGATCAGTATTTACAGCCAGTCTAGAGATAAAACTCAATTAAAGCTTGAATCACTACCAAAATTATCAGCCAAGCCAGCGTAAATTCCGTTACCATAACAAACCAATCTTATTGCCTTGTCATTCACATGCCAAGAGAAGGAAAAGAAATTAATGCTGCTTATTAAAACATCGCTGACCTCCAGGTTTGCAGTGCCCTTCCCAACAACAGTAACGTAAGGGAAATCCACACTTACCGTTGTCTTTGTTGTCTCTCAAGAACTTTTTTACCACGCAATTGAATTGAAAAATGGTGTGCCTGTTCGGTATTTCGTGTCCCATTGTAAAGATCTTGGAGTAGCAGAGTGTGGCTGGGAGCTCCTACAAGACAATCAGTCAATTTCCAGAAAAAGCACAAGGATCCTTATCAATTCAAGAACCACAAGCCATACGAAGCCAAACTTTACAACTAAGCCCAGAAGAGCATCAACATAATTTTAGGTAAGAGAACTTCTGCTTCACTCCCTTGACATACTACCAATATTCCAGAGCAACATGTTTGCATTTTTATTTCTTGTGCCTTTGCTCTTTCCTCCCTGGGGGGGGTGAAGCACATGGAGGCTGGAACACCTCTCCAAGCAATTATCCACGCATTCGATACCACAAGCCACAGCTGGTTGTTATCAGCTCTTCACTCAGGACAGCCTATAGAAACCAGTTTTAAGATAGCCCAAAACTTGTGCTGGTTGGTACAAAGAGGATCTTCACAATGAGGGTTGAAGACCTCAGGCTTGTACTTGATCAAGGGTGAAAACCCCATCCCGATGGGCCTGCAAGGCTTTACCTTATCCCCTTGCCAGAGGATCTGAGTGCCTCACGCTCTTTAAAGTTATCTTCTTGCAAGAAACATCTGCCACTTTATCAGCAACATCAAGGCTTACACAGAGCTTCACTTCCCCAACAGTAAGACCAGGACTGACCTCCGGCCCATAGTAGCGAGTTGTGTATGTCAGGTCAATGATCAGGCCCAGTTCTTCCTTCTGTTCTTTGATTTTCTTAATGAGGTCACGAGGCGAAAATCTTTCCTCTGGATGAAGGTTCCGATCAAAGCTCTGAGAGGAAATAATGTTTATAAGCAGGCATTAAACTCAGGTGCATTGGGACCGATGGGAAGGAGTTTATGCTTCAGAACTTCCCAAAGATCATCCCTTTGAAGAGGAGGACAGGGGCAATGAGAAAAGGCAGATGCACACAGACACACAAGTTACACCGAGCCAAATCAGAACATGTCTAGACCCTCACTACTTTGGGTCTGCTCAGCTGTGGATTTCCAGGAGTGACTGAAGACTTTATACTATGGCAGAACAGTGCAGTGTGACAAACACACCAGAAACTGAAGTTTTCCTTCGGTGAAAATTGTAAAATAGGCCTTCAGCTAAAACAGAGATGAACCAACAGCACTGCTCCCTGTAGCAAGCTCCACAACCCCCCCAGACATGACCCGGGGTTTGTTTTAGGTGTAACTGCAGCACGCAAACTGCTCCAGAACGGAGCTCACCCCTGCACACAGCAGCAGGGTCCTCCAGGCACAGCTGGGCAGGCAGCGGTGCCACATGCTGACCCCTTGCAGCCTCCGCTCCCGAAACTCAACTCTTAGCACCGCATTCATGGAGATGCACGGCCTCTGGGCATGGGGCAGCACCGGTGGGGCTGCCCACAGCATCCCTCCTGCCCTAACAGAGTCATCCTGGACAGACCTCCTCGTACCAGGGTGCCTGGGCAGTGCTGCCAGCACCCCGAAAGCTGCCAACAACCCCCAAAAGCGCTCCCTGGTCACCCTCACAGCACAAACACCACCGCAGTCCCACCACAGGCTCTGCCTAGCCAAACAGCAATGACTCTGCTGTGCTTCTCTCTGCCCTGGCTTATAAGCCACTAACCAAAAATAAACAACAAAATAACCTACTGACACGCTTCCTCACTTTTTTGAGGAAATTCACTCACTGATTCTCCGCAACGTGATCCTTTCCCACAGCCACCGTCCGCCCCAAACAGGCCGGGTCAGCGGGTGCTTACCTTCTTCAGGGGGACCTTGAAGGCAATGAAGCGGGTGCCCGGCATCCTCCTGCCCAGCGGGATGTACTCGGTCCACCTACACCGTGCAGCACGGAGGCATTAAACAGTTGAGCCCGGGTTGGGCCCTGCACTCCCCCTGGCCCTGGGACCCTCAACACCCCCAGATCCGGGGATTCTTACCTCCCCGTGCCACAACAGCCCCCAAACTTTGAGGGTTCCCCCAGCCCTGGGACCCTCAACACCTCCTGACCTGGGGACCCTTACCCCCTTATGCTGTAACACCCCCCAGACTTTGAGCACTCCCCCTGGCCCACAAACCCTGAAAAGCCCAGGCCCGGGGACCCTCACTCCCTCATGCCGCGACGCCCCCCCGAACTCTGAGCTACGGCTGCCCGGGGCCCGCGGTCCGTGCCACGCGATCGGCCGCGCCCCGGCAGCACCCGGCCGCACGGGGCGGCCCCGGGGAGGCCCCAGGCCGGGGGGAAGCCGCGGAGTTGCGTAGGGAGAAGCCGGGAGAGCCGCACTCACCGCTCCGGTACCAGGGAGCCCCCTCCACCCACCATGACGGCAATGCCAGCCCCAACCTGGCCCCTGAAACGTCACTTCCGCTTCCGCCTCCTGTGCGCCCCACACCGAGGCCACGCCCCTTCCGGCGTCGCGTGGAGCTGTGGCGCCGCCCAGCGGCGAAAGCGGGTACAACACCCCCGCAACCGCCCGTGGCGCCACCGGCATCACTGCCTCAGTACCACCAGTACCGCCCCTGCACTGCCATCACCACCCCAGTACCACCAGCACTTCCCCAGTACCACCAGCACCACCCCAGCACCGGCATCACTGCCCCAGTACCACCAGTACCGCCCCTGCACTGCCATCACCACCCCAGTACCACCAGCACTTCCCCAGTACCACCTGTACCACCAGCACCACCCCAGCACCGGCATCACTGCCCCAGTACCACCAGTACCACCAGCACCACCCCAGCACCGGCATCACTGCCCCAGTACCACCAGCACTGCCCTAGTGCCAGCATCACCACCCCATTACCACCAGCACCACCCCAGTCCCAGCATCACCACCCCAGTACCACCAGCACTGCCCCAGCATTGCCATCATTTCCCCAGAACCAGCATCACCACCCCAGTACTGGCATCACCTGCCCAGTACCAACATCAGTGCCCCAGCACCAGCATCACTGACCCAGTACAACCATCACTGCCCCAGCACCTCCATCACCACCCCAGTACCACCAGCACCGCTTCAGCACTGCCATCACCACCCCAGTACCAGCACCACTGCCCCAGTACCAGCATCACTAACCCAGTATCAGCATCACTGCCCCAGTACCACCATCACTTCCCCAGCACCAGCATTACTGCACCAGCACCAGCACACTGGTTCAGCCCAGCACCACCATCACAGCCCCAGGACTGGCAGGCACTCCCTGCACCAGCACTGATACCAGCACACCTGGCTTGGTACCAGTACCACCAGTACCAGCAGCCCCACACCGTGCTGGTACCAGCATCCCTGGTACTGGCATCACTCCCCCATCCCCAGTACCACCACCCCCAGTACCAGCATCCCCCACCCCACAAGTACCACTGGGGACCCCCCTTAAGGGCCACCCTGTGGACTCCCAGTCACGGCCACAGAGTACTGGGATGGTCACACCACGGTTGGCAGCAGCAGTTGCCCCTTAGGGCAGAACGGGGGAGGACAAAAACAGCCCCAGTGCCCCCCGGGACCACCTCATCCCCACCGCTGCGGCTGGAAGGGGCAGCATACGCGGCAGCGGCATGCGGTCACCGATGCTGGCCCCACTGCTTCCCCTCGGATGCAAAAGTCACCTCCCCATAAAAAAATTATCATTTTTGTGATGGGAAATTGTTGGCATAGGAAACCAGCATGGGGATGGAAAATCAGGATAGGGATGGAAAACCAGTGCGGGGATGGAAAACCAGAATGGGGAGGGAAAACTAGTATGGGGATGGAAAAGCAGCATGGGGAAACCTAGATGGGGATGGAAAACCAGTGCGGGGATGGAAAACCAGGATGGGGATGGAAAACCAGGATGGATATGGAAAAGCAAGACGAGGATGGAAAAGCAGGATGCAGATGGAAAAGCAGGGTGTGGATGGAAAACCAGGATGGGGGTGGAAAACCAGGATGGGGTTGGAAAACCAGTGCAGGGATGGAAAACCAGTACGGGGACAGGAAATCGTCACTGGCACCACAGTCACCGCCCCAGTACCAGTGCGAGTGGCTTCACCACATGCACGTACATATACGTATATATGTTCTGGGCACGTAATTGCCCTTCAGCCTCCGCGCTTTCCTGGCCCGGGGAGTTTTGTCCCGGGATGGGGACTCAGCCGAGCCAGGGCAGGATTTTCCAGTCCGTGGCATCCCACTCCCAGGAGGGTGGTGGGGAGCAGCACCCTGTGCCCAGCCTGGAATAACACTGCCAGCATCTCCAGCTGGGAGAAAAGCCCCTTTTCCAGAGGGAGGAGAACCGCAGGGATTAGCATCGACGCTGGAAGGACGGAGGCGGTGGGGAAAGGCCGGCTCGACTCGCCCAGCCGAGCAGGGGGCCCAGCTCTCAGGGTGCCCCGCGGCCGTCTGGGCACATGGGGGCTGCTCCCCCCGCACCGGGGAAATCAGGTTGAACCTCCTTTGTTCCCAGCCGAGCCTGTAATTAGCGCTTGGCCCATGCCGGCAAGCAGGATCTAGCCCTGGGAAGGAGCCGCAGCCCCCTCGGGGTGTGAGGCCGGGATCACTGAGCCTGGAAAACTCACCTCACTCTTGGCTGGCAAGCAGCTGGGGCTCACCGTCCTTCTCCCTGTGTTCCTCCCTGTTTTCCCGTCTTCTTCCCAGCCTGTTACTAACCCCCAATCTTGGGCATTGCAGAAGGGGACTGTGCCCCGCAGGGACCCCGTCCACAGATGTGGACCCACCCGCAAGAGCTTTCCCACCCCCCCAAGTGATGCCCAAATCCCAGATCCCTCCTTCCAAGGTGGCTGCAAAGGGGACAAGAACCTTCCAGCCCGAGGAGAGGGACCTCACCGCGACCAGACCCTCTCCCCAAAATCCCGGGGAGGCTTTGCCACCCGTTTTGGGAATGGCCTTGACTGTGGGGATCCCACGGCGGTGACTCAGGGATGCTGAGGGTTGCGAAACAGGCCTGGGATGGTTTGGGAGACGCCTCCACGCAGCCCTGCCAAGCCCAGCCGCCCCAGGGATCCTGTTGGGGGAACAAGCCACGGCAGCGTCTGGGCTTTGCACAGTGGCTGACCCGTCAGGCAGGTTTCCTGGAGCAGAGAGCCGAGCCGGAGAGAGCCATCTGGGGCCGGGCATGTCCCTCTGCCCGCTTGCAGGCTGACGGAGCCCCCCTGGCTCTCTCCTCACCACCAAAGCCATGCAGGCGGCTGGGTTGCTGCTGGCTTGGGCACTGCTGCGTCCTGCCGGTGCCCAGCAATGTCATCTTGCCAGCCCCGGCAACGTCCTTCGCTTCACCGACATGCACGCCGAGATTCGGGTGCCAGCACTGCACCGGGTACCCAGCTCGCTCGATCCCCTCTACGGCCTCGTCCGGCGCTGCCTGGATCTCATCCAGCAAAACCCCCTGCCCACAGGTGAGTCCTGAGCCGGGGAGCTGGGACCCCTCCACCGCAGGTGCTGGGACGGCCAGGGTTTTGCTGGCTGCAATCCCCGTGTCCAGAGCTGCTCCAGGGTGGCTGAGCTGCTTCATGGAGGAAGATGCTGCTTCCATCCTGGTCCTGCTGCCTGCAGAAGGTTGGGGGTGCATTGGGTGGGACATCTTTTACCAGGGCCATGGTTTCTTTTGCAGAGCTGCTCAGGACAGCCCTGAATGACCCCAGCTCTGTGCGGATGTCGCAGGTGAGCTGGGACGTGGGGTGGGAGAATCCCACAGGGACGGCACCTGGGCAAACAGAGTGCCCCAAGCTGGTTGCACCAGTGCCGACCGGGCTCTCCCGTCGCATAGGTGGTGCAGTATGAGCTGGGCTATGTTGTCTGCGCCGCAGTGGCTCTGCTCTTCACCGTGGCCATGCCGGTGGCCGGGATGTGCTTCTGTTACTGCCGGAGCCGCCGGCGGTGTGGGGGCCGCCTGCGTGCCCACCGGCGTTCGCTGGGCTGCCGCCGCCACTGCCTGCTAGCCTGCCTGTCCCTCACTTCCCTCATCATCCTGTGAGTCCCCCAAAGTACCCCAAAGAAACAGCCCCCTCACCTTGGGTGGGGGGAACCGTGTCCTACAGGGCTGGGAGGCTTTGCCGGGCAGCCCCTCACCGTCTGCTCATCCCTGGTAGGACCAGCGTCGTCTGTGCTTTTGTCACCAGCCAGCGGGTGAAGTGGCAGCTGGAGCTGGGGCTGGGGGCTGTGCCGACCACCCTGCGCACACTGCGGCAGCACATTGACAATGTCCCCCAGGTGGGTCCCCGAGGGGCTTCCCCCCCTGGAGCGGGGTGCAGCCCAGGGATGGCTGCGTCTCCCTCATGGAATAGTTTGGGAGGTGAGAGGAGCTGGCGTGGCTGCATTAAAAATGTATTTTGAATGGCAATGTGAGGCTTCCTCCCCTCCCGGCGGCTGCTACCACCGGCCGACCGGCTCCTCTCTCCTGGCAGGGGGTGCAGATGGTGGTACACCAGTTCGAGGTTCCCCGACAGCATATCATCTCTGATCTGGGTGGTAAGCACTGCGCTGTGCACTGGCAGGCCCCATCCCGAGCTTCCCGCTGGGCTGAGGTGCTGATGGGATGCCCGATGCCTTGCAGGGCTCAGCCGGAGCGTGGGGCTCTCCATCCACGCGCAGCTGAAGGTGATGACCTACACGGCACTGGCAGAGCTGCAGGACAGGGCTGGAGGTACGGCTGGGCGCAGCTCTCCCCGGGGCCAGTGCCGAAGCCTCGCTGGAGAGCCGGGGCAGCTGAGCAGAGCAACGTGAACTAGCCCTGGGCTTTCTCTTTAAGACCTACAGACCTCGCTGCACCATTTACAGATTCTCGACAAGACGGTGCGGGCGCTGGCGGCAGCGCGGGCTGAGCTGGAGCCAGTGCTGCGGGAACGGCATCAGCGGGTGGTTGCGTTGCTGGATGACCCGCGCTGCACCTCCTGCGCCAGCGTCCTGGGCAGGGCGCAGAGCCTGGAGCTGGGTGCTGACTACGGCAAGGTGGGACAGGGTGCTGGTGCCCTCCCCCCCCCATTCCGGTAGCCCCAAGGCTCATGGGTTGCTTCTTCCAAGGTGCCATCGGTGGAGAAGGTTTTGAAGGCGCTGGCCGGTCTGCCCCGAAGCAACTTTGCGGAGATGATTCACCAGGTTGGGGGAACTGCGGTGAAGCAGGGGAGTCCGGTGCCGGCACATGGCTCTGGCCAAGCTGCTCAGCTCCCCCTCTTTCCTCACAGGGCAACGGTACCTTCAACTCCATCCCGGAGCTGGCTGTGGAGAGGATGGCGCAGGTCATCCAGGGTGAGTGGGATGGTTGGACCAAGCGGGGACACCGTCTATGGGGTGAATCCCCGTTTGGGGACACAGGGTGGGATGCGGGGCCATCCGCCCCTCCAGCATGGGCTTGGCCCCGCAGATCTGCGGGATGAGATGGCCCGCATGACGGAGAAGGTGCAGTCCATCGCTGATGGCTTCCCCCTGCCCGACTACACCCGGCCTGTCAGCGAAGCCCTGGTGAAGGTGGAGGACAGAAGCCAGCCGTACCTCCGGGAGGTGGAACGCTTCGAGCAGTACAGGTGACACCAGGGAGCATGAAGGGTTGCAGGGGGTGCAGCAGAGATGTGTGTTGGGCCCCCCCAAGCCATAGTTAGCGCATCAGCCCTGTATCTCGAGGCTGTGCCCTGCTGCTCTTTCCTCCAGGTGGATTGCGGGTACGGTGCTGTGCTCCATCATCCTCCTCATCCTCGCCTGCAACGTGACAGGGATGGCCCTGGGGGCATATGGGCTCTCCAAGCGGGAGGACCCAAGTGACTACGAGTGCCGAGGAGAAGCTGGTGCCAAGTTTCTCCTGCTGTAAGCATCTCTCTGGGTGCTGGGGGGGCTGTTGCCATCTCACACATCCCCCACCCTCAAAAATCAGAGGCGCAAAGCCAAGGGAGGGACTGGGAGCTGGCTGGGTGGAAAGGCTTTTGAAGCCACCGCCTGTGCCGGCAGGTTTGGGAGACACTGCTCCTCCCTGCTATCTGGCAGCTCCTGCGCCCCTGTCCCGCTGCCCGGCACACCCCACTCCTGCAGGCCCTTCCCAGGCAGCCCGGCATGCCCGGGCGCAGGAGGGAACCGCAGGGCTGCAGCTGTTCCAGCAGGTCCCCACAAGCCCTTCTGCCTGCTCGGGTCTGCAAAGCCACCACCACCACGTCCTCTCCCCCTTTCAGTGGTGTGGGCCTGGCTTTCCTGTTCTCCTGGCTCCTCATCCTCCTGGTTTTTGCCACCTTCCTGGTTGGGGGCAACATCCAGACGCTGGTTTGCAGGAATTGGGTCAACCAGGAGATTTACAAGGTAGGTGGCCATGCATCCACCCATTGCCCCATGAATCTCTGCTTGTGTGCAGCAAAATGCCTCCAAACGCTCTGTGTCCTCCCTCTAAAGGTCCGGAAAAGCCCCATCCTGAACCAAAAGTTTAGGATTAAGTCCTTGGATTTGCATCAGCAGTGGGGAATTGCCCTGGTGCTGTTAAGTCACTCGAGGCAACGATGCTCCTACCTGCAGGAGTCCTCCGGTGTTTGGGGATCCCTGGGGTGCTCAGGGCCAGCATCACGCTGCGATGGGCTGAGAGCAGGGTGCAAATGGCATCAGGGCTCATCCCGTGGCTGCACACACGCAGGCAGGTCCCTGCACGGGGCTGTCCGCAGCTTTCCCTCTGAATCCTGCCTGGCAAGGCTCTGCAACGGGGATCATACAAACAAAGACAAGATTAGCTCTGGCTGGGATGCGGTACCCCAGGACGCACCTGCGAGGGTAGAGCACCCCCAAATCGTTGCTGGGAATGCCTGTGCCTCACGCTGACCCTCTTCTCCCTCTGGTTTGACCCAGTTCATTGACACCCCTGGGAACCTGCCTCCATCCATGAACCTCAGCCGTCAGCTCAACCTCAGGAGGGACTCCAACCTCAGCGCTGCATACCGGTGGGTGCCACAGGAGCCCCCCTCTGCACTTTTGCATTGGAGAGCTAATCTGGGGTCACACTGCCAACATCCTTTTGCCTTCTAGGGAGTGCAAGAGTGGTGCGGGGCTGTGGGAGGTGCTGCATCTTGACAGGTCCTACGATCTGGATGAGCACCTAAAACCCCCCAAGGTGAGGGCTGGCTTCTGCCAGAGCTTCTGGTAACGCCACAGGGATGCACACGCTTTACTGGGGTTACTGGGATGGAAGTGCCTGGCCACAACGACGCAGCATCCCCCCATCTCGCCTCCACAGTACACAGCCGATTTCCAAAAACGCCTGAGTGACTTCACGGCGCGCTTGGGTGACGTGCGGCTCCTCCGCAGTGAGGGCAGGCAGGACCTGGAGACATTTGCTCGCAGTGGCCTGGATGAGGTGGACTATGGGCGCTTCCAGGAGGAGGTGAGAGGATGCTTGCAGAGAGCTAGTTCCCACTGCGGAGGGCAGGATGCAGCCCAGCCGTGCTGGGGCCAGCTTCCAGGGTTGGATTTTGGGCAGCCACCAACTCCATCTTCCCCCAGATGAAAAACCCCGTGGTCCAGACCAGCCTCCCTGGCTTGGCGAGGAGCCTTGAGGGGCTGCAGAAAATGCAGGTGAGCCGTGGGGCGGGCGGTGGGGGCTGCCTGTGTGCCCACAGGGCTGTCCTCACCCCGCTGTCCCCCTGCAGAGGAACAGCACGGTGGCAGGGCGGCTGGCTGCTGAGGCCCGGGCTCTGTGGCAGATGCAAAACTCCACGGTGCAGTCGCAGGAGGCTTTGGTGGTGAGTCCATGCTGGGCTGGTGGCTTGCGGTGCTTCTGGCATTTGTCCAGCAGTGTCCGCATGAAAGGGTCAATGGGGCTTTTGCACCCTTCTCACCTCCCTGTCCCGCAGGCAAAGCTGGGGGAAAGTGTCCAGTTCCTCTCCCGCTTGGCGCCGCACCTCCAGGTACTTGTGTCATTTCTTCTAGCTCTGAAAAATATGTTGTGCCCTATGGGTCCCACCTGCCAGCGTCCGAAAAAGCCAGTTACAGGGTGATGGCAGAGCCAGGAAAAATGCCATCCTGGGAGAATCAATCTCCTTTAGTTATTAGATTTGCTGCTGCAAATCAGAAATCCTCCTGCAGCACTCACTGCATTTCAGTGTCCCCAGCAGAGCCGTCCCACGGTGTTTGATCTCACCCGCTCCCTGTGATGGGGTTCCTTTGCTTGGGACAGATCCCTCTTTCCCTGCCCTCTGGCAATCACATCCCATTCGAAGTCAGGCATGCGCATGGTCCTGCACACTGTCCCTGGCATCCCCGGGGCAACCATCCTGCTGCTCAGTGCTCTAAGGATGCTCTGTCCTCCCTGTGCTTCCCCAGGAGCGGGTGAAGACGACATTGGCCACCATGGCCTCAGTGGAAGCCCGGCTGCCTGTGCAAGCCCAGCAGATCCTCCGGCAGGTGAGCTGGGGCTGGATTAGCCCTCAGGGGTTACAAAATTCCCCACAGCCAGAACAAAAGAATGAGAACAGGGCACCACCAGAGGGGAAGGGCACCTGAAGCTTCCAGCCCTCGTTTCCAAGCCTGACATTAGCCCAGAGCTGGCTGGAGCTGGGCTGGGAAGCACAGCGCTTGCCCTCCATGTTGCCTTCCCTTCTGCCCAGGAGATCGGCTGCTTCACGAGGAAGGAGCTGCGGTACCTCGCACAGTACCTGAACTGGGTTGGGCAGATGGTAGGTGCTCGTCTTTGCCGCAGGGAGATTCTTTGGGGCTGGGAGCCCCCATGGATGCTGCATGCAAGCCCCTTGCTGAGCTGAGGCAGCAAAATGCATCCCCCCCCAAGCCAGGAGCGGGTTTATGCTGTGTCTCCACTTCTTGTTCCAGCTGAGGGAGGATGTGGCTTCGTGTCAGCCGCTCGCCACAGCCCTGGACAATGGGCGAGTGATCCTGTGTGACCGTATCGCCGACCCCTGGGTAAGGATCCTGTCCCTGTCCCTCTGCGGGGGTCTGGTGGGGACCTACACAGGGCAGCATCCCACCCCCAACCAGCATGAAGTAGGGGCAGATGGGGCTGAGAGCAGCCCTGACACCCCCACACCGCCAGCACCAGCCACCGCAAGGCTCCCCAGACCCCTCCAGAGCCTGGGGGCTGCCTCTTCCTGCACAGCTCAGCACGGACCCCTTTGCTCTCTCCTTGCAGAATGCTTTCTGGTTCAGCCTGGGATGCTGCACCTTCTTTCTCATCCCCAACATCATCTTCGCCATCAGGCTCACCAAACACTTTCGCCCCATCCGCAACCGGCTCATGTAAGCGGCGGGCAGGGGGTGGGCAGGTGGGCTGCCTAGAGTGGGAGAGATGTGGGCTCCTCCTTGATCCCCTGATGTTTTCTCCTTCGGCAGCTCCACAGGATCAGAGGAGACCTGTCCCTTCCACATCCCTCGCGTCACAGCACTCAAGCTCTAGGATGGAGGTCTGCCGGGTGCGGCTGCTTGCCCTGCACCCCAGGAACTGCTGTCAAACTCATGCCCAAGTGCTGCAGGGCTCTGCAGATGTCAGAGGCCCCCACCTCTGACATCTCTTCCTCAGTGTCCTTTGGGGCCTGAGCATCCTTCCTGAGTGCGGGGCACGTATCTCCACACTCTGCAGGGCTCTGGGTCCCTCTGACATCTCTTCTTTGGTGTCTGTTTGGGCCTGAGCATCCTTCCCAGATGTGGGGCATGTCTCCATGTTCTGTCCCTCTGACGTCTCTTTCTCGGCCACCTTTGGGGTCTGAGCAGCTGTCAGGATGCTCCCAGAGCCCGGCTGACCCAGGATGCAGGGGAGGGTTCCCTGCAGCTCTCACTGACTGCTGGCGTACCCCTCACAGACCCCACAGGGAAGGACACCTGCCCCACAACGCTTCCCCACACCCGGGACCCCCGGGCAGTGGGCACATTAAAGTCCTCCTCAGCCAAACCCGCCACTACCTGCTTTGTTTTGTGGCCATCATCCCCTCCCCCATTCTCTACAGGGCCGGAGGGGTGGGGGCAGCCCCCAAGGTGGGGAAGGGCTGCCTGGCCTGGCCCACCCGCTCCCATGGGAGGCCCCCAAGGTGCTGGGAGCGGCGTGAGGGCGGGGGGCTGAGGCCTGCCCTGTGGCTCAGGGGGCTGCTGGGGCCAGGTGGGCTCCAGCCCTGCTGGAGGTGAGTGGAGGCCATGGCTGGAGGGACTGTGGGGCCAGGGAAGGCCCTGGGGTGATGGCTGAGGGGCTGCTGGGGCCGGGTGGGGTCCAGGCCCACTGGGGCTGAGGGGAGGCCATGGCTGGAGGACCGGGGAGCCAGGGAAGGCCCCGGGGCGATGGCTGATGGGCAACCAGGCTCCAGGCCCACCAGGGCTGAGTGGAGGCCATGGCTGGAGGGACTGTGGGGCCAGGGAAGGCCCCAGGGCAATGGCTGAGGGGCTGGTGGGGCTGGGCGGGCTCCAGGCCTGTTGGGGGTGAGGGGACGTGGTGGTTGGAAGGACTGTGAGGCTGGGGAAGGCCCTGGGGTGATGGCTGAGGGGAGGCCATGGCTGGAGGACTGTGGGGCCAGAGAAGGCCCCAGGGCGATGGCTGAGGGGCTGCTGGGGCCTGGTGGGCTCCAGGCCCACTGGGGCTGAGGGGAGGCCATGACTATAGGGACTGTGGGGCCAGGTAAGGCTCCAGGGTGATGGCTGAGGGGCAGCCAGGCTCCAGGTCTACTGGGGCTGAGGGGAGGCCACAGCTGGAGGACTGTGGGGCCAGGGAAGGCCCCAGGGCGATGGCTGAGGGGTGCCAGGGCCAGGTGGGCTCCAGCCCACTGGGGCTGAGGGGAGGCCATGACTAGATGGACTGTGGGGCCAGAGAAGGCCCCAGGGCGATGGCTGAGGGGCTGGTGGGGCACAGGTCCACTGGGGCTGAGGAGAGGCTGGGGGTGCTCCGAGGCTGGGCCCTGAGGAGGCAGCTGGGCCAGGCTATCAGGTCTGGGCCCAGGGGACCCCCATCTCCAGCCCCCCAGAGACCCTGCACATACAACCCCATGCAAGGCTGGTGGCCCTCCTGGCCCACAGGATGCTGTTATAATTAGAGCTTAATTAGAGGTGAGTCTCAGGGGCAAAACTATAAGTTAAGCAGATAGTTTCTGGCTCTTCAGTCCTCCCAAGGAAGCCCTGGCAGGGCCTCTGACTCCCAGTTTAGAGCATCTATGGCTTTATGGCATGAAATGCTTGCTTTTCATTCATGTGCTTCATCCTCTGACTTCAAAGCACTCTGTCCAACCAGCAAATTATGTACAAAATCTATACAGGATTAAAAATCAGCCCCTTTCAAGCGAATGAGGATTTCCCAGTATTTCCCTCACCGCAATACTCATGTTTACTAACCAACAGAGAAACGTCCCCTTTTTATGCATTATTAAAAGGCTATTGTTACCTACAGCCAGCATAAAATACCTGTTTTATGCATTATTTAGGTTATTGCTGCCTAGAGCCAGCTGGTTTTATGAAGTACTTGCCTGCAGAGGTCAGCATTGCTAAGGCTTTTTGCAAAAGGGATTGGGGAGCTGAAGCCCAAAGGAAGATTTCTGCAGGAATCCCCATGCCCACGGGTGGCTGCAGCCCATCTGGAAACTGCCTGGTGGCATCATCTGCAAAAACTAACTTTAACATGGAGTCTTTTGAGGTCAGAGGAAGGTTGGTGGTGGCGAGAGGCAGAGGTGTGGGGATGTTGGTACCTGGGATTCAATCAGAAAATAAGTCCACGACCCTTCTGTTCCCAGCTGGGTATGTTTTAAAGGCTTATAGCCACGAACATCTGAGATAATTAAAAGGGAAAGGCCTGCTTCATTTTTATAAGCCCTTCTCAGCAGTAGTACTACATTTTAAATAAAATAATACCCAGTGTGGTCCAGAAGAGCAAAGGGATTATCTACTTTAAATGGTAAGTAACGTAAATGCAATAATACTTGTTTAGCTGATCCACTGATTAAAAAATGGTACAAGTTTGCAAACAAATGAGCCAAATTCAGCTGGCTGTTCTTCCTAAAGTTATTTCATCTAGCTGGGTTACAGTAAATAACAGATAAGCACACAGACAAGTGATGAATAACAGAGGAATTCACCCCAAAATAGATGCATATTATAAATATGCGTGGTTACCACTGCAATATTTCTGTTCCCTGCCTGGGAGGTAGATGGATTAAAAACGTGAGCAGTTGCATCTCTGAATTAATAGCAATTCACCAACAAATAATCCACAAAATTGTCCTCAACCAACTGGAGGACATTTTATCTTTTATGGGGGAAAAAAAAAAAAAAAAAAAAAAAAGACAAGCTGGGTAATGATTTCTCACCCAAAGCAAGATCATGGTTTATGATTAACCTCCAATCCCTCCCCAAAGGCACACCTTGCATAGGCTGCCATACCTTCCCTCTGCTTGATTACTTGTATTGATAAATTGAAGATTGAAACTAGCTCATTTCCAGCTCCTGGATGTGGGTTAACTCCTCTGTCAGATGGGTTTTTTTCTATCTCAGTTTGGCTGGGATCCGTATTCCGTGCTTATAAGGACTTAACTAAACTGATGTTGATTAAACCCTTTCGCAAATCTTCCCCTTTTGAAATTCAACTCCTGTGCCACCTCACCTGGCACACCTTCCTCGTATTCTATCTACTAACCCTGAGAAGTGTCTATAATTAGTACATATAAGATCAATAATTCAAAGGGCTGGAGGGCAGCAGCATTGCTGTCTCTTCCTTGCTGGGCTGGGTCTGTGGCAGAGAGCTGGGAGCTCTGCTCAGCTCAGGTGCAGTTGCCCACCAACACCTATTTCAAGACATAAATTGCTCTTCTCTATTCCCAGAACTAAGGAGAAATACAGGAAAAGCGCTTGCAGCCAGTTTGGCAAGAATCAGCCTATTTCTGGAATTAAAATAGTATTCAGGTTTACTATTGTTATTTCATTTCCCTTTTTTCCCCCTCCCCATTTTTCAAGGAATGCCAACCTCCTTTCTTTCACCAGAAAAAGGATCCGTGACCTCTTCCATCTGTTTTTCTCATCATCCCCTGAAAAGAGCTCAGAAAGCTTAGATACAAAACCAGCTGCCGTGAAGAGCTGCTCAAAACTTCATTCCCATCCCACTCCCCAAAACATTCATTTTCAAGCTATTTGTGCAGGAGAGCTCCAGCAATTAGTGAGGGAGCAATAAGGGCCCAGTTCTCAGCTCTGTTTCTTAATCTCAGCTGAGGAGTTGAGTAATTATGTGAAACTTTCCTCTTTTTTTTTTATCTAATGCATTATCTAATGCATCCTTAGCAGAGTAACCCAAGCTTCCAAACAGGCTGAGGTTTGTAAGAAATCATGTCCCAGAGGCTTTCCTCCAGCTTCCTTTATTTTTAGCATGACAAGCTCCTTGGGTTATTGACACTGCAAAAATATTTTGGACCGCACAGATGTTTCAAGCCAGAATATGAACAAGAAAACACCCTGGGAAAAATAAACTGTGTTGTATTATTAGTGCTGGTTATTGTTTGCTATTTAACGGCTGCGGATGGGGCTTTGCTTGCAGGAAGCCTCCTTGCACCGAGCCTGGTGCGAACAATTTGCCTGGTCCCCTCTGGCTTAGGATAAACAGCTGGTCCTGACCCGCCACTGTAAATGCAAAACTAATTTCCTCCAGTTTCTGTACTTTGATCATTATTCTCTCCCCAGAGTCCCCCTGGGCTTGCTGAGAAATGCACTGAAAAACAAGCTGAGGGCCAAGGTCGCCGGAGCTGCTGGGAAAAGGGCACATTAAGAGCTGTGTTGTTCAACAAGACGCAGCTTTAGGGATAATTGTAGAGAGAGAGGGGAAAAAAAAAATCTCTGCCCATCACTAGAGCAAAACACTGTTGTCCAAGCTGGGAGTCGTCTCCTCTGGTGCCTCCTCCCACCTGTGGACTCATAGCAAGGTTTATGGCCATCATAATTTTCCTCCATCCTCTCAAAGCATCGCTAGATAAAATGCCTTGCAGCCTGTGCATGACGCCTCTGGATTTTTGCTCTTGATGGCACAGAGATCATGGCAATCCCGAGCCCTGACAAGCCTGTGGGCTTCTTCCTTTGTAATCCAAGACCCGTGTCCAGATTTTACATGATTTACCATCCCGGCTTTCTCCACCCAGGCTGTGAGCTGCACCGCTGTGTGTTGTTTTGGAGAAGTTGAGGAGATAAAGGAGAAATTCTGTAGGGGATCTGTTGGCTCTGGCATCTCTGCTCAGTCCCTAAAGCTAGTACCTCTCAGCTCCAGACTGTGTTAACTAGATGGTACTATTGTGCATTATCTTTGCTGCTGTTTACCAAAACAAATGGCTAGCTGAGGAAAAAAAGCCTCATTTCAAAATGCTTTCTTCTCCACATCCCTGTCAAAGCTCACCTTCCTTATCTATACACAGCTTTATTTCTTAGGGTAGCCATTCCCCTAGCATTAATCTTGGGTCAGAAGCAGGAATATTATCTGAGTTTTTCAATCACACTGGCTAAAGGCAAGTAAACCCCCGCCCGAGACTCGTCTAAGTACATCATGTACTTATACTCCAATGTGTCCACTGTAGAAATACCTCGGGGGACATGTTACAAATCTCAGATTTTCATAAACAAAAACATTTGTAGTCTCAGCTGCCTTCAAACTCAGCCTAAAAGTCAGCCATCATCCCTGGAAATAAACCTCTTGGATAACCCCAAGCATTACGTATTTAGCTCAGCCAAGAGAGAGCATGCAGCATTCCAGCTAACGATGCCGTTCCTACACCGCTTGTATCCCCTCCGCTAGGCACTGAGGTAGCCATGGAGATGACTGAGGAGAGCATCGTGCCCGTGACAACTCTGTATGAGCATCTTGAACATCTTCAGAGCAGCCTAGTCTCTCCCTGGGCTTTCCCTCGTGTCAGACTCTGTTATTGGCTTGTTCTTCCTCCCACGCAGGCAGTGGTAAAGCTTTTCCCTGTCAGCAGCTCCCCTTCCAAGATAAAAGGGCAGAGAATGAAACATATGGAGCAGATTCAGCATATAATGCCTGAATATTTGGTATATCATGTCTCTTTGGTATATAATATCAGCCTGATGTTCAGCACAATCTTCATAAAGAGCCTTTAATTTGTTGCTTTAGTGGAAAGAAAAGCTTTGGACTAAGTCATTGTGTGGTCTTGGGTCAACATCCCAGCTGGAAAATGCTCCCAAATGGATGGAAAGGTGCACATCACGTGGGAAACTGTTTCAATAGACTAAAAACCCTAATGGCAAAAAATCTGGGCCAGTTTCCCCCATAGGCACACATTTCCCAAACCCAGTTCACCTTTGTTTATTCTCATTTAAACCTGGAGAAAAGGGGGATGAAACCTCAGAAAACTATCCCTGGCCCTGGGAACCCTTTATATGGAGGCAGAGGGGGAAAATCAGGGTGGAAACACACTCACCGGCTCAGCTAAGAGGATTTGCATGACTCTTTTTGTGAGCGAGTTGGGTTTAATCATCTCATCCTTGCTGTGCATGTGTGTTAGAAACCAGGTCATGGGATGCAGAAGCTCAGTTTGATCTCACGTGAATAAACAAGGTGAAGACCTGAACAAAATTATGTATATAAAGGAAAAACGTATAGCTAAGAGAAAAACATAACAGTTCTTTTAAGTTATTTCTCCATCTTCAATCTGGTTTTTGTTTCAGTCCATTGTTTTTTTTCTTTTTCTAATTAAAAATCAAACAATTGTTTGTATTTCCTGGGGTTCAGCTTTCCCCATCTCATTTCCCCATCTCGTCCCACAGTCCCTTTTCCCACTGGGAAAACTGATTTCTCCTGCCCCTTTCCCAACGCAACCCAGCCAAGAATCCACAGGGAGCCCCAAGGACCGCAGCATTATCCCTCCACCCATCACACCTCCAAAAGAAGATGCTCGTGCCTGCGGCTCTGCCTGGGGAATACAACATTTAAACACATCCTGCAGGATTTCGGCACACTCCTACAAACTCTCGGCACACAGCTGACACAACCTGGGATAGGAGCAGTTTCCGAAGCGGGATCAGAGGCTGGCCTGGATGATTGATGTAGAAACGATGAAAATGGGAGCGCCTTCACCCATCCCGGGTGTGCCCTGGTTTATTTTTGAGAAGGTGACCTCAGCACAACCATGTTATGTCATGCAATGTGCTTACGCCGCTGCTCTGATCTCGGAAAGTCTTCCAAGGGGATTGCGAGTTAAAAATAAATGGGAGAGAGGCATAGGAAAGCCTACCGGTGAGTCAAATATTACAGGCTCTGCTGCGAGGAAAAAAAAATACAGATATTCAGCTTTTCCTGCAAAGGAGCCAGCTGGTTGGTATCGCCCCGCTCAGGGAACTTTTTGGGAAGCTGAATTGTAGGATTGCTGGGAAAGTATTTGTTCCCGCAGCTTTGTGGAGGGGAGTCATGATTTAAAAGAGCCCAAAGACCAGGCTGTCCTGTCTGTTCAAAAAACAGGAGGTTTATTGATACAAAAGGACATAACGAGCCCTTTCTGCGAAGGGTTATAGCTCTTCCCCTTGCTCGTTCCCCTGGACACAGCAGGGAATTGTTCAGCCCGGAGGCACAAACCCTGTGTGCCCTGCAGTGGCTGCACCCAAGGCACTGGGATGGGATATTTTTAAACCAAATGCTGGGCTGAAACTGGCTCGGACAGCAAACATCTTCTTCCAACAAGCATGACTGACTTCTCCGTTTCCCATAAATTAACCCAGCTGACAGCAGGGATGCTCAAGTACCGAAACTTGATTTTTTTTTTTCTCCACTTTCAAAGCATTTTTATTATCAGTGCTTATTCCAAAATGAAAAAGTTTTGGGTTTTTTTTTTGTTTGGCTGGGTTTTTTTTGTTGTTTTTTTTTTTTTTAAATAAAAGCTGATTTTTCACCTTCCAGCACCTAGTTGATACCTCCAAACCCTGGGAGAGGTTGAAGACGCATTTTTGGGAGCTGTGTCCCATGCAGGTTATCTTCTAAAGACGCAGTGCATCATTGGGAAGGCATCAGCCCACGGCCAGGGAGAGTCCCTCCCTTCCCTCTCATCCGTAAAGAGCTTAGGTGTGTCCCTTCCCCGGAATAGCAGCTAGCACATGAGCAGAGGCTATTACACTCCTAATGAGATTGTAGCAGCTGGATGAACATTTATAGCCTTTTAAAGACAGTTGTCCAATAGTAAAAAGAAGGAGGGTACGTGCAGCCTCCAATATTTTATATTTCAGCTGCCGCTCCCTGCGGAAAAGAAATTCCTATGAAATTCTTTTGGCTAATCTCTTCCTCAAGGCTCTAGCTTTGTCTTTGAAACACAACCAGAAAAGCCTTGCCTTATTTGCTGCTTTCTTCCCCCAAACCCACCTTTCAATATAGTTCCTCCCTGGAGCCTCCCACCAGCAGGCAGATGCTGCCAGGATCCTGTTGCCTGTGAGTCATGTCTGCCCGTAGATCGCGTTGCAAAAAGACATCACTGGTGAGGAAGGCAGATCAACATGGAGGAGGGGGGAATGACAAAAACTCCTCCCCAGCATCATGGCTGCAATGAGTCGCATTTACTAGAGCAGCCATAAACCGATTTATTTTTTCCATGATAGCTTTGCGCTCCTTGGCTTTGCAACAGAACCATGTCTGGCCAAAAAAGAAACCCCCTCCTGGAAGCAACATGAGATACTGCACTGAAAGTTTGTGTTCCTTGCTTACCCCCTCGGTGGTTCCTCTCCTGGCACGTCGTTCGTGCCCTCACGTGCCTCCGGGATTAGGGACTCGCTGGGACTTCTTCCCACCATCGCAGGTTGTGTAACTGGTGTCCTGCTCCTGCCAGTTTTTTTGCCTCCTGGCTGGTTTCCATCCATGGCAAAAGGCTAAACATTTGTAAGCCTTCTTATTTACTTCTTTTTACAGGAAAACTTAGGATTGTCAAGAGCAAAGGAGAAATGCCACCCGTGAGAGGTGTAATCCTGCAGTTTACTACAGAATAATGGCGCAGGTAAAGATTTCTATGTATGGAAAACCCCTTCTTCTACTAAAAATGGGCCAAAAATGACATTTCTCTTCTCTGAGGGGGGAGTTGCCCTTCCTGCAGTCTGCAGGCCTGCGAGCCCCAGCAAAGCTTTACTCCATGCATGTCATGAAGCCCTCACCACCGCAGAAAATGCAAAACACCCTAAAAGGCTTCCATTTTTTACTTACACAATTTTCTACTGACATGGGAAAATACAGCCTGACTGAGCGGCATCTTTCCTTCTGGCTGGAAATCAAGTGCCCCCAGCGCTTCCTTCCCTGCATTGCTGTCACCCCCGTTATTCCCCAAATTGCATTTTCTCTGCTTTCATCCAGCGAGGAGCCAAATATTACCGAGGCATCTGGTTCCCAAGAAATACAAGCAGAGGAGTTTTACTTAAAAGAGACTATTCCGTGGTGAGACTAGAAAATAAACCAAGTTCTGCAAAATGCATTTCATTAACTGTCCAAACACAGCACTTGTTTCCCCTTATTTTTGCCTTTGGAGGGTTGAAAAAGGTTTCCTGATGAGCTAAGCGTGATTTCAGATGGGGCGAGCTCAAGCCCAGATTCTTTGCCAGCTCCAAGGAGGGATGGCAGGATAGGGTCAGGCTGTGGGACTTCATCCCTACCTCCAAACCCCACCAAATTACCTCCAAATCTCCTACAAACTATTTGAATGCCTCCCCCTGCCTTTGCAAGCTGTGGCTAATTCTCCAAGTCCGGAGTTATGTGAGTAAAAGTATTTTGCATGAATTAAAGCAAAAAAAAAAAAAAAAAAAGAGAAAAAAAAAAAATCAATGAGATGCAATGAAGCAAGACCAGATGAACCTGGGGCTTTTCCCAGCTCATCATTAAACCAAAGTCAGCATTTTCCATTTGTTACGAGAAAACCCCATCCCATTAATGCTTTCTAACCTGGCATGAACCCCTGTCGCACTTAACGGTGCATTATTTCCTCTGCTGCTGCCTGAGCTGCGGACGAAGAAGGGCCAAACCTCCAGCAGAGATCAATGCAGCTCTTGTCTGGCTGCCGGCAACGATTTTACCCTGAGATGCCAAAGAAACCCTGTGGCACACAGCTCCATTCTGTAGTTGCTGTGGATATACTGGTTTGGGTGGTTTTAGCACTGCTAACTTCCACAATACATTAAAAATTAATCAATAGTCAATAGGCTGCTCCTGCTCGATTCACAGCTGGGATCCCACAGAGTTTCTGTATTTCCCCAGACAAGAGCAGAACTTCCTCCAAAATATATTATTATGGAAGAAAACCAGATTTTTAGAAGCTGTGAATGAATTCATCCCAACCATTCCATTCCCAATGCTGCATTTCTTTCTTTTCCTGGCTTTGGCTTTTAGACAGCCCACTGAAGAGTATTTAAACCAAAACCAGGGAACCAGGAGCCATCTGCACATTCTCACAAGGAATAAATATGTCTGTGTATTCTAAGAGAGAGCTTTGACAGGCTCACTGACCTTAATCCTGCCCCTGTTATTCAATTTTCTCCTCCAGAAATTAAAATGTATGTCTCACTGGTGCAGCCAAAGCACCCAGTGCAGACCATTTCCCTGCCAGACAGATTTTTTTTTTTTTTTTTTAACATAATCCCACCAGATGGATAAACAAGTATATGGAGCATCAAGGCGGAAATCTTCTTTACAGCCAGATGTGCTCTGTGGTCCAGGGGTGGGAGCATCGCCGGGATGGCCATACCTGGCCGGGCTATTTTGGACAGCAAAACCTCAGGAGGGTTTTGGCTTCATCGTGTGGCTGTGCCAGAATCAGTCCCAATGCAATTAGTTTAGAGCTTTATTTGCATCTCCCAACCATCATGCAAGCATCCCAGGTTGCTCTGGAATTAACCTGTTTATTTAGAGCCCATCCTAATCCTAAAGAATGGGAGAACTCCCCATCCTGGGCTTTAGGTCTCTATCCTAAACAGATATCCTTACCCTCTGGAAGAGGGTGCCGTAAAAGCCCCAGCTTGCCATAAGCATCCCACCTAATTTTAAATTGCCTTCTGCGGCGTTTCCTCCCTATAAATATCAGGGTACCTCAACACGAAGCGTGACCGCTCTGCGCAGGAGCGAGTTTTATTCCTCTGGAGCGAAATAAACTTGGAAGATAGATTCCTCCTTTCCCCTGTAGGTCTGAGCCTGTGTTTTTTTTCTATCCACCAACCTGCAAAGCATCTCTCTGTTTCACAGGCTAATGGACTAGGAGCTGCAGCCAGCAACTGCTAAAAGCCTCCTTTCTTCTCCCGGAGCCTCGACCCCGACATTTCCAAACCAGCCCCAAACCCTGGAAATCCCAGCGATATTTCTTCAATAAACCATCCAAGTGCTCCAGTTTTCCAAGATTTCCAAACCAGCCGCAAACCCTGGAGATCCCAGCGATATTTCTTCAATAAACCATCCAAGTGCTGCAATTTTTCCAGCCACCCGTTTGGTCGCCGGCACTGCCTCCCATGCCCTTATCTGCTGGGAGGGATGACGGGGGGGTGAACCCAAATTTTTCAGGGTGCCGGCTGCGGTATTCCCTAGGGAAGGAGGATGGATGCTGGCCAGGCTGTGCAGGGCTGGGCTGCGCAGAAGCCAGCTCCTCCCTCTTGCTATTTATTCCTCCCCGTAGCTCTGTGGCCGAGGCTGAATCACCCTGAACCGAGCAAGCAACGGGCTCCCAGACGGTGAGTGTCGGGGGAAAATGGGACCTGGGGGCTTCAGGTGGGATAAATCCAGAGGTGAGAGAGCTTTTAACACTGAGCAGCATCACAGCAGATGGGGGGCTGCCTCTTCTCCCTGTCATCACTGCCTAAAAATAGATATTTCCAGCTCTGAAGGCAAGCGTCCTCCTTAAAAGACACGGCTCTGCTTCTCACCCAGCGCTTGTTTACTCGGGGTTGATTCTAAGCCAGTGCTGGGAGATTTCTTCTTTCCCCCCTGCCCAGAGCTACCTGGTATGTTTTGTTCTTTCCCATAGCTGCGCAGGACTCTGCTCCCCCATTATTTGGGGGGTTAAAAACAAAAAAAAAAAGGGGGAGGGATTTCTAAAAACGAGGGGTGGCATTTTCAGAAAGCCAGCCTGCATCCTGCCTTCCCCAGAGGCCCCACTTGGATTTTTCACCCACCAAGAGCCAAAACCTTCCCAGTATCACCGGGAGGGTCTGGACACCCCCATTCCCAAGCATCTTCCCACCCTCCTCACCGCATCGCTCTCTCTACCTTCCCCTTCCCCACCCCCCCTTCATTTCTTCTCTCCCCTCGGGCACCTTAACAAGGTTATTTCCACGGTTATTTTGGCACCAGGGTGGTGGTTTTCCTCTCCAAACCAGAAGCCGCCTTCTTGCCAACCCAGCACACGTAATTGCTGCATGCAATCGCTCCTTCACATCCTCCATTTTCCGCTTCCCCCGCTGCCCTGAAGGAGTGCTGGGTTTCCTCTGGTTCTCCACCACCGGCATGGGTATAAACGGCTCTGATATAAATCACCTGAATCAATTTGTTAGTGCCTAGGTTCGCCTGCAGAGAGGCAAAACTGGGGAGGAAGGTTAAAAAGAGTCCTGGGAGGGGGGTGGGGTGGGAAGAATACCTGCGAAGTCATTCAATAATGTAATTTAATAATAATATTACGGTTGCACCGTAAATATTATTTCCAAGCAGAGGGAACCCAGCTCCGAACCCAAAGCAGCAGCTCCCTGGTCCCCATCACATTCCACCAGCCACCACATTTACTGGGGGGCAAAGCTCAGCTGCCCAAGGTGCTCGGTAATTAGCAGCGCACAGGCAAACAAACCTTCACCCTGTTTATTCAGAGCTTGGCTCTGCGAAGACAATTAAATGAACAGGTTGGTGCTGCCAGGCTGGAATATCCTCCGGGGCTTTGCTGTAACCTGTTTTCATCCAGGGATTGATTTTTTTTCTCCCCCTTGCAACTCACTGTGAGGAGTCACAGCTTCCAAAAATAATAATAAAAAAATAATTAATTGCCTATTTGCTGCTTTCACACCCCCCCATTTCTTTTCTGGCTTTTGAGTGCCCAAGGAGCGTTTGCCCATCTGAATTTTTCCCATGTCTTTTGCCTATTTTTAACCCCCCTGATCTCATCCTCGCTCCCAGCGGGTGGGCAGCAAAGCCGCTTGAAAGCAGGCAGCTTGCACCCAAATTTTTTTACGAGCAGGCAGTCCAAGCCTGGCTTTCCTCCCCGTCCCAAGGGACAGGCGTGTTCATCTCCCCTGTTCTTTTAATTAAGCGTCTTGCTAACGATCCCAACCAAAACACTGACATTAAAGGACCTTTAGTTCAAACATTTTGACAAAATTGCAGATTATTTTTTTTTTTGGGGGGGGGGGGCGGCGGGGAGGAGAGGCAGAGCATCATTATCTGAACCCGAAGAGAGATTAATTTGCTTTTTATGGACCGTAAAACCATAGCTAACGTGTAATAGAAGAATTTCTGGCTTAACCAGGGGTTTGTTCTGCCCGCTTGCGCCGTTAAGGGCAGCAGCTCACGAGAGACCGGCATCTCTGACCTGCATTAAGCTTCTCGCTGGCCTGAGTGGTGACTCGAGGCAGTCGGTCCATTAGCTGCTAAGAAAAACCCACTCACGTCCCAAAGCTTGTTTCTTGCTGTATCATGAACCAGAAAGCGCATCTGAAGCATCTAAGAATGCTGCAAAATACCCACCCACACTTTTCCAGGAATGCTTTGCTTTCCCTCCCCACCATCCTGGCATGCTCGGGGGGATTTCTGGGAATAGCTGAGCCTCCAGCAGGACAAAAAAACCCCTTTGCTATTGCTGGACTTGCATATTAAACGCGAGTGTAACAGTAATTCAGCGCTCCTTGGCGTTGCGCGGAGGCATCCAAAGGGATTTTGCAGCTTGGGAGGTGTTTTCCAAAGGTCTTTCCAAAGGATTTGCAGACCTGGTGTGTATTATAAAGGCTGGATTATACATGGGATTTCACCCTCACCAGCCCACCAGCTTACGTAGGAGATGCCTGGCGTGCCCCTGGGATGCCAGCAGTGAAATGCTGAGTAAGCACATACTTGCAAACACGTTAAACTCAAAAAATGCTGTTCTTCAATTCAGGCGTGTTGCTCATAAACAGGGACTTGGGCAAAATAGGCTGAATTTTGCTCTTTGGGGAAAAAAAACCTCTGAGGCAAGGCTGGGCACTGGCCTCCTTGCAGCCCTGGGTACCGAAAAGCTTAGAGACTGGGGCGAATCTGTTCATAACCCACGGTCCTTGCACAACAGACATCTCATTTATATCATCTGATTCGATCGAGCAAGATTGATAAGTGGATTTTTACCTCTGAATCGAGTGAAACATTTTTCCCAAAAGCTTTTCTTCCACTACTTAAAATTGCCGTGACTAGCAGAGGACCTGTTGGGGAGGTGGGGGATATAAATATATAATAAAAAAAATAAATATATAAAAATAAGGAGATTTGGGGAGGATAAATATGCATTTAAGTTCAAAGCTGTTTATCCTGCAGTTGGATTAGAGGACAATAAGTGTTTGATACGGTGCATAAGTTTCATATGATGCCTAAAGCCCGTGATGCTCGCGGTGGCGTGGATGCAGCGGCTTCCAGGTCTCTGCCTCCTGCCTGTAACGCTGCCTGTCCTTGTGTCCCACAGCCATGGCCAGGTTCCTCGTCACCTGCTGCCTGGTGGCCCTGCTCCTCGGCGCTTGGACTGACGTCGCCTTCTCCAAGAAGAGCAAAGGCAAACCCAGCGGAGGCAGCTGGGGCACAGGGAGCCACCGCCAGCCCAGCTACCCCCGCCAGCCCGGCTACCCCCAAAATCCTGGCTACCCCCACAACCCGGGCTACCCCCACAACCCAGGCTACCCCCACAACCCAGGCTACCCCCACAACCCGGGCTACCCCCACAACCCGGGGTGGGGACAGGGTTACAACCCATCCAGCGGAGGCAGTTACCACAACCAAAAGCCATGGAAACCCCCCAAATCCAAAACCAACTTCAAGCACGTGGCCGGGGGCGGCGGCGGCGGGCGCCGTGGTGGGAGGTTTGGGTGGCTACGCCATGGGACGTGTCATGTCGGGGATGCACTATCGCTTTGACAGCCCTGATGAGTACCGATGGTGGAATGAGAATTCAGCTCGTTACCCCAACCAGGTTTACTACCGGGATTACAGCAGCCCCGTCTCGCAGGACGTCTTTGTCGCCGACTGCTTTAACATCACGGTGACCGAACACAACATTGGACCCGCCGCCAAGAAGAATGTCTCAGAGGCTGGTCCGGCGGCGAACCAAACGGAGGTGGAGCTGGAGACCAAGGTGGTGACGAAGGTGATCCGGGAGATGTGCATCCAGCAGTACCGTGAGTACCGCCTGGCCTCCGGCATCCGGCTGCACCTCGCCGACGCCTCCCTCGCTGCCCTCCTCCTCCTCACCCTCTTCGTCATGCACTGATGTGTCCCGGATCCCCACGGCTTCGAGATGTCACCTGTCCCCCCATGGGGACCCCCAAACCCTCCCCGTTCTTGCTTGCGGTCGTCGTTGGTGAAGAGCCCTTGGGGCACACAGATACTCCCCATCACCTCCCCAGAGGCTCCGGTTTAAGCAACTGGATGAAAATTTCCTTCTCCACTCCAAATGCGTCCCCGGCGTGGCAGGACAGCGACGGAGCTGGAAGCACGAAAAAATGGCCTTCACCACCTCCTCCTCCTCCTCCTTGGGGCCACCCTGAGAGGGACTGAGCAGAGAGGAGCTCACGCAGTCCTCAGCATTCCTGCAAGAGCGTTTCCGAAAATCCTCTTGGCTAACAAGCAGGGTTTTATCTAATCCCCTTAGTCCCGCTGCCACCAAAAGCCCCTCTCCCCAGGGCATGCTGCATTGCGCCCCAGCACCTATACACCCCCCAGGGGTTTTAGGAGGGTCAGGTTATGGGTTTTCCAAGCAACAAGCTGCCAGGTTGCAATTTTAACCCTTTAATCCTAAAAACCATCCATCCTTCCTCATGTACATACCCCACCCGCTCCGCACCTTGCATGCTGCAAATACTTCCTGCAGCAATAGGCAAAAATAATATTATTCTTTTTTTTTTCTTCCCCCGCCCCCTGCAGCGAGGCTGAAGCCCCCGGCCGGGTTTTGGCTGGCTCCTGCGCCGCTTTGCTTTGGGTTGAGCCTCACTGTGTTTCGTAGCCTACCTAAAGGCAAAAAGTGCTGCTGAACGCTCCAAAAAATCCTACAAAGCAGTAACGTTTGGCGCGTCACAGCCCAAGAAAAAGCTGGGTTGGATGCTCGATAGGTGACAAGTCACGCTCACACTTCGGCACCTTGACCTAAGGGATGTAAATACAGCAAAAAGGATGCTCGGGGGGTGTGGCGGGGGGTCGAGCACGTAGCGAGAGACATAAATCAGCTAAATCATATGGTTACAGCAAACAGCATCGGGAAAAGCAATGGGATGGGAGATACTTTAAAAAAAAAAAAAAAAGTGATTTGCAAGTGATTTGTTTGACAGGCGGAAGCGGTGGGTGAAATTTTTGCTTCTCATCTTTGGGCCGATGCTGGGTTGCATGTAACCTGTAGCATCTGCCAAGCTGTGCTTGTTGAACCGGTCACCCCGAGTTCTATTTAATATCTCTTGTGTATTTTATTTTTTTTTTTTTTTTGCAAGGCACTGAATGACACCGTCCTAAATGATTTTTCGCATCGGTGTAAACTAAGTGAAGAAATATATATATATATACATATAAAAAAACCAATATAGAGAAATCTTTCAGGATATTCACCAGAAAAGCAGGGCTTTGAGGTAACTCGTACTTTGTGATACGCGAATGTTTTGTAAATCCGTAACGGTGCATGCATGAGATTTGCCGTTCCAATACTTTTCTAAGTGTTCGACGTCTGGTACAAATTAAAATGGATAAAGCCAAGATGCACGTCAGCCTCCTTCGTGCAAGCAGCTCTTGTTCGGCCCCGCAGCTCCAGGGACAGAAGTGGCATTTTTTGCCCTGCCTGTCCCTGCTTCCCCAGCCTGTGGGCGCCTTTGTTCCCTTTCAGCACTAAATTCGGCCTAAACCCCACAATTTCTGTTAACCTCTTCTCCTCCCCTGCTCCCACGAACGGCATCGCTCCCATCCAACAACTAGTTCCTAATAAAGCCAAAGCGCTGGTTGGGGCCAGGGATTTCTTCTCCCCATAGAAGGTCAACACCCATTTATACCTTGTATTTACTCCATCTATTTTCTGTCTAATAAAAGAGTTTCTACATTTGCTGTTTCAGTGGCATTAAGCCCGACCACCTTCATGTGAAGCCCCAAGCCCTACCTCATGTTGCCAGAATTCCAAATTCCCCCAGTACCTAAACCAGTACCACCGTTAGATGACTCAGACTACAGCAAGGGTTAAAAATTACAATTAAAAAGATGAAAGAGTTTGGACCCTTCAGCTGGATGGTGCTTTAATTTTAAGCTCAAGACCAACCCTTGGACCTGTTTGGTTTGAGCCTACGCAGGACGTGCTGCAAAACCCCTTGCCCACAAGGGTGCTGAAGGATGTGGTCTTTGAGCGATGCTCCAGGTAAACCCCAAATGTGACTCTTTTGCATACTTTTGGCAGAATAATAAAGGAAAAAAGCTAAATAAATTACTATTCCTGCATGCAAGCAGCTTGCTCACAAAGAGGAAACCTTAAGAGGCTCATAACAGGGATCCAGAGCTCCTGCAGGTGCTCGGAAAGAGCAAAATAAAAGGGTCTTTTTGCTTGAATTTGGCTACTGGGCATCACCACGATAGCTCTCGATATTAATAGGTGAGGCAGCAAGTGGGGAGTGGGGCAAAAAAATAGATGGCAGGCAGGGTTTCGTGTTGGGAGCTAGTTTCCAAAAGGAGGAAAATAAAAATATAAGGTCAGGATCTCACACTTCACATTTTTTCTGTGCAAAAGCAATTAAAAAAATTGTACTGGAAAGAAGGATTTGGGGAATAAAAAGCCCCTGTGAGGTTATTAGGTCTGTCCTAAGCATCCCTGCGGCCGCCGCTCATCCGACACCAACTCGGCATCCAGCTGCCTCCTAGCACCAAATTTTACAGGGACATTTTATTTAGGGTGTTATTTTGCCCTATATACAACGGAATATCTCAGGATTTTTGTCGTATCATTTAAAAGGGGGAAAAAATAAACTCAAGACCCCCAAAGCCCCCAGCTCTGCCACAGGGAAAACTGCTTCACCGGTCCTCAAGCTGGGGAGGACCCTGCTGGTCAGGGCCATGGGGAGGTTTCTACAATTCTTCTTAATTAAGATTTTTCAAGGTAAAATGACAGTGATTTCAAACTGGAAAGAGAAATAGGTAGCAATGAAGATACAACCCTGCAGTGATGGGCTGGGGAGACCCATCCCCTAATAAGCCTTGCACTGGCAAGCTGCAGCCCAGCGGTAAGAGGAAAAAAAAAAACCAAAAAACCCAGAAAGGAGGAAAAAAAACCAAACAGCAACAAAGAAACACATGTAGAAAAAAGAAGGAAGAAAATTCAACAAACCCCCAAAAGAAGGAAGAAAAAAAAAAAAAGAAGGAAAAAACCCCCCAAGCCCCCAAAAGAAGGAAAAACAACCAACCAACCCCCCCAAAAGAAGGACACCCCCGCCCTGTTTTCCAAGGTGAGCCCATGGATGTTGCTGGGAAGAGGCTGGCAGCACCCACATGATGCCCCCCCCCCGGCGAGGGTTTGACCTCAGCAGGCAGAAACACAAAATGTTTATTTTTAGCCCCCCAAACCCCCCATTTTCCCTGCACTGCACCCCAGCACGGGGAAGCTGCTCCAGCGACCCAAGCGCAGGGAAACACGGCTCAGATGAGCCCCCCCAAAATCATTCCCACCCGTTTTTTAACCAGCACGGGTCCTGCCCCAGGTAATTGGGTTTTAGGGTGATTATCGGAGCTGTCGGCTGCGGGGTCGGGGGGAGCATCGGAGTTTTCCTGGCTCCTGGAGCGCTCACGCGGGACACGGGGACACGCTTCGAGCCCTCGTGTCCTTTAAGGTTGAATCCAAATCCCTGGAGCCTTCTGTGCCCCTAGGACGGGTTGGTTGGACTAGATGAATGATTTGCTCTGTGTTAATTAGCTTAAATACTCCAAATCCTGCAGTGCAGGCGGCAGCCTTGCTGCCAAGCAACGTTAGGGAGCGTTTCTGATTCACCAGGCCGATAATAAACCCTGAAGTACAAACGCAATAAAATTTTGGGGGTTGTTTTTTTTATACTCTGCGCTGAATCGCCCATCCCACGGCGCTTTGCATCCCTCATCTCCGCAAACAAGCATCCCCCAGGCAGGCAGAGCAACCAAATAGATTATTCTTGCCTGAAAAAAAAAAAAAAATCTGCAAAAAAGCAGATTTTTGGTGCCCAACTGAAGGGTTTGCAGAGTTGGAGGTGAAATAGTCTTAGTTAGAGGCTTGAAAAGCAAAGTGAGTGCCTAGACCTCATCCAGGGGTGATTTTATTGCTGCATCTGACCCAGTGTTGGGGATCGGAGGCGCCGCATCGCAGAGCGAACAGCACCATCTCCTGTCCGAGCCCAGCACCAGCTCCCAGGACCAGCCCCAGGGATGCTTTTGCAAGGCTCGATCTCCAGAAAAACCCCTGCAAAATCAGGCTGAGCTTTACAGCCGAGCACGCTGGAGGCCGGTGCTCGCTCGCTGTTCCAGAGCAAAATGTATTAAAATGCCTGGAGTTTGCCAGTAACCACTCGCCTGGAAAAACACATCGCCGAGGGATCGCAGCATCTGGGGTTGCTCAAAAGCAGCCCCACTCCCCCCCCCCCAAACATGCAACCCCAAAGCCCCTCAGCACATGGTAATTAACAAGGATGCTAATAGCTTTTACAGCCTTTTCCCGCAACTCACCCCCCCGCAAGGGCTGGAAATTGAACTGGGGGGTGGAAATCGGAGCGTGTCCCCATGTGTTGCATGCAGGTGGGAGGGAAAAGCAAGAAAAGATCTTCTGGGAATGTGATGTGGGAAGCGCAGGATCATCCTGACAGGGGTTCTGAGCTCAGGCTGCAAACTGGGGGCTGTGAGCGGAGGATGCTGGTGATGGGGTCTGGGCATTGAAGCACAACCCGAGTGGCTCTGGATGCAAAATATAGGCTGGAAAAATGCAAACTTGAGCTGTGCCTAGAGTTTCTGCTGGGTTCATCGTTTCTTTTAAACAAGCACGTTAAAAAAATTAACCCCACGGTGCACTATAGGAAAAGTTGGATTTGTTCAGCCTAAAAGCTCTCCCTAAGCCAGGGGAGAGATGACAGAGGTTGGGCCGCCCATGAGAGCATCGGCCTGGGGGGCATCCCATGCTTGAAATGCTGTTAAATCCTTCGGGAGCCAAATGACTTCTGTAAAATTTAAGAAAGCATTAAAAAAGAGCCCAGAAAATCAATGTACAGCTGCCAGGGCTCCTTCCACCCCTGGATAGAGGTAGGACCCGACCCAGCCGCTCTCCTGGGGAGGTGATAAGGATATTTACACCCCCCTCCCCTCATTCTAAGGGGGAATGAGCTGCTCACGGACATCCAGGCTCAAAAATACTTTGGCGAGGGACTTACCTGCTGGAGGACGGTGCTCGTGGCTGCCCACAAGTGTTTTAGGGATCCCCAATATTTCACTTGGTATCTCTTTTTATTTTCTTTGCTCACAGCAACGGTTGAGCTGCTGCACCAGGTTGTAGGGAAGGTGTAACCCCCCCCAGACAGGGATTAGAGAAGAAACCGCAGGTGCTGGAGGGGAAAGCATCACTCACTGCTCCTTTCAAGCTCTTCCCAGGGTGAACTTGCAGCCTCTCTGCCAAACATGAAGCACCTGAGGGAGTGTCAGTCCCACAGCTGGGTGTGTTTTGGGCAGGGGATGGGAAAGATCGGGACGTGTTTGGTCATATCAAAGCCAAAGAGATGGAGCTGGGGGGGGGTGTGTGTGTGGTTCAGTCCCCGAGCATCATGCTCTCCCGCCTCTGCAGCATCCCTTGAAGATGCAGCAGCTCTTCCTCAGGTTGCTGCCAGTGCTGAACACGATGGATTTGGTTAAAAAAAGAGAGGCTGTCTCAAGGCCAAACTTTATTGCAAGGTGGAGGGGTCCATTTTCAAGCCCTGCATCCAACCCCCCCAGAGTCCCAGCGCTCTTGCGGGGGGAAAGGAGCGTTTTTTGGTAAAGCCGTGCAATAGGAAACTAGATCCAAGCGCTGGTGGGGCTGTTCCAGCATCTTCCCGGGTGCAAATATCCACACCTCCTTGCCGGGCTGGGTTTGCTCACGTACGTGCCTTTGCAGATGGGGGGTTGCAGGATCTGGCCGGCTCCCGGGTGGCCCTGCCAGCTCCGGCTGCTGGCTCAGGGTCCCAGCGTGCCGGCGGGGGGAAACTGAGGCAGCGGCGGAGCATCTCTTCCACCTCCCCAAGCCACATCTAATCTCCCAGGAAAGTCATTCACTAAGAAATCCCGGCGGGCTCAGCCGGCCGGGGGTCCCCCGGGGTCCCCTGCCGTGCTCAGCGCTGCAGCCCGTGGCTGATGAAGCAGACAGCGGGTGCCAGCAGCAGAGTGGGGCTGATGCCACCACGCCGGTCCCCAGAGGCTCGGCTGGGGGGTCCCCTCTTGGCACCCATGTCCGGCCAACTTGGGGCATGAAAGCCACCCACCGGTGGGGGCTGCCGGGCTGCCGGGACGCCGTGCCCCAGGCGGGATGGCCGTGGGCGCCCCAAAAGCCCCATGCCGTACCCCGCAGCAGCGCCGGCAGCGATGGCCCCCGCCACCTTCGAGCCACGGCCAGGGGTGCCACCGCTGCGGGAGACGGCCCGAAAGCCCCCGCGCAGCCCCCCCGCCGCCGCCGCCACCGCCTCGCCCGCCAGTTCTCCCACCGGCACCGCGGCGACCACCGGCGACGTCGCTGAAGAGGGCGAGCAGCAGCATCACCACCCAGCACCAGGCATCGCGGGGCCTCATCCTGCCCGACCTGCGAACGGGGCACAAGGAGGGATGGTGAGTGGGGGGGTCCCGGTGCCCTTTATGTATGATACAAACACATTTCTATGTATTTATATCTATAAAGGTATGTACTATTATATAGTACATACAAATACATCTGATGTATTATCGTACATATTTACCAGATGGTATATATTTAATAAATATGCCAGCGTGGTGCAATGCCAACGCTCCCAAATTCCTGAGCAAAGCTGCACCTTCAGTTTTCCACCCCGCTGCAAAGCCCTGGAGCATCAGGATGTGCTCCCCCCCAACCCACCCCCCTCCCTGCAACCCCTCCAGCCGGTGGCTGAGCAAACAGGCTCATTGTACCGAAGCTGCTGAGCCATCGCGGCCCCGAAATCATCCCCCAAAATAGCAGGAGCTGCGTTGACAAAAGCCTTTTGAAAAAGCAGAGCCCCCCTGGCCGGCCGCCCCGGCTGCAGCATCCCTGCGTCAGCGTTTCCCTCCGGTGGCCCCTGCTAGAAGTTGCTAGGCCTGACCCTCCCCCCCTTCAAAACCCAGCGATTAAAAAAAAATAGTAATAAAAAAAAGGGCTTGATTAAGTTAATTTTCCTCGTTTTGCTGCCCTGCTCCTCCGATTAATGTGGTTTATTTTAAGGAGAGCCCAAAGAAGTGCATGTCCCCCTTCCAGCTGTTTGCAGCTGCCTTGCCACCGCTGGAAACACTGCAAAACCCAGCAGCAAACCCCACAAAAATTAAGACACGAGGATTTTTTTTCTGCTTCCTGGTTTTTCCCCTCTTGCTTTCCCCTACAACATCCAAGCTTATGGCTCACAACGTGGGCCAGGCAGGGTGCTGAGCTTCCCCAGATGCTCTCCCCATCCCAACCTCCAGCTCAGGTGTGTGCCAAAACCTTACACTTTTCCCCTTGCTATCTACCTAATTCCTTCTTCTTTTTTTTTTTTTAATCCCTCGACTGCGTGCCGAGGATGCTGCCCTTACCCGTGCACCCGGTGCCGCGCTGGTGCTGGCTCTTCCCCTCTGTGCCCGCCGGGCGCGACTCACATCGGACTTTTCCCGGTGGATAAATCCGGACAAGCAGAGCCAACGTCACTCATATCCCCCTCCTGCATGGGGAGGGATAAACGGGCTTCAGTGGGCTGGATAAATGGGCCAGCGGCTTTGGGGAGCCAGCAAAACGCGGCTGGGGACAACCTGGGGGACACAGAGAGCTCAGCCTCCAGGAGGGGAAAAAAATCTGAACAGATCCCCTTGAAAAACTCCACCTGTTTAAATCAAGACAAAGCAACGCAAGAGTGTGCTTCTAGAGGCGAGTTTTGCCTTCTGGAAAAGAAATATCCAGAGGATGGAGTCCGCTGACCGTGGCGCATGGGGGTAGGTGGTCGCCAAGGGCTGGACAAACCCTCCAACATCCCCCCAGATCCTCCGGCAATTCGCTCACGAGTCTCCAAATCGGCAGAGCGGGAGCATTTCTCCTTGGGAAACTTTTTCCACTGGGACACAGGCAGGTTTTGCTCTCCCCACTCATCGCTCCCAGCCCCCCCTCCCCCCCCCCCCCCGGAGCCCATGGCAGCAGCATTTCGATCCGCAAAGTGCTTTATTTCCAACAAACCAAACTCGAACTCGGGGGGGGGGTTCAGTCTGTATTAAATTGCTACATATTTTCTTTTCTTGTTAATCAACCAAGCAATGCCACAGTCATCCTTCACAGACGTAAAAAAGCTTGCTCGCTGTACAACACTTTCCTTAACACGTTAAAGGTGGAAAAGGTACCATGAAAATAAGCCAAAAAAAAAATAATTACAAAGATACGTTGCAAAAACTCCAGGGAGGGAAAAAGTCAAGAGTTTTAGTTCACATCGAGGTATAAAATCGGTATTGCTGGTTTAGCCCGGGAGGAACAAGGTTCTTCCAGGTGTGATGGTGGTAAAGGAGCCAGTCCTGGTCCTGGCACTGCTGCAACATCAAGCTGCAAAATAAAAACCTCTTTATTTCTGCCTCCCCCTCCTCCTGCCACCTCCGCTGCATCCTGCACAGCATCCCTCGAGAGATGCTCAGCGCCGTCAACTACTCCTGCGAGTGCTATTTGGCATGTTACAGCTACTAGAGAGGTTTGACATCATGGTTTGTGTGTGTATGTGTTGTTTGTTTGTTTTTTAAATCCCTAAAATTAGTGCAAATTAGAAATGGGGGGAGGAGGGGGTTATGCGACCGATGCAGGTTAAGAGGACGCACCCGGAAAAATGTGATTTACAATTTTGCTGTAAATCCAACCGTCAGTCCCCAGGTTCACTTTTGGCAGCAAAAGTATTCAAAAAGCCCCAGTTCTCAGCCAACCCTTTCAGTTTACAAAAGCTTCCCATCACCTGCCAATTATTGCAACAGAAATGTGCTTTTCTGGGAAAAAAAAAAAAAAAAAAAAAGAAGAGGAATTATTTGTGCTCTCATGCCACCGAGCAGCAGGTCCTCTGCCAGCAGCCACGTGTGGGCATGGCTGAAGTGAGCATCTTCAAACTGAGCCCCAAATTCTTGCTCTCGAATGCTTGCAGCCCTCACCCAGCCCCGGATTTCCTCTTTTTTTTTTTTCTTTTTTCCCCCCATTATTTCCAGGGATTTGAGCTTTTGGCCGAAGCTGCCACCAGCCAGAGCCTTGCTGGGATAAGCCCCGTCTGCCAAGGAGGAGCCCCTGAGGACGCTGCGCAGATGAAGGCGGGGGAAGATGGGTTGGCTCAGAGCTGGAGAGATCCAGGCGGGTATCGGGAGAGCTCCGGGAACGATGGGGATTCAGGATTCGGTACAGTTGTGCGATGCAACCCGGCGCCGGGGCACTGGTGAGGCGTTTCACATCGCCGTCGGACCTTCGGAAATCTCCTCCAGCCTCTGCTCGATCATCAGCCGGAGGATGGAGTATCTGGGGAGGCGAAGGACAAGGAAAAGAGGATTTTTGCACCATCACGCTGGGCTTTTAACCCAAACTGCCACAAAACCCCCAGAATCACACCAAACTCAAACTGCACCAGGGATGCAAGGCCGTGCAGATGAATTTTCAGCACTGAAATGCCCCCCGACAACGTCCTTAACTCCCAGCATCACCCCCCGACGCCAGCGAGCCCGGCGTACTTGCGCATTAGCTTCTTCACTTCGCGATCCTCCTCTTCCTCCAGCTTCTGGATGAAGCTCCTGAGGATAGGCATCTCGAATTTGATGTACTGAGCAACCTGGGGGGGTGGAGAGAAACGCCAGCCGGGCAATGAAGAGGGGGACGCCCCAACCTCGCGAGGCCGAAGGCAACCTTGCAGCATCCCCTCCCCAGATTTAACTGGGGAAATCAAGGACACCCCCCCCCCAGAAACCTAAAATAAAAAAACCACCCAGAAAACTTAAAATAAACCACTTTTCCCCTGCACAGCACGTGCACCAGCTTGTGCAAATGCGTGCTAGCTAATTGTTGGGAAAAAAATCCACCTGTGGTTTATTGCATTTTACCCACCGGCTCCTTGATATGGACAGCCCTGCGCACCCCCAGCGCGTCACTCCGGGCTGTTTAAGCCCCAATATCCCCCAAAAGTGCCTTGTCTGGGCGGTTTAAGCCCCAATATCCCCCAAAAGCATCTTATCCAGGCTCTGATTTAAGAGGAAAGCGGCGGTGGGGTGGGAGGGAGCCGGCAGATGGCACGAACGAGCTGTTTGCTCCTGCCATAAACCCGCGGCTGGGAAAAAAAAAAAAAATTAATTACACCAAAGGCTGCACAGGAATGGCTCTTCTGTGGTCAGCTTTAGGGGGGCAGAACAGGGCTGGGGGTGTCTGCTCTTGGTTGAGGGTTTAAGCGCAGAAGAAGGTTTTTCCCCCAGGATGGGGCGTTTTCAGGGGGAGACGCAGGATCACACAGCGCAGCGATCCCTGCATCCCCAGCACGGAGATCTCCCCCCAGTTTTCCAGCCCCAGTTGCATCCCAATCCCAATTCCAAAGGGCTGAGCATCCCGTGCCGGCAAACTCACGTCGTAGGTGACTTCTTCCACCTGGTCCTTCTCCATGAGGAAGACCTTGGAGACCTGCTCACAGGGGCCCTGCAGGATGCGGGCGATCAGGGGGTAGTCGCTGGCTCGCAGCTTCTGCTTCTCTGCAACACCAAAAGCGCCGGCGTTGGACCCGGGGGGGAGACAGGGCTGTGCTGGGGCCGAGGTTTTTGGCAGACTCACCTCCGCTGGTGTGGACGATGTACAGCGCAAACTCCTCCGCCGAGTTTTCGATCTGAAGGGAGAAAGACATCGCTGTTAACCAGCCACCTCTCTACCCTAGGCTTCCCCAGAAATTAGAAAAAAAATCCCGTTGGTTTGCTCTGCTATTGCATTTTTTATATATCTATATATTTGTATCCCATATATATATATATATATATACAGGTATAAATTCCCCATGAAGAGCAACCCAGGAGTGGGGGGGGGGGATATCTCTCATACCTTGAATTTATTAAGGAGCAGTTTGAGCACCTGGGGGGTCGTCATCGTGCTGTTTATGCGGACGTTGGTGACGGAGCCGTACGCCGGTGTGAAGACGGATGTCTACGGAGCACCAAATCCATGTAACCCCCTCCCTGGATCTCCCCACCCACCCGCTGGGAGAGCTTTCGGGGAGCGTGGGGCTCACCTTGTGGTTGTAGAAGTGCCCGTTGATGGAGAAGCGGTGGCGGCGGATGCGGCGCTGCTCGCTGGGGGTACGGGCGCTGCCCCGGTGCCGGACGCCCACGTCGCTCCGTGTCCGCATCAGCTGCGGTGTCTCCTCTGGTTGTGACTTGGGGGCTGGAAAAGATCCGGTGGGGGGATGGGGCTGAGAACTGGGCGTGAGCAAGACCCCCACAGGGTCCTACCCCAGCATCTCTCTGCTGCTGGGAGTCCCTCCATGGATGTGCAAGTCACCATCCCAGAATTACAGCTCTACAAACTTCCCAGGATGGATTTAACCCACCAGTTTGAACCACAGCAGCTACTGGTTTGCTCTCCCCGAGCTCCTGAAGGAGGCTATTAATTCAGAATTAACTGCACAAATCCAGGCTGCTACCTGGATAAAGCCTCTTCTCCCGGCGACTCGAGCATCTTTACTCGCTTTTTCATAATTTTAATTTTTTTTTTCCTCCCCTTTTAATGAGAACAGGCAAATGAGGCCAGCACTTCAGATCTCTGCGTGAAAACTGGCCCAGGTCCAGATTATTATAAATCAGCTCTTCATCCATTTTTAATGAACCACTCCAGTCTCGAGCTTGGATGTTTTAATTCAAAGCATGTCTGCAGCAAGAAAAATCTCCGGTGCGCCCCGCTCCAGCTGCATGCCACGGGCCACGGTGACTAAGCACTCACGAGGAGCCATGCACGCGCGTTACGCGCTGGTTTTTACAGGCTTTTTGGAAGAAAAAATATAATAAAAGACTTCTTTCTTATGCGCTGGCAGAGGATTAACGTCATACGGCTGGCTGAAATAGCCGCTGGGTTATTTCTATGGTATGATGTGTTGTGGAGATTGCCCGGGCAAGCTTTAATTAAAAGGGAAAAAAAAAGTGTCGGGCACAGGAAATAAAAAAAAAAAAAAAAAGGGGGGGTGAAAGCTGGAAGGTCATGGATGAAGTAAAAGGGTTTCATGGATCAATGAGTTTTGCAAGGGCTCAGCTCATCCCCAAGCCGGGAAGCGGGTGAGCATCCCAAAGTCAAAAGGATTAGCTGGTTCTTCTCTGCCTCCAGGGTGTATGTCCATAAAAACACCACAAGCACTCTCCTCAAAAAAAAAAAAAAAAAAAAAAAAAAAAAAAAAAAAGAAGCCAGGAACATCTGCAAAATGCCTGGTTGAATGAGAAAAATGCATAAAGCAGGTTTTCCCAGTGGGAGTTGCCAGTGGGGCAGCTTGTGTCCCTCTCATCGCTGAATCACGCTCAAAGCAAGGGGTTAAGGAAGCGCCAGGGCGGAGGAGACCTTCCCCCTCCACTCGGAGGAAAATCCGGGATGGGAAAAAAAACCAAAAACCTTTGCAGAAATGTTGACTTCCCCATGGTAATCGCACTTCCCAAGAGTGCCTATTCTTCTTCCCTAAAAGCGGAGCCGCCGGGAAAGGGAAGCTCCAACATCCTTTTCCCTACGATCCCACGAGGCTCTTTGCTCCATCCCCTTATTTCTTTCCAAGCTGCTTTTCACCACATCCCACTGCGGCCCCTTCTCCGAGCAAAACCCCTTGGGAAAGGCTTCGGGCCATCGGGCTGAGCGTTTTTCTTGTTGCAATTTCATAATAAATTAAATATAATAATGAATTAAATATAGGCGCTTGGGAAATGGCTTGAAATAACCTGGAGCAGGATGGGGAAACTGATTTCTGGAAGGAAAAAAATGCCTGTTTTGTGTTTTCTCAAAACAAAACCCTGGAGCATAAGGCAGCCGATCCCAACCACCTGGGCAAATCCAACCGGATCGGAGCCCGGCTCACCTGCAGCACTCCTGGGAGCCTCCGTGTTTGGCGTGGCATCTGCATCCGTAACCTGGATGTCTGGCAAAGTGCTGGGCTTCAGCACAGACCTGGGAATGAAAAAAAAAAAATGCTGGGTGACCTGTAAGGATGCAGCTGCAGAGGGAACGACAACCAGAATTCCCTCTCCAAGCCCCCACACTGCCGTACCCAGGATGGGAAGCAGCCCATTCTCCCTACGGATCTGGCAGATTAACCACCCCTGTAGGGTCACAGCACAGGCTAGCTGCAACATAAATCCGTAAGTTCCATCCCAATAAACCTTTTCGAGCATCTTATCGCAGCTGCCCTCTTCCCAGGAAGGGCTGCTGAAGCCTGAAGCAGTGCTTTTGCAGGCTCCAGGCACACCCTGCCCAAGCAAAGCTGAACCTGCCCCTTTATTCCCTTTGAAAACATCTAAAAAAACCCGCAAAACCCAGGCAAGACCCCCCTGGGCCAGGGGGTGCTGGTGGGCAGCCCAGGGGTCCACGGGCATGGCTGGGAACCGGCATCACGGGGAGATGCTGCAGCCCAGAGCAACATCCAGCATCAAACTGGTACCTAAGGGAACCCCCAGGCTGGCCCGGGAGAGCTTCTGGCAGGCAAAGGGCCCTTTGCAGAAAGGAGCAGTTTTGCAAAAGGGGGGGAGGGGGGGTGTAAAAGGGGGGGTGGGTTGCAAAAGGGGGAGGGTTGCAAAAGGAGAGGGGCTTTGCAAAAATAGGGGGCTTTGCAAAAATGAGGGGTCTGCAAGAAAGGGAGTCTTTGCAAAAAGGAGCTTTGCAAAAAGGAGTTTTGCAAAAGGAGCGTTTTTTGCAAAAGGGGAGTGTCTTGGCAAAAAGAGAAGGAATTGTTGCAAAAGACAGGGGGTCTTTGCAAAAATGGGGGTCTGCAAAAGAGGGGCCTGCAAAAGAGGGGAGTCTTTGCAAAAAGGAGCTTTGCAAAAGGAGTGGATCTTGGCAAAAAGAGGGAATCGATGCAAAAGATGGGGGGGTCTTTGCAGAAGAGGGGGGTTTTGCAAAAGAGGGGGAATAGTTGCAAAAGTTGGACGGTTTTTGCAGAAATTGAGGTCTTTGCAAAAGAGGGGGGGTCTGCAAGAAGGGGAGTCTTTGCAAAAGCGGGGGTCTGGAAAAAGGAGTTTTGCAAAAGGGGGGATTTTGCAAAAGGGGGGTGTCTTGGCAAAAAGAGATGGAATTGTTGCAAAGGACAGGGGGTCTTTGCAAAAATGGGGGCCTGCAAAAGAGGGCAGTCTGCAAAAGAGGGCAGTCTGCAAAAAGTAGCTTTGCAAAAGGAGTGGGCCTTGGCAAATAGAGGGAATCGATGCAAAAGATGGGGGGGGTCTTTGCAGAAGAGGTAGTTTTTGCAAAAGAAGGGGAATAGTTGCAAAAGTTGTACATTTTTTGCAGAAATGGGGGTGGGGTCTTTGCAGAAGAGGTGGGGTCTGCAAGAAGGGGAGTCTTTGCAAAAGGGGGGGGTTGCAAAAAGGAATCTTTGCAAAAGGAGGGATTTTGCAAAAGGGGGTGTCTTGGCAAAAAGAGAAGGAATTGTTGCAAAGGTCAGGGGGTCTTTGCAAAAATGGGGGCCTGCAAAAGAGAGGGGCCTACAAGAAGGGGAGGCTGCAAAAATGGGGGTCTTTGCAAAAGAAGGGGGTCTGCAAGAAGGGGAGTCTTTGCGAAAGGGGGGGGTCTGCAAAAAGGAGTTTTGCAAAAGGAGGGATTTTGCAAAAAGGAGTTTTGCAAAAGGGGGGATTTTGCAAAACGGGGGGTAAAGGCAAAAAGGGGGAATCATTGCAAAAGACAGGGGGTCTTTGCAAAAGAAGGGAGGGCGTTTTGCAAAGTGAAACCAAGCAATTTTATTTTCGACTTGGCTTCTTCGGGGTGTTGTGCGTCGGAAGCAAAAGGACAGAGACAAGGCAGCTGGGGCTACAACCCGCAGCTGGGGGATGGGGAGGGGGGTGGGGACGACACACACCCCGTAGGTGTCTCCTTTTCCCTTTACTCACCCGTGGGCTCCCAGGTTGCAGCCCGAGTGCCAGGAGGAGGAGGAGGGCGGCGGGCGGATGCGCTGGTTGTCATCCTGCATCTGCAGGCGGATGGGGCGCCGCAAGCCCCAGGAGATGTTCAGCAGCCCCTCCACGATCAGCTCGCCTTCCTCCTGCGCGAGAGATGGGCAGCTCAGCACCCCGAAGACAAACAGCCACGGATCTGACCGGCGGGCAATGGTTCTAAAACCTCACAAATCCCAACCGAGCCCAGCTCCCTTGGTTTGTCTCTCCTGCTGAGCTGTGCGCCTGCTCCAGGGGCTTCTTACCTCCCGGTGCCGCAGCTGCAAATTTTGCCCTTCGTAGTAGATGTTATACGTCTTCAAGTGTAAGAGCAGCTCGTTTCTGGGAAAAAGAAATTTAAAAAAAAAAAAAAAAAAAAAGGGAAAGATGCTGAGAAAGGTGTGGAGGAGCCAGGGAGGATGCTGCCGGCATGGGTTGGTACCTGGTGGCGTGCCCCCTGAGCTGGCCAGGGGGGAATTTTGGGGATCTGGGAGAAAGCAGGAACTGCTTTTCCCAGGGTTAGGCTGGGCGATGAACCTTCTACACTGCTGGGCGCCCCCAAACCAGGTTAATTTGAGGCAAATTTGAGTCTTATGCTGCCTCTAGACCTCCCTTGTTGAGGGTATCTGCTGCAGGTTCAACCAGGGGTTGCTCTTGGCAGCCAGGAATACAGGGACAAGCTCCCCGCAGCCCTGCCCTCCACAAACCTTGCAAAAAGAGGTAAGAAAACCATCAGCCCCCTGTGGAGTCAGTCACAAGGCGGAAAAACAATTAAATTTTTGGAGTGCCCAAGCCCTTGGGTCATGCTGGAGTCACAAGTTATCACCGGCGAGTTTATCACGTTGGCTCCTCGCTCCAGACCCTGAACTCCAGCTCCAATGAAAAGTCTGAGCCCTGCTCCAGTTGCAAATGAAAAAATAAAAATAAAAACAAAAATCCCAACCCAGGCTGCCTAAGCACAGCTATGAATCATGGGGAAGCAATGCCTCGGGCGTTAATTCATAAAGCTGGCGTTAATTCAGCTGGGCTGGCTGGTGGAGTTTAAGGATGCTTGGCACCATCAGCCTCGTTATAAAGAAGCCCAAATCGTGGGGATTTGGGGTTATGAGAAAGAAAAAAGGGAGGAAAAAGAGCACATATTGCCTTTACCTCCTCCAAAACGTTCCTTGAAACTTAGGAATCGTTTTACTTCTTTACCAAAGCACGAAAGAGCAATTACTAATGGGGACTTTCTCAGCGAAACCTGTATTTCGTGACAGTTTACAGAGCATTTGGCCACACTCCTAAGAAAAAAAATATTCAAAATCCCATCAACAACCCCTTTTTTTTTTTAAAAAAAAAAAGGAAATTGCCGTTTCTTGTCCCGGAATGACTTTTTGTTTCCGAATCCAACTGAATGGAGTGAAACCCCAGGGTCGCTCCCCAGCTCAAAGGCAAAATAACCCTGGGGAATATCGCAAATAACCCCTGGGAATATCGCGAATTGGCCCCAGCTACCAGCACCGACTGCCTGCGGTACAGCCACACCGAGCATCTTACTTGGAGATGTATTTGTCTTTTCCGCAGGGGACCAGGTACTCGCCGCCGCCGTAATCCATCCTCCCGCTCTTCTTTCATGGGAGCTGGATGGCAAAGAGGGAGGAGAGAAAAGCATCGGCGTGAACCTCCCCGTCACCGCATCCCTGATACGCGCCCACGGATAACAGGGAGGAAAAAAAAAAAAATCAGCTTGCTGGGGTTTGGAAGAGTGCTTGGGAAGAGGCTCCAGCGGATGAAGCCACGGGTGAAGTTTGATGCGGCTCCTCCAGGAAAAGCGATGGGGTGGGAGGGGAGATCAGATAAGGGGAGCAGCACTGTAAGCTCACTGAAAATTTAATACCGGCGGAGATACGCTTACGCTAACATTTGCATTTTGAGCATCCACGGAGCACCCTGGAGATGCCAGACCTGGAGGCGGTGGGGTTATAGGCAAGATTTATTCCTTTTCTCCATTCATTACAAGGGGTTTACTACAAAGCTTCAGACACGCAAGTCTGGATCCACTTGCTTCCCCGTGCCAGCCCGATGCCAGGCAGCGGGCACGGGGCCGACCTCCCCAAGCAGCCAGAAATGCTGGGCTGGTTCCTTGAGGTTTTTTTAACGATGCCGGTTGAATTTTTGTGTGTTCCCTCCAGTGCCAAAACATCTCCATCGCTGTCGTGTAAACACCTGGAAACTCCCCCCAGAATCCCACCTGGGGAGAGGCTCCGGCTTGGAGCACAAGCGCGGTTTTTGGATGCTACAAAGTGGAATTGAAATGAGGTTTAGGGCGAAGCCCTCAGGAGATCAGGCACCGGAGAGACCTTGAAATGCTGCATCGGGGCGGTTCTGAGCAACAAGAAAGGGCTTCCCAGGTCGTGCTTTTCCCCAGGTGTTTGTACAAACTCTCCTACAGGCGGGATTTCGTTTTCCCAGGGTCTCCCGCCTCACTTCTCTTGTCCCAAAAGAGAAGTCCAGGAGAGAAAAGAGCATTTGATCCACAAACCGCTGTTTTCTTCCACCCCCCCTGCACTGCCATGTGCTTCCTCCTGATCCCCTGGGAAACAAACCCATTTTCCTGAAAAAAAACCAACAAACCCACGACACAATCCAAGCGGATAAATGACTCAACCAAGACCGTGCAGTAAAACCTGTGTCAGAGGACAGACCTGCCCCTAGATCCTCAGCACAGCAGCAATCCTCACCTCTTACCCCGTACTTTGGGATATATCCCAGCAAATAAATTACAGGCAACAGGAAAAACCCTCTGCATCGTGCTTCAAGCCACGGAAGAGGTTGCAAAAGCAAAGCGGGTGTTCAAGCAGGGGAAGGGCAGGAAGCCGGCCCGGCCACCAGCGCTCCTGGAGAAAGCAGAAGAGAAACTTGCCACCAAAAAAAAATATCGCACATCGTGGCGGAAAAGCTGACAAAGCTTCGGGCTTCCTGACAGCTGAGGAGCCGTGCCAGCATCCCGGCAAAGGCCGGCATCAACCCTCCTCCCACAGCCGGAACCCGCCTCTCCTGCATCCATCCATCCTCCCACAGGGAATAACCCTCATAATAATTCTATTTATTCCTCAAAAAGGAGAGCGGGAGGAGAGTTTTGCAGCTGGCTTGGGGATAAACGTGGGTGCGGGGGCTGCACGGCACCTGCTGAGGCAGGGACCCAGCTGTGGGGGTACCAGCTGTGGGATACAGGAATGATGGAAATGAGCATCTCGCCCCTGAAGGCGGATGGAAAAGCGCTGAGGAAGGCACCGCTGAGGCACTGCTGCGCCGAGGGAGGGTTACATGGCACGGCTGCCTGGCCCATGCAAAAACCTTGCCAAAAATACACCAAAGTGGCTGAAAAAAAAAAAACCCAACCCAACAAAAAACCCCGCCAGCAGCGCAGCCCAGGGTGAAGCCTTCGGTGACGTGGGGAGTTTTGCTGCGTTGGCTTCACGAAGGAGTGAAGCCAAAGCCCCGGGTCCCTTAAAGAGGATGTTGGGGTGAACTCCAGTGAAAAAAACCACTCATTTTGGGATGGAAGGGGAGCCCCGAAATGCAGGTTTGTCCCCCTAGGGCTGAGGAGCTGGGTTTCCTGTTTACCACCCCGACACTGCCACCGTCGCCTCTGTCATCACATCCCCTTCCGAGCAGTGAGGAAAGGGGCAAATTCTCCATTTTTTGGGTCTTGAGAGCGCTGGGCTGTGGGTGGAAGGGAGTGGCGGACGCCCAGAGATCCCCAGACACAGAGCAGCCCCCCCCGTTTTCTGCCACAGCTTTAGCAAGAGGCTGGAAATTGCCAAAACCAACGGGCTGGCAGCGCGCAAATTGCCCAATCAGTTGCTCAACCTCAGCAGCTCGGCACCATCTTAATTTCCTGGTACCCCCGTGCCTCAGTTTCCCCACTCCAAGCTGACGTGCTTCCCTGGTGCCCAGCACAGGCTGAGCTTTTGCTGCTGTCTTGCAAAGCGTTTGTTTTTTTTAAAAAAAACAACCTCAGAGCAAATCAATCCCCCCTGCACACGTGGCAGGAGGATTTCAGCCCTCTCCGCCTTCTAACACCAGCCGTCGGCTGCTCCCGCAGTCGCTTTCAGGCCTGACCGACCCCAGACTTAATCCTTTCCCTAAAAATAACCTTCCTAAGACCCTTCTTAGGGTTTTCCCTAGGGATTTTCCTAGGACGCTACATCCCTGCACCCCACCTGCCCCATGGGGCACAGGGAGCCTGGCCACGCTCGCTGCCCCTTGCACGGAGCGGGGACCAGCGCTCGCTTGTGCTGAGCTCCTGGGGAGATACACAGATAAAATAAAAAAATATATTTTTTTAAAAGAAAGAAAAAAACAAGAGAAAAAGACCCCAAAGATGGTGTTTTCAGCAAGAGAGGGAGAGTTTTCCCTGCTCCTGCAAAGAAAGGAGCATTAGGGGGGAGTGGGGGTCTTGGTCCCCTCTCATGGCATGTAGATGCTTCAGCAGCATCCCCACTGCCGCTTAGGCATCTCCCCGCTCCGACGAGACGCAGTTTCAGCGCAGCTGAGGCTCCCCCCAGCTGTGCGAGGGATTGTGGGAATATCCCACTCCCCGGGGAGGCCGTGATGCTCCCTCTTGCACAAACCCCACCGCTTCCCACAGCCCAGGGCAGCTTTGAACCGGCCCAACAGCGCTTCGACCCCGATGCAATCCGCAGCAAAGCATCCCAAGGCGAAAATTCCTCCCTGGGAGGCACCCAGAGCCTCTAAAAGCCGCTTTGCCCAGCGGCACGACACAACCAAGCGCTCACCCTGTCCCAGCAGATCCTTCGCTCGACCGACTGTGCTCAGCGCCCGCGGTGGCTCCGGCCCAGGCGCTGTTCTGGAGCTGGGATTTCTTCCGAGGGCCCGTCCAGCATCCCTACGCGTGAAGGTGTGGCTGCTCCATTGTTCCTGGTGCCGCTATTGTTCTCCAGCCCAACTGCTCAGCCCCGTCCTGGGAAGGGGAAAGATGGGCAGTGGGCAGCGGTGGCCAAGCCGATGAAGGGTGATGCCCTCGGGGTGCTGGCATGCTCGGGGACATGAGGAGACCCCTTGGCCACACTCAGCAGGTTAGACACCCACCACCACCCCCCCAGCGGAGCTGCTGGCCGGCCCACGGCTTGTGGGGGGCTATGGGAAAGGAGCTGGGGGGTCCCCAGCTTGGGTGCGGTGGGGGCCGCAGCGAAGGTGCTGTGCCCAGGCTGGGGACCTGCGGGTGCTCGTGGCTCCCTTCCAGCCCGCGGGGGGCACCAGCCCCGGAGGGAAGGGTGAAGCCGAGGGTGCTCGATGGGTGCTGAGGTGACACCCCCGGGGCGAGGGGTCCGGAGCCCCCCCGGGGTGGGCGCAGCCTTCCCCGCCTGCTGGCTGCGGGCTGGCGCCGGGGTACCCGTGGGCTGGGGAGCGGGATGGGGGTGGGGGTGGGGATGGGGATGCCCCATCTCGCCGCACTCACCGGCCCCGCTCCGCACCGCTCCGCAGCGCAGCCGGCGCCCCCCGGAGGGCCGCCCCCCGGCGGGGCGGAGCGGGGCGGGGCGGGGCGGGGTGGAGCGGGGCGGGGCGGGGCGCGGACGGGGCTGCGGGCACGCAGCGGGGTCCCAGGGTTGCGATACCCCGGGACACCCCTCCCCGGCACCGGCATCCCAAGGGACAGCCCTTAGTGGGGGCCAGGACTGCGGACCCCAAAGGATGCGCCACCCCGGCACCCAGGGGGTTCCCCTGCCCCGGGACTGGGATCCTGAAGGATGACCCAGGCTCTGGGACTGGGATCTCCAAGGACACCCTGGTTCTGGCACCCAGGTTGCACCCCTGGACCAGGATCCCATGGGATGCCCCATCCCTGCTGCCAGGACCAGGATCCCATGGGATGCCCCATCCCTGGTGTCAGGATCCCATGGGATGCCCCATCCCTGCTGCCAGGACCAGGATCCCACAGGATGCCCCATCCCCGGTGCCAGGACCAGGACCCCACAGGATGCCCCATCCCTGGTGTCAGGACCAGGACCCCACGGGATGTCCCATCCCCGGTGTCAGGACCAGGATCCCACGGGATGCCCCATCCCCGGTGTCAGGATCCCATGGGATGCCCCATCCCCGGTGCCAGGATCCCACGGGATGCCCCATCCCCGGTGCCAGGACCAGAATCCCACAGGATGCTCCATCCCTGGTGGCAGGATCCCATGGGATGACCCCATCCCTGCTGCCAGGACCAGAACCCCACAGAATGCCCCATCCACAGACCACGACCTCACAGGATGCCCCATCCCTGCTGCCAGGACCAGGATCCCATGGGATGCCCCATCCCTGCTGCCAGGACCAGGATCCCATGGGATGCCCCATCCCTGGTGTCAGGATCCCATGGGATGCCCCATCCCCGGTGCCAGAATCCCACAGGATGCCCCATCCCCAGTGCCAGGACCAGAACCCCACAGAATGCCCCATCCACAGACCACGACCTCACAGGATGCCCCATCCCTGCTGCCAGAAGCAGGATCCCATGAGATGCCCCATCCCACACATCCAGGCTGGAAAAGCTCTTCTGATCGGCTCCAGCTCCGTGTAGGACTCCCAGAGGGAGCCTTGTGTGCAGCATCACACAGTCAAAAGTGGTAATTTCTGCCTTAAACCCCCCCCCAACCCTGGGATATTCCGTGCCGGAGCCATGCAGGCATCGCACTTCACCGTTCTGCCTTCGGGACGGTGCAATGGGGCCGAGCACTGGCAGCAACCAGTTCCCAACCATGGCCGTGGGATCCCATTGGATCCAAAACCACCCCCGGAGAAGGGAGATTGAAAAGGAAAATAATAATAATAATAATTAAAAATCTGCCTGGAAGCAGATGTTGCAGCTTGGGGATGGTGGTTACCTCCGAAACGGCGCTCAGCCTCCAGCCGCTGCTCCTGGGCTGCGGGTCCCATCCTGCCCATCCGCCCCGCGTCGCTGCGGGAGGGTTTGGGGGAGCGCGGAGGCATTAAGTATTCCAGAAGAGCAGCGGCGTGTGGCCACGTCCCTCCGCCTTTGTCTGCTCCTGACCTTTCCCAGCGCTTTGTGGCTTCTCTGGGCTTTTTTTTTTTTTGCCTTTTTTTTTTTTTTTTTTCTCTTTAAGGAATTTGCCTAGAAACAGCCCACACAAAGGGAAGAAAAAAACAAAACCAAGAAATAAACTAAACAGCTGCTTTAGCAACACAAGCGAATCTTTACAACCACCGATTGTAATCAGCCTTTTTTTTTTTTTTTTTTTTTTTTTATTCCCCTTATTTTTGGGAATTTTTATGTAAAAGACGAGAACTTCAGGAGGAGCCATCTGGCTTGGGGAAACACTGACTCGGCAGAAGCAAGGCGGAACGGGGTTAGTATTTATATTCCAGCAGCATCTTCGAGGGCCGGCGGGGATGAGAGGCCCTTTGTCACAGGAAGAGCCCGGCCACGCCGCACAATGGAGCCGCCTGCGCTGTGCAAACCCCAGCCCCAAACCCCAGGGATTTAGCCCCAAAGAGAGGGAAAGTGTTTATGATACACCCTCCCCCCGCCCCCAGCTCACAGGGTGCCACTGGAGCAAAGAGGGGAGTAACACCACACCCCCCCCCCATAAATAGGGGGTTTTGCTGTGGGCACTTGCATGAGCACGAGGAGGAACTTTGTTGCAGAACTGGGGTTAAATCCTGATTTTGCTGCCTTCAACTCGGGAAGCCCTGAGCCTGGGTGGAGGGGATAATTCACGACACGCAAGGAACGCGACCGGCTCCTGCCACACAAGGACCCCCTGCAACCAGGACAGGCTCCCAGCCCCTTACCCACAGCACGAACCAAGAGGCACCGAACCCATGGGAAAAGACCAAAATCTCGGCCCCACCAGCGCCCGAGCATCCCTCCCGGCCGGCCAAAGTCTCCCGGGAAAACGATGCCCTGAAGCCAGAGCCTGCGCTCAGCCGCACCGGGGTGTTAGGGCACCCGTTTTGCAGGTGAAATCAGCGTTTCTGCACTAAAAGCCACGCAGGGGATGTAGCCGATGCCTTTTACACTGTCAGCTTCCACGGATTTACCTCTGGTCCCGCTCCCACAGCTCAGCCTGCAGGTCAAGGACCTCGGTCAAGCCCAAGCATAAAGCACCAGCTCCGAAATTATCCAAAATTCAAGTATTTCTCCCCAGGCTGAGCAAGCATCCAAACCCCCTTCGTACCCTGGCAGCTTCCCAGCATTTCAGCTTGAGGACCCCCCAGCTAACTCTCAGTATTACACAGCTGGATACAGGTGAGCTTAGGAGTATCTGTTGGCCCGTTACAGATGTTACGCAGCCTCCGGGAACTAGATGGGAAAGAGCCACGGCTCCCGAAAACGCCTTTGCTTGTACCCAAGACGCTTTGAAACACGGTCGCCGTCCCCATTTGAGGATGTTTCAGGCATTCTGAAAATCCTCAGGTTTTGAGATCCTGCCCGGGATAAAGCCCGTCTTACTGGGTTGACGCAGCTGATGCTGAATTTCTTGTTGGGTTGATGCAGCTGATGCTGAATTTTGATTCCGGCACGACACAAGACGTAATTATTTTCCAGAGCTCTGACCCAGTAGCAGGAGGGATTAATCAGGATTTAGACCAGAGTGGTTTTCATCACAGACCCAAACACAGCCCAGCTCAGGAACGATTAGAAATCCCTCACCCTGGTCCAACAGCTGCTCCGCTGGCTTCGGCACCGGCTCTACTTTCACCCCCCACCCCCACCCCCCATTCCAGGGACTTTTTGCCATTTTCTTCCCATCTGACTACACCATTTTCGGAGTAGCTGCAGCGGGCTCCACATAAATTAAAAAGGTACCTGGGTGTCTTAATTCCCTTTAAAATAATCCCTTGAAGGCTGACAGACATCTGAAGGCGCTGTGTATCCTCGGCATCTCCCGGTCCCAGTTCACGGCAGGCGGGTACCGCACATCACTGGTGCTCCAGTCTAACATCAATTCAGTATTACAGCTCCTGACAAAGCAAGTTCATTAAACGGTTGGGGATGAGGCAAGGCGCTAGGTCAGCTGTTTTTAAACGCTGGTGACGAGGCAAGGTGCTACTCAGCTAATTAATCTGTACAGGCAGCCCAAGCGGGGCGACGGGACATCTCCAAAGACACCGTGCCCCAGGGTGCTGGGCACCAGCCGCCCCGGAGACTTCACTTTGGTGACACATCGCCAAAGGTAGGGCAGAATTTTGGCAAATTCCCAATCCTAAGGCTTTACCTTAAACCGGAGGCTCTTTCTCTCTTCTTGCTAACTGCTCCTATTCTTGACTAGAAGCACAACTCAAAGCTCAGTGTACTAAGAGAGCTTGAAGGTTGGTTTTTAATTAGGAAACGAGTCACGGGAATTCTGCTGCATGGACGTTGCTCACATCAGCGCTGACTGTGCAACCTGGTTTTACTGGGAGTTTTGCTGCCCCTTGGCTGCCCAAGGAGAGGGGACAGGTCCCCACGCAGCAGAAGGTCGCGGAGGTGCCTCAACTGACAGCAGGGACAGGAGCAAGCAAGAGGTGCGGGCAGTAAGTGGCGCCTCTTCCAAGTAAATCAAGGAAATTTAATGTGTCTTTGTGGTACAAGCTTGGACTGAGAGCTGCAAAGGGTCAGGATGACGCCTGGGGGTTGTTTTTTTGGGTGGCACTTGCTAAGAAGGGATGCTCGGTCTTCACATTACCTAGATTCCCAGCCCATGGATCCTCCTTCAGAGGCGATGTTTAAAAGGAAGTGTAACACCACGCTGCCAAGTTGCATCTATGCCCGCGTTTATTTATACTGAACAGCTTTAAAAATACAGAATAAAATAGCTTTATCTACTATTATTCACAACATCTGGTCCAAATATTACATTTTTAAATATTTGTTTAATGAAGCAATGTTAGAAAAAAATACAAAATAAAAAAAACTCCGTGAAAGAATTACACATCTCAGAACAAAAAAAAAAAAAAAAAAAAAAAGAACAAAACAAAACAAAACAAAAACCCTCTTGCTGTTTAACAAAAAAGTTTTACAGCCAAAGTCAGTCACAAAAAGTCATGGAAAAAAAATCATATTTATCCCCACTGCCTAAGAACAGTCAATAGTTTGTTACGCCAAAGGTTGTTATAAACGGACAAAAGTACAATAACTTGGACTGGCAGCAAGATGATGATTTACCTGGAAAGATGCAGTAAATGCCAGATAGTACACAAGGCAATTCTAAATATATCTCTCATATCAATATGTACGGATGACGATGCACAGTCACAGTCAAATCAGAACTAGACAGGAATATTTGGGATGGCTCTGAACACGGGTCCCAATACCCAAAAGCAGCCCAGCACTAAGCCGTATAGACTCATGGGCAGAAGCGAAACACTGGCAAACTCGTGGCCTCCTCCAATACTGCAATGACCTATCGCAACGATATAAACATGAGAGCACAGAGTACCTGTCATCCCACGGCCAAAAAGGCCATTAGCCTTAAGAAAGACTAAGAAACATGCACCGAGAGGGGAATTTTCTGCAAAAATGAGTAACCCAACGCTCCCCACACCCCCCACCCCACCCCCCCCCCCCCCAAAAAAAAAAAAAAAAATCGCTTCTGGTTTAAGAAGGCCACGTAAAAGAAACGCCGTAGGTTGTGCTGGTCTGTCACACATGCATTTTCTACATCGATATACAAATCATGTGAGGCACAGGTTGTTTTAGATCGCGCGCAGGCATCCAACGGCTCGCTCAAACCACTAGAAACCGGCGGGTTTAAACCACGTGTGCCTGGAGTGCTGTTTATACCACAAACGACGAGGTTTTCCACACTTTTTATGAACGATGCAATGCTACAAATGACCGGTTGCACTCACTGATGCTCCTTGTGGTATAAATAGTACTGAGGATTTCAGTTTGCAAGCGCCAATTCTGCATCGGGAGTACCAAGATCTCAGTAGGGAGATGAACAATAAAGAAACCCTTTAGTTTTTTGGTAGAAACATAAACATGGGTAAATAAAGTATACACAACTACTATAGATTCGTCAATGAAGAAATTCTACCATCACATGACATTGTCATGACAATCATACCACTCCCTCCCAGGAAAACTGCGATCATTTATCCTGAGTGGAAATGTTATTTTTAATATATGGAAATAAAATACTGCAATATTCATGTACAAACCAAGTTGCCATATTTAAAATCAGTATTAAAAGGCATAAAGCAAATTCTGGGTTTGAAGTTTGAACTTTCTGAGCGAGGTACCTGATTAAGTTCCTCCGCCAACGCACTCTAATATGACAACAGTAATCAGCCATAGCTGTTAGCTATGAAATCTAAATTTCTATAGGTATAATTTGCAAGTATTTGCTTTAGAAAACGTGTTTCAGCATGTTAGCAAGAATTCTTAATTTAACCTAAAAAAAATACAATAGCATATCAATTACAAAAGTCCCAAGTTATTTTGTTTTGCATACATTGATACCATCTTTGATATGACAAAATGATATTTCTACCATGAATATTTGCCCTTCCACCTTAAAAGTTTGGTTGAAACATCTCATCGCCTCTTAACTCACCTCTCAGGTGTCGTCTTCCCTATGTGGTTTTGTTTAGCTTAGCAGTTTAAAGGCAGGCAGTAACATATATAGGAAAAATACAGTACTGCATTTACGGTCAGATTTCTATATCCAGCCACCCTTACGCATCAAAGCCTGGACGTAACCAGCAAACACGAAGTATTTAAACGCTTTTTGAAACTGCAGTTAATCCTCTGCAGGGCATCTGCCAGCAGCTGCTGCACGCTGTGCTCCCCCCAGCCAGGGCATTTCCCAGCTGCCACTACCATGCCAGCGCAGAAAAGCGGACGTGGGACAAGAATATCACCTGCTGCAAGTGCACAAAACTGGGGGAAAATTCAGAGATGTCACCCTCACAACGAAAAGCAACGCAACTTCTGCAGGTGGCAGCGCTGCGATGGGGTCAGGTGCATTGGAAAGGCAAAGGAGAGCTGCTCTTTCCAAGGCACCCATGCATCAGCTCCGTCCTTTGCTCACCCCTCAGCGCTGGGGAGCAAAATACCAGCAATAGCCCCGGTGCAGCTGCTGCGCGCCCTGCACGCTCAAGGTGCTGCCAATGACTCCATTGTAACCCCTCGCTATGTATTACAGGTGCTTCAGTGCATCTCCTCTGCAAAACCGAGGCTCATCTTTAACCGTTCGTGTTCGAGCAAGACGGGGAGAGGTGTTACGTACACAAATTTGTTTACAAAAATGACTGCTGACCACCGCTACTTCGTGTAGTGTTACCGAGGGAAGTGGCTGGAAAAGCAAACGCGCCGGCTGAATGCTACCGCGCTTCTCCCAGCCAGTCAACAGAATCGACACGATAGGACCCAAAGTCACAAAAAGAATTAAATCCAACAGTTAAAAGAGAGTAATCGGACTTCACCTACGCGGACAGTCTTTCCTACGCTGCAGGAAAGGAGTGCTGTTCCATTCCAGAGAGGAAAAAATACTGCTGGATTCGTTGTCCCGTAATTTGACTGAAGCATCTTGGCAATTCTCAAGTGAAGGCAACACGGAGCATCACAGCCAAAGGTGAGAGAAAACAAATGCTATTCCCCATCGCCTTGTCTCTTGACTGCGTAAGCATTTAACTTATCAAAAGAATACCGGGGGGGAGAAGCTAGAACAGCCTCGGGACACGAGTGTCACTGCTGCACTGTGCCCGGCGGCATCGCTGGCCTTGACACTTCAGTATTTCTGAGGTGGCACTGTTTTGGACAAAAAACTTTCGCCTCTCTTTCTCAACATTTATAGATAACCAACTTTGGCATTTTACATCATTACAACCACCATACATAGGTGGCTTTTTTTTTTTTTCCTTTTATATATATATATATATATGTGTATTTATATATATTTAGCTCCCCCATGTCTCCCACACATCTTTGGTTGCGCACAAAGTTGGGAAATTTGGAAGCTTCGTGCCACTGATTAGAGGTCTCCGCACTCAAACTATCTGCAGGTGGATGTGGAAATCTAACACCTTACTACCTGAAGAGGAAAAATTTAAGAATGATAAAAATGACTGTTTCACAGGCAAGCTAACCTTGTCTACTACACAATAACTTTTCCGACCAGCTTTTGAGATAGTCCAATTGACACCAAGACTGCAAACTACTGAAAGTTCCCTGAAGCAGGAACAAACACATGCTTTGTTATGGAAAAAGCGGTATAAAATAGTTTCTGGAAACAGCCATGGCATGCTGAGAACGATATCAATGGAATCATTCCGACTCTACACTATTCAGTACTGATCCGTTAAGCTCTTTCCTCGCCCTCCCCACCCCGACCCTTCCATGCTTCAATAACCAATAACAAATTCACCTGGAAGTAGACTCAGAGAAAACAGAGTTCCTGCGCTCCTGTCCAGTAGTCAAAACTTGGATAAATATATTAGTGAATTACAGGATCTACTGTTATGTTTTTTCCAGGAATACAAAACGCAAGCACCGTAGAGCATACTGGCCTTGAAATTACATTACACTACATTTCCCTGATGATCTCCACAGCTTGAAAATGCTTTTTGGGGCCACACTGAACTCTAAAACTAACTTGCAATAGTAAGAACATTAAACATGAATAAAACTTTAAATTATGAATGCATGATGAGCATGAACACCCACATAACATCAGAGCTGAGACTATTCCAGGAAAAAAAAAAAAAAAAATCTGAATGGTGCCCTGATTGGACCCAATACCCGTTAAACCATCCAGTGGATGAGGACATCAAATGTAGTGTCTCTGCTGTTCCAACATCACCTCCACAGCACTAACGAGCTTCTGCAGAAGCCTCACAAAGAGAGAAGAAGAAAGAGGCCATGCAACGTAAGCCACTCAATAAGCAGCGTCAGCTTTCGATATCCCATCAAGAAAATTCTGCACAGTTCCAAACCAGAGAATGCCAGCAGCGTTTTGACCGCATGGCTTTCCCTGCAGGGAAAGCTGCATGGATACAGGTGTTAATTGCTTAGAACTGCTCAACAAATTAGCATTTTTGTCCAGGAAACGTCTTGCTGAATACAGGCATTGCACTGTAAAAACTGTTACCGGGTGCCACCTGGAAGTTAAACATTTCCCATCCCTGTGAAACTCAAGCTACGTGGGTCCCTTTAAAAGAAAACCTGCACCTGGACACTGTAATTAGGTGGTTAAATGCCAGGCAGAAAAAGCAAACGTTTAAAAATATGAACTGACCTGAAATAAGTGATTCCTTCTACAGCACTAAGCTATCAGAAGCCGGTCGTGTGGTTTTGTCAGCAAAATTATGAAAGAAACTTTGTCTTAACAGCCGACATCTGACTGAACTATCGGTAATTCAAGAAAATACTCTCGTCATTTGCCAGCACCAACCGAGTCTGGTTTCCAGGGGGCTGAAAATACGGAATGTGCAAATCATGAGTGGAAAACAATCTATATGGGATTTGACATTATTAGAAGTAAATTTTTTTTTCCCCCTTTTTTTTCAATCCCCCCTCTTCCTTCTCACAGGATTCAAATTTTCTGGCGTAACTTAACATTGCCAGCAATGAACGCGCCAAAAATGCCAGCATCGATGACTTTAAATAAAATCACCATTTAAAGTAACATTTTCCAATAGCACCTACATACTTCTGGAACCTAAGCCCCATTTAAAATACGACTGAGGTGCGCAGGTATCTAGAGCTTTTGAAAATCAAACAGAGGAGCATTTGCAAATTTGACCCAGAGACACTAGATCTGGCTACCATCACCCACAACAGGAAAGCTTTTTTTTTTGTGTGTGTGGTTTTTTGTTTTTTGGTTTTTTTTTTTTTTTTTTTTTTTTAAATCCGTCTCAGCTCTGGTTCCAGAATTTAAATGCAGATATACAAAACATATACTTTAATGCTTCTTAATCAGCAAGAAACTGCAAATACATCTTTTACTACAACTAGATAATATAATTTCAACTAAGGCTATACTGTAGCTTCTGAGTCTTCATCTGAACTCCTGCAGTTACTGCTCTTCCTGAAGCCTTTCCACGTGTAACCCATGAAGGTAGGGCTGATGGGCAGAAAGCTGAAACACCTGTATTTTTTAATAAAGTTCATGCCAAAAGGCAAATCGTATGTTTCCATGCCATCCAGTGACTTGCTTCCTTTACCAACCCCTTTCTTCCATTTCCGTATTCCCCTTTCTTCTGGGCTTCCTAGAAGTCAAAATAAAAGGAGGAAAAAAAGTTATATATACGTGAATATCTTTATGTAAACACACACGCCCCCCTAGCAGAGGTTAAGCAAAGAAAGAAACCCCCAAATCACAGACACCATGCTCAGCAAAGTACCAGAAAGATCTTCTGGACTCCTCAAAGAGGCAGGAAGAGGGGAAAAAAATGTTGAATGGAAATGGCCATTATCTGTTTTATTTTGTTACTGGAAGTTGAGGCAAATTTTTCCTCTCAAATGAACGGAAGCAGGTTTGGATCTTTAAAATATTTTTACTCTGTCTTCTGTAGACAACTATTCTGGTTTGATTTTTATCAGCTATTTTGTATATTTAATAGGAAGGAGACCTTAACCTGAAAAAGATTCAAAGTGTTCTCAAGAAAACTGAGGCACGCAGGTGTTAAGCAGTCTGCTCTAGGCGTTAAAGTAGTCAACAACAAAAGCAGTAATTTCTCCCTCATGTGCCTCCATAAAATGCTGTGCTATCTTCACTCAGAAAGGCCATTATTATTTCAGATAAAATGCTGACCTGGAATGGTATTATCCAAAATAAATGCAACGCAGCCACCGACAAACATGGCTGTAGTGAGGAGAACGTTTAATACTTGATCAATGCCTGCTATTCCTAGAACAGAAAGAAAAAGTATTTAGAATTTTTACTGCACGTATATACACACATCCTACTGATTTACAATGCAGGTCAGCCAGGAAAACCTGCTACTGAGTTCACCGAGGAATCTGCTCAAATAGGACTCTTAAAACCACATGGGAAGAGATGCAGAAGAATCCTCACCTAGTGTAGTTGACCATGGGTACTGCTTCTTTTCCAAAACCTAACTACATGAACTTTCAGTTGCTTATAAAAATGTCGTGAAATGCCACTTTAGTTTCAACTGCAGATGCAGCTGCTTAACTCTAAATAGAAAAACTACAAAACTGGAAAAGGAGAAGCGTTCATAATGTAAAATCACATGGATTGAAGTAATTCCTTTTATAAACCTTTACTTTTTAAAAAGGACAAGACTTCACAGGACCTATTCACAGAAGAACACCGTATTTGTATTTCATTGCCTAACCCTGCTTGAATGATCTACTTTCCTGAACTACTTCAAGTAGGTTAGATATGCAATTATCTTTGGTTCTGAAGTGATGGCTATAAAAAGTTAGTTAATATTTCCTTCAAAAAAAACCCCATCAACAACCAAAATTAAAACCAAACAAATTAAGTGTTCCTTTGGTGACATGCACTGCCACGATGACTATTGAGAAGGCAGTATTAAAATAGAAAACCTTCTCCTTGAAGTCACCAAAACTGTAATTTGGCTAAAAGTCTGAAACTGAGTTCATTAAAATTCAGATTTGGAACACATCTACAGTGACAAATCTCAAAACCCCAACAAATTCCTAGCTTCCAAGCTCTACCTTGGTATTTCTCCCTATTCTTTTAACATCATTTACAACCGAGATTCACCCTTTCAGTCTTTTGCCCGTCCAGTCTTCCTGCCAGTCACCTGCTTCCATTGATCTACAATTGTACTCAGAGAAAGCAGGACAACTTCAGATGTACCCCACCAAAACATCCAATCCGGGTCTCAATACCTCAATTAACTCCCCTCTGAACACACCTGTCTTCTAATCCATAGTTTCTGCTGTCTCCATAATACTTTTTTTCTCTTATTTACCCTTTTTATTACTAGGTATTTACATGTACTTTGCATATGAGTACAAGGTAAAAGTACACTTCAAGTAAATGATCAAAAATACCTGTGACCAGTGGATTTTGTTTGAGATAGCTTGGAAGGACAAGTCCGAAGAAAATGGAAAATCCCAGTACAAACAGGTTGCGAGAGGAATTTAGATCTATGAACTGGAGGTTAGACAGACCCACGGCTGTAATCATCCCTAAATAAAAACAAAACAAGTGTCAGCTTTTATATAGTCTTTTTCTTCACAAAAAAATTAGGGGCACACATATGAACACAGCACTAGAATAAAAAGATACAGCCACATAGCACACAAAGAGGAGCAAAAAAACCTCCCATACGTTACCAAAGAGAGTGCAGAAGAGGGCACCAAGCACGGGGTCAGGCAGCGATGCAAAGAGAGCACTGAACTTGCCAACCATCCCAAGCAAGAGCATGAAGGCTGCCCCGTACTGAATAACCCTGCGACTTCCAACCTGCAGGAGAACAAAAAGGAAAGAAGAAATCCACACTTAGTCCAACTTCATGCCTTGCTTTTTTTTTTTTTTTTATTATTGCCTTTTCCATTTAAAACTTCTTTTCCAGTTTCCATGCATGTTTTTCGTGGTGTTAAAACAGGCTGCAGATCCTTTACAAATGTTTTGGAGGGCTCAGCCGTACATGGCTGCCCTCCAATTCTAACATAGCTTCGTTTGATTTTGTTTTCATTAAGTCATCTCTAAAACCATCTGTAACTGCTATAGCCACAATAGCCATGAGGTGTGGTGCAGCGCCATCTACAATAAAGAAAACAGACAGAAAATAACTAGGAGAGATTTCAGAGATCAATTGTAATGCAAAAAAAAAAAAAAAAAAAAAAAAAAAAAAAAAAAATCCATGCGCTGTTGCCCTTTTACACAAGAACGTATGTACCAGTTCACCTGATACGCACCTACCACAACTTACCACACAGCTCACTTGAAGGAGACGCAGCCTTGCTAGCCAGAGATTATCAACTGATTTTTTTTATCATCCCTCTCTGAGATCACAACTGAATTCACTTCACATGCAAACCATGGCTGTGCTAACACTGTGAAACCAAGTGCCTACGCTTCCTTCCCATTTTTATTTTGAGCATTCAAATTTTGGGCAGTATCGCTCTGGCACTGTATGTTGTAGCGGCAGCTGATAAACCTGAATGGTTGACATTGTAATAGTGTTATACTTGCGTAAGAGGTGCACCAGGGCCAAAAAAATACCCTGTTACACTGGTAAGGCGGATTCTAGCAAAGCCCTTCGTAGGTCTCCCGTTACAGAGTAATAAGCTTCAAGAAGGAGATATTAATTTGTTAATCATGTGTGACGGCGCTAAATGAGTGAAACGAGAAAAAAAAAGTTACAGTAGGGATGTTTACGATAAAAGTACTTCTTTTGTCTTAATTCTTTACTGCTTAAGTGTCAGGTGAGATGTGTTTAACCTACAAACAGAAGCTACACCAGTAAGTCGCGACTGTTCCCTAGCATAACAACAGAAGTCAGCTTGCACCTTCCTCTACTTTTCATAAAGATTAATTTCCTCAGGACTACCCATATCTTGCTCTAAAATTATCATCCTGCATGAAAGAGGCAGATTCTTTAAAAAATCTGCGTGATAGCGACATTTATTTATGCAAACACTCAATCACTACAAGGCAAACAAATTAGGCTCCTTTTGAAAGCTACTGAAAGCATCCTGGTCAGCATTTAGCTCAAACTACATATTTACTCCAGGCACTCGTACAGACACTTTATGTGATGATTGTGAAGAGCACGGTAAGGCACCTAGTACCTTAACTGGAGTGTCCATTTCATCATCAACATTATGGCATAAGCCGCCTACACTTTTGCCCCAACTGATCAGATTTCATTGATTCGTCTCTCATCAAATAAAATTTGCTCATAGGCTAATTCCAAGAGTTTGCAGTATTTATATCCAGTTGAAGCCTCCAATTTAAATTCCAAGCGTAATCGTTTACTGCTTTCAAGGGAGGTAAATGCCTCTGCAAACATTGGACTGGTATCATGGGATCACCGCGACTATGTAGTCTTTACTCATGAGCACCAAAGATTTCCTCTCCCAGATAAACAGCAGAGTGTCTACATGCCAAAAATCTATTTTGATATAAATTGAAGTTGAAAAACTATTAGGTTTTTAGGAATGAGTATGCAGACAAGAAAAAACAAGACAAAAACTGGAGCACAGCCATCCAGCTGGGCCGTTCTGGATAAGGCATATTCACTCTTCCACCATGTGCTCTGAACAAACCTAACTGTAGTTAACTCTGTTCTCTGTAACAGCTGCCACTTTAACATTCATTTTCCACTGTTCCAAAGCAAAACGTACACTCATTTCTGTGGACTGTTAAGAAAATAGTGCTTGTTAATTCATATCAACTCCTATGAAGTAACAACAGAAAGGAAGCAGAACAGAAAACCCCTTTCTTTAAGGATTTTTCTAACGAAGATTTCTTCTAGGAAATTTCCATCAGCAGCTGAATGGAAGACTTCTACAGACAGCAGATGGTGCTATTAGTACATTATATTATATTCCACCCTAAACCTGAAAAGAATCGCCCTTTGTGCAGAAAAAAAAAAAAATGGCTGAAGATAAATTCATCATCTATATTTGATTAAGTCACAGGGATGAGTTATTGTAAGCAGAGAGCATGTATTTTCTATCTTGTAAGCATAAAGGAGATTTATAGCTTCCAAGTGAAAAACACAACAAGATGTACATATTTACAACATAAATTACCCTTACCAATTTTGTTGGTATTTCTTAACAAGGTTACATTAACAATATCGGGCAAATCCATCTGCAGTCCAAGGTCTCCCTGTTCAGCAAAGCATTCCAGCACACATCCAGTTCCACAAGTGAACAAAGGAACTCCTCAAGTGCTTATATATTTTGCTGAATTACAACCCAAAATATATGTAATCCCCTAAGCACGCTCAGTGCCTTAAAAACCTATCGTAACAGAAACAGATATTTAGGGTACGTGTACCTTTGAAGTTACCCTGACTACAGTTCCTGTTCTAGCTGTGTCAGCATAATGTCTTAATACACACGTAGATAAAGCCCAAGGACGTCAAGTTGCCTTTCATTGTGTCGTCAAGTGAGACATTAAAGTCAGGCAGCTCTCTAGCGATGCTTTCAGAGCCAACACATCCAAAAGAGTATCAATTTCTATACAGTTTACCATGTTTATGCCTCCACTCAAAACACCCTAAGCCTTCTTGCTTTGCAAAGGGATAGCTTATTTAGCGTCATCTCCTTTATGTAGGTTTTCTAACTGCCCTTTACTCCAAATAAAAATCAGATTTTTGAGGTCCTTATCTAGAACGCATTTCCGTTAGTCAGTGGCTGGTATGGACAAGTTAGGTAAATTTACCTAATTCGGAATGCTGTGTAAAGTTTGCCTGCACAAAGTGCTAAGTAGTATGGTTTCTTGGAAGAGGATCACATTGTGAAACATGAAAATGGTGTAAGCCATCTGCCAGAGGAGACAAAACACTCAAATCACTGAGTAATCGAGGTAAAGTACATACCTTCGTGATGCCCAAGACACCAATGTTAGGGCTGGAAGAAGTGGATCCGTTCCCTGTCCCAAATACTCCATCCAGAACACAGGACAGACCCTCAATAAAAATCCCTCTGTAAACCCCAAACAGAAAAAAAAGAGGGAAAGAAAAGAAAAAAAAAAGAAGAAAAAAAAAAAAGATTAAAACTTGTATTAGCATAGACTTGCATCAGATGGTGCTTTATGACCACATGCTACGTGGGGGTCTGTTACAGCATCTGTCCCACATGAATTACTATAATTCATGTTTCAAGCTCCAAGACACCTGGAAACCAAACTTGAGTTCTGTTTTCTATGTCTTAGGAATCCACATTATTAAACCAAGGAAATTATAGAATAATTCCAAGTCAAACAGAGCTGCTCTTTATTTCTAAAACTGCATTTCAGGTGAATTTTACAAGCTACCCCAATTCCAGAACCCATTTAGGGTTCTGCCCCTACAGAAACCGAACTATTAACCACCATGGAATCCAGCAGGAAAAGAACTAGGTTTCCAACACTACACTTGCAACAAAATAATTCAACGTGACAGTTGCATTTTGTGTTTCAGATTCTCGGCCCTTCTGTTTGACCTAATTGCAACACTTAATCTCAGAGCACATTCCTGTCTTATCCCAATGAAAAAACCCCAAAAGAATAAAAAAGTAGCTTCAGACATTGAAAAATATTTCTTTTTTTGACATACCTGTTTATTGCATGAATAGGTGGAGGAGGTGCGCAAGACAACCTGGCACAGGCATAGTAATCTCCTATTGATTCAATAATGCTAGCAACAACTGCGCTAAGCATTCCTATTACTCCAGCGGCTGAGATCGTCGGCAGTCCCCACTGAACTGTGAAGAAAAGGAAGCTGAAATTGCTTGTGCCACAGAAACCAAATTTCAGTATCAAAACATACAGCAATTTCATAGAATCACAGAATCATTTAGGTTGGAAAGGACCTTTAAGATCATCAAGTCCAACTGTTAACCCAGCACTGCCACTGAACCACGTCCCTAAGTGCTGCATCCATACGGCTTTTCATCACCTCCAGGGATGGCGACCTCCAGCACCTCCAGGGATGGTGACCTCCAGCACCTCCAGGGATGGCGACCTCCAGCACCTCCAGGGATGGTGACCTCCAGCACCTCCAGGGATGGTGACCTCCAGCACCTCCCTGGGCAGCCTGTTCTAATGCTTGACAAGTCCTTTCAGTGAAGAAATTGTTCCTAATAGCCAGTTCTAAACCTCCCCGGGCACAACTTGAGGCCGTTTCCTCTTGTCCTATCACTTGTTACTTGGGAGAAGAGACTGACCCCCACCTGCCTACACCCCCCTTTCAGGGAGCTGTAAGGAGTGAGAAGGTCCTCCCTGAGTCCCCTTTTCTCCAGGCTGAACCCCCCAAGTTCCCCCAGCTGCTCCTCAGAGGACTTGCTCACCAGACCCTTCCCCAGCTCCGCTGCCCATCCCTGGACACACTCCAGCACCTCAACGCCCTTTCATTGTAGTGAGGGGCCCAAACCTGCACACAGGATTCGAGGTGCAGCCTCGTACAGGGGGACGATCACTGCCCTGGTCCTGCTGGCCACATTATTTATTCATCTTTAATGGAATCAACAAATTCCCTTCACAGTAAGACAGTCTGGCAAGTTCAAGTAGATGAAAAGAGCAAAGGAAAAACCGCCTAACCAGCTGCTTTGATCATGCTTGGAAAAAACCCAAAAAACCCTAAACCCCACCAAAAACATTCCTCCTGTTCAGAAGGAAGGAATTTGAACTACTGCTTGTGAAAAAACAATTCTGATCACTGAGGCGAGTGCCACTTAATTATTATTGCTCTAAAAACTCAGCCTTTGGTTACAAGTCTAGTCTACCGAAGAGAATGGCCAACAACCAGCTATGATCACTGCACAAACACCTCCCAATTCCAAATTTTTGTAGAAAAGAAAATAAGATTAATTTAAGCCTGTAGAAAAGCTTGGCAGGTTTTCCACAGCAATTGCCTTGATGCTTTTATCTCTTTGAAATAGATGAGCCTCTTGCAACAAAAGGAACTTGAAGTCACACAAACGTGAATGAACAAGGCTTCACAAATAAGAAACGTCTAATCAGGGTGGAGAACTTTTCCTCCTCTTCTTTCCCAAAAGCTATTATACATTTTGCAAGTACTGCTTTAGAAGTGGTTTCTTTTAAAAACTAATCAGAACCAAAGCATATGGAAAACCACAATGAAGCTGCCTCATTACAACGTAGTGGTATTCCTAACAATTTCTATTATTCTATTCTAGTAGAATATTACTCTCTATCATTACCCCATTAATTTCTGAGCAGCACAAGGGTGTTGCAACTCTATCTCATGCCCTAAGAAAAGCCTTCAACAGCTTTAAACTTAGAGGTGGCCAGCAAAAGCACCCAAAATGTCATGTAAAGCGTTTTGTGTTCTCTTGTAAATACTTTTTTGTCCTTTGATAAGCATGGACTGGCACTCTCTGACTTGCCCTTCGGCCCAATTCCAATGCCACTTCTGCAAGTCGGGACATGTTTATGTAGCTGTTTAACACTGTGCTAATTCAAGAATGGGTGTGTTTGGGGCAGGGGAGTGCATCAAGCTGGAGAAAACTCAGGCACTACTCTTCTTTAGAGAAGAGGAATCAATGACTTCGGTAGCTCCACAGGAGTTGTAGTAACCCATCCTTATTTATTGTGTAACATTAACAGTAGCTCACCACAGTATTGGCAAGTGCAGATATATCAACCATTCTCTGAAAATCCACGTTAAACATACGGTCGCACTATGTTATTAGAGGTCAAGAGTTACCCAGATAAACCCTGCAAGTGCCTTCTACAAATTCAAGTTTCAGAAACTCAGGTCTTTCTTGGGTGAGACCTTCAGGTATCAAATCAAAGAGGAAAACAAGAAAAAGAACATCACCCCCGTCAATGGTATCTTTAGATCAGTGCATGCTGAAGTACATCAGAATATAGTACTGTGAGAAAAACAGCAATGCTTCTGAAAACAACACAAATTATATTCACAGGTGTATTATTACAAAACCAGCTCTTAAACCCTGACATACTTACAAGGATAAGGAACCTTGAACCACGGAGCTACCAAAAGCACTCCTCGTCGTGCGTCTGTGCGAGCGTAGAAGCCGTACTTCGAACTGTCAGGGGGAAAGACGTCTGTCACAGTGAAGATGAAGCAAAGCAACCACGACACCAAAATAGCTAAAATAATCTGTGAAAGAGGAGGAAAAAAGACGTTTAAAATAAACTCTCACTGGCAGTATTCATCAACAGCAAACAGTTCCGGCACAGAATACCTATTACACAAATATCTGAGCGTGATCTTAAGTGATGTTTTAAGTCTGAACAAGTAGTAAACCCTGTAATAGATCTGTTAGATGTTTCCCTGCTGCCCCTAACGAAGGTGCTGTTAGAAAAGCTTTAGAATTAGAGCAAGCCTCTTCTCTCCCGTAACAAATGGGAAAGTCTCCAAAGAGGCACTTAAACTCGTGAATTCATCTCAGTTTTACCAGAGAAATAAAAAGAGGTCTTTCACACGGGGGAATGGAGCATGGCTTTCCTAAAATTAGAAGATAACGATCTCTCCATCCCTCCTTGGAGGGCTCAGTCTAGGCTTTCACTGCATGCATAAACATACCTTCTTCTCTACCCCCTTCCCCCCCTGCCATGATCTTCATCACTCCAAAAACTCTTCATCAGAGACAGATACCCAAATGGGATCCAGCAAGGCTACAATATGAGACCATTTCATGTGGTAAATGAGCCATTTAGTTAAGTTCATTTCAGCTTTTATCTCACCTTTGTGATCAATTGTATTGTTATGAAAAATCAAAACCAAGGGGGGAAAAAAACCACCCCAACCCCAAAACACAAATAAGAGGTGTTTTTTTCTAACTGAAGAACAAGTTCAGCTACTCACAGGGAACATCTTAAAAAGCTGCAGTCTGTATGCCGTCCATCCTTTCTTGGATTTGTAAATGGGTAAGGGAAATTTGACATTTCTGGCATACTGAGAAAACAACAGTACTAGGAAAATAGTCCTGAGAAAAAAGGAGGAGGAGGAGGAGGAGGGTGGCACAAGAGAGACATGTCATTAGCACCAGCATGTTAAAACCCCCTCTTCACCACAAACCTGCTCAGGCTCTTCAGACACAAAAATACAAACGTACATTTTAAATACAGCACAAGACAAGGCATCATAAGAGAATATATTTTGAATAAATTATTACTCCATGAAAGCTGAAACAACATAATTTGTATTCTAAAGTGCTGCAAAAAATAGCCAGCAGCAAACAGGTAAATGAAACTAGGAAAATTAATCAGACTAAAAGATCTTCAGAGCTAAGCACCCATTAGCAAAGAGCTACACTGCTGCGCTGCTTGTGTCTTTTTGACTCACTCCATCTGTGTGTCTAGGTCTGCTCTACATAAAGCACAAAGGTTGCTGCTAGCAAGTAGGAAGAAACAGGAAAACTGGAGGCCAGTGTACAGTAATCTTTACATTTCAGAATTTGCAGAAAACTCCAAAGCACTTTAAAAATTTCTGTCAAGAGAAGTTCTTCAGTTCTTAAGAATCCCTTTTTTTGGTATGTGCATCTTTCACCAAACAGCACTAAATCAAGCATAATAAAACCTAAGAAAACAAGACTTCATTCAACTGCAGTTCACCAGTAACCCAGTTTACTACAGTTTTTAGATGCCTCAAGTATTAAGCATCTTCCCCTCTCGTCACAGCTAAGCTCCTCTATATGTTAAAAATTAATTCAATTCTACAGCTAAAATATGTATCCTCTGCAATGAAAAATAAAAAGCCAGGGCAGGTTGCTCAATTCTGAAATTGCCAAAACCCGTTTTGCTATTAAAAAGGCTACACAGAGTCAAGCTGTCTGAAGCAGCAAAGCTTCTCTGAAATTGGAGATTATGTTTTTATCAGCTGACTTAAAAAAAAGGTGGATTTTAAGCCTCCCTCCCTTTTCTATCCAAGATCAGTTTCAGGCTGTAAGAAACAGAACAGAGCTTTCTTCTCCCTCAGTCTCCAGGAACAAAGAGCTCTGCACAAGAAGGGTGTCATTTATAGCCTTTACCCCCACCTAGAGTCTAATGATAAAGGCACCTTTTCCTTACATTCAGGGAACGTTCTGGCATCCCTCCCGAAGTCCATTACGGCAAGACAGGCTCCCCTCCCTAACAGCAGCTATCCTGGCATGCTAGCCCTGAAGACAGGTGGCTTTGTATTTTGATTTATTTAGTAAGGAGCTGTAAATAATTCAATAACATTATATTCTGGTAAGTAGTATTACATTGGCTACATGCCAGGGGGGATTACTGCCATTCTGTAAAATATTACCAAAGCATTAAACACCCAAAGACACAGTTTTGTTCACCAGATCTACAGGCAAAGACCAATTCAGGAATAATTTCCCTTTTAACAGATCACGATGCGTTGTGTTTTATGGATTAAATGGTTTCAGCTTGGCACTGGCAGAACAAGCAAGGTCAGGAAACCGTTTGGGAAACACGAAAATCTTGTCAAATAGCTTCTGCAGCTAATGCAAGATAATAGCTCTTACACAGGTATTATTTTGCTGTGCAATACAGTATTTTTATCTCATCAGAGCAGTCAAGACAGTCTCAAGTGCCACATCTTGTAGAGATCAAGTTACTTTTGAGTAGCTCTAGATGGCTACAGAGTTATTTTCAACAATCTAGTGCACATTTTTGCATGGCAGAAGCCAGAAATACTTATTGACTGGGTAATATTTAAATCCTGTTCCCAAATTGATTTATTTTTTTCCATCTGCAAAATGTCAACTTTAATTACATGTTTCTGTGTCCAATTCACTAAACGTCTGCTTGATTGATTTAATGTTAGTCCCAACTTGCACAGAATTTGTTTTACAGAAAAATAAAACCTTCCTTTGGGTCAGCAGCTTAACATAATAGAATTACAAAAATATTCATGATGCTAAAATCCAAGATAAAAGAGAATTAAACAGCCTTTTTAATCATAAGCTGCAGTTACAGAATACTTTACATGTTCAAAGTACTGTGCAAACAGATTAGTCAGATCAGAATCTGATCTCATCAAGTCATTCCTTCCGCTTCCAGAGCCAGCACCAAGTTGGTCGCTATATACTGAACAGAGCAACTGCTTCAGCCAATTTCCTTCTCCCTAAAATGTGGGTTCCATCTGTATTTGGCTGGTTACCCGCAGCATCTCACAGGAAGCTTTTGCCTCCTCCTCACAACTCATTTTTCTCCATTATTCCCTTTCATACCACTAATCTCAATTCTTTTATTTCTCTGGCACCTATACCTACAGCAGCACAACCATCACGCCCTGACACTCACTCTAAAAGCCTTTCCGTCTACTGAACAGAAAACTGTCTACTTATGCCTCACTGACTGATGGCATTCATGGAAATAACACATGCTCTCTCTCGTACGAATTTCTCTCGGCTGTAGGTAAGCAAGCCAGTTAAGACAGATGACTCACTAGTACCAATGGTATTTGCTCACTATTGCAGAATAAGAAACATACACAACAACATCATAAAAACAGAAATTGCTCACTAATCTCTCCAGTGTTTTGCTAAATCATCATTTCTAGAGCACTGAATTAGAACCAGCCAATGGCTCCCGGATCAACCGATGTTTTATAAAATTCTCTCTTCTCCATACCTCACTTTCAGCCACTGTCCTTTCCTGCCTCCTCAAGTTGCTGGTGCCCTTATTCCCAACTGGCCAGCTGACCCGACCCAGACCCGCTCACATTCCTGCACACGGTGTTTCTCCATGCTCAGAGCGCTGCAATGCTACCTTTGGGAGCTAAGCAGACCCTGGCTTTTCCCTGGCACTCCAAAATTCCTGCCCGATGCCTTACCGACCAGGAGCCCCCGGCTTAAGCCAAGAACACCCAGGAGTACTTACAACATAGCGATACCCCAGTGTTTGCCTGCTCTTTCTCCAGCAGCTTGGAAACCGGAGAGGCCGATGAGAGCAACAGTTGGCGTGATGGTCAGAGGTCCAATGTATCGCAACAGGGCGCCAGGAAGGCCAAGCAAACCAATCACCACTTCTATCAAGGAGGACATGATAATTGCACCTTGGATCTGAACACACAAGAACGGGAAAGAGACAGTTCAGTCAAATCTTAGAAGCAAACCCCAAACGTTTCTTTTTCTGCTCTGGATTACAAACTGCAGTTAAAAGAATTCAGTGACACAGAAGAACTCAGCAATTTTTTCGTCATAAAACAGCTCATTAGGTTTAAGTGACTTATTGCTTAAGCATAACACTTATGGTTTTCTCCACAAAACTATTACACAACAGACCAGTGGGCCAGTCTGGTAGTTGTGTGGATAGCACATCACACTGTCAGACAGGAGACCTGGGTTCCAGGCTAACCTTTAAGCTCTCAGATCGAACGGCAAGGGTTGGTGGCGCCACGGAGGTGATGCTCCTAGCTCCTAGGGGCAGAGTGTATGCTGCATTGTTCACAAGTGCTCCTTAGAAGCTGGTATAGAGCAGCGTTGTGGTCTCAGGAGACTGTCAGCCCTCTTGGCTGCAGGGCTCTTGGCAGGATGTAGCTATGGTTTGAACATGGGGAAGAGAGAGGGGTTGTTTTTAATTAAGAAAAAGTTTGCAGCCCAAAGCAACGGGATGGGAGATAAATTCCATGACACACGCCTTAATTTGGACTATGCTATCTACTACTCTCGTGTGATGCCTGGGCACAACCCTCATCCTGGGCTCTGCAGAGCATGACGGAGTTCAGACTACAGTGCTGCGAGTGGAGAAGGAGTTTGATGTATTTCAGCAAGCCTCTTGGGAGAATCAACATCTTATCAGAATAGTCTTCAACCTAAGACACCTAGGAATGAACCAGATTTGCTAACTGCGTGTTTACCTTTCACAGGATAGCCTACTGAACAGAGCAACAGCAGGCAAGTGGCCTGGTAGCAGCTGAACTGCTACCAGCGAGCACAAATCTCAGTGTTACAAGAAGAGTATTCATCTCACTTGCCCATTTTACTGCGCATCTTTTGGAATGTGGTAACTAACTCCTTGTATTTGCTGTCCAGCAATGAACAAGTTGAAAAATGAAGACTTCCATGAAATGAGTAAAGGGAGATATTCAAACGAAAAGCGCCGTGAAAGAAGACATTACGAACTTACAAGACGAGAACACACAGATGGTTAGGTGAGAAACTTAACTGGAATCAAGACAGATCAAACAGCTAAAGGCTACTACTCCTACATTACCTCTCGTATTCTGGGATACCAGATGTGCTCAGTGTGAAGCAGTTCTGTTGTTCCGTTTGTAACTGTTATATCTTACAAAAAAAACAAAAACAAAAAAACAAAAACACGGGTTTTATTCTGCAGGCACTTTACCATCTTTTAATACAAAATAAACCTCTCCTTAAGCTGTGCCTGACAAAGGAGCCTTGATTTCCACAGAATAAAAGTTCTGCAATGCTACAAATCAAGTAATAACATGCTTACATTCCCCAAGAGCTAACCGCTAATTTTACCCACTGTACCAAAGTGGAAAAACCCCATAACTTTCAGAAAGAAAGGTCAATTAGGGATTCTTTACCCATTCCAGTAAACGGATGAATGGAGACTTACTCAACTGCACACTAGGAATCACACACTCCAACGTTTGTTGTTCACCAATTTAGGTCACTAACTGAGTGATGAATTGATTTGTGGTAACAACCCCATCCGACAACTTTTGAAAGTTAAAAGGTAGCAAGAAGTAGCAAAGGGAGTAGTGGGAAAAAATAGACAGTATTTTCTTTCAACAAGGCGTGGGTTAGGATACTGGCACATTTTGGTGCACATAAATATCCAGCACAACTAGCACTAGTAAAGCACATCACAGTCTGCCTTTACCTCTTGGGCACTGAAACCCATGTGCTACTTCCCAGTAGCTCAATCTGACTCCCCCAGTGAGAAAATGTGAATGCTCAAAACTAAGTTTTCTACAGAAAAAACATCAGGGAAACTAATTAAATGGCTGTAAGTGAATTGAGAGATGTATAAACACATACATAATATAAATGTAAATAATTAAGAAAATCAAAAGGACCCCTGGGAAGAACTTCAGTCAGAAGCAAGCAGCCTGCTTCTCTATACTGCCGTCCTGGACTCCCCACAGCCTTATTACTGAATAACTACACCCCATTAAGAAGAAAACCGCCAGAGCTGTTTCCATTTCAGTTTTCTAACTTAAATTAAAGCAAAATCCCCCTACCCAACCAGTTTTCCTGCACATTTTCACCCTAAATACATTCAAAACCTTTCAGGATGACGACATTAGCAAAGAAAAAGGTAAAACAAACATCCAAAGCTTGCTCTGCAAAACCTGTCAGGTATGAATTAGGTAAAAACACCGGTCTTGATATGATGCTGAACATCGCTCAGCCTTCCTACTACTCAAATTAAAAGGACCCAACTGGACTCACCATTTCCAAATACCAGAAAGGAACATTTATGGAATCTTTCTGCCTTTCTCTACTTTGTTAACAAAATCTAGACTTCTTTTGTCAACATTTTTTACATTAAAAAAAAAATCCAACCAGAAACGGAATTCCACAAGGGCATTTTTAGGAATCTTTTTCCAAGGCACAAAGTTTTAACACTGTAAAAGGAAGGAATTTTTCACATTCCCTGCTCATTACTTCCAGTTTCCAGATCAAAAGGCTTGGCAGTTGCACTATACGTGATCTGCATCATCTGCTACTTAAACCTGAACAAGAATCAATGACAATTACCTGTATTATTACATTTCCACTTCTCCAAGGAGAGTATTGCTCTAGCAGGTGCTAAGAATGCAAAAGCACTCGCTTGAAACAAGGGTAACCTGGTGGAAAGGAAAAGAAGAGATGCTGACGTTTGTAGATGTTAACAGTGCTGTGTCAGGACATCAGTTGCAGTTAAATGGTTACTCATCCTCAAAACCATCCTTAATGCTGTGTGTGTGACTGTGTTATTAAAAATGTGAAATATAAGAATTTCTTATTAAAAAGAACAGCCATAGAGATCCCAAGACTTCACAAACCAAAGACCTAACAGAAGACACTACGCACATGAAGTTATTACTACAACATCTTGTAACAGGTAATTACTGGATACCAGCACGCTGGTACCAGACATTGATTTAAAGTTTTGACTCGGCAGCACAAGGATACAGATGTACGTTCTGAAGTACGTCCCAGCCAGACTGCTGGACGTGCAGCTTTCACCGTCCCGCCACATGAAAAAAGCTCTCTGACAGTGCAGTGTGCAGTCTGCATACTCAATACCTTCCCTCTGCATGACGTGAAGTATAGTCATTTATACATTCATCTTTAAGTGTATGTGTAAATAACTATTAGGTTGACAACAGCCGATTAGATGTTCCAGGTGGCTACCAACAATAAATACACATGCTGCAAGAATTTCAAGATGACATTCTTCGCATTGGTGTTTACACTTCCCAAAAGGTTTAAGATCTAAAGGCATCTAGCAGCACCAACTACATATTTATTGAATCAAGCGTAGCTTGCGTAACACCACAAATATCCAGATGTTACTTAGCTACAGAGAAGATGCACTTTGAACTATTCTATAAATACCGTCATTAATGGATTGTAGTAAGATTCTCTTTAATAACAATCTCTAACTGTAACACACGGAACACTTAATTGCTCATGTGGCTCTAATCACTGCACCATGTTTATGGCTGTTTTACAGTCGCAACAAAGTGCCTTGATGCCAGTGCAAACACCAGTAAAGGAAAAAGAACTAACCGTAGCAGATTCAGATAAAGATCAAAAAAGATACAAAGAGGGGGGGCAGAGGGAGGGGGAAAAAAACACCAAATCAGTGGGGGAAAAAAAATCCAATACATGTTTAACACAAAGAAGATCAAACTAGAAGCATGTTACTAACAGTAGCTGTGAAGTTCACAATCAAGAACAGCTGAACTACCATTGGAGTTTGGGCCATGAGTAATCTGAAAAGCCAACCCACCTACTGCAAACATTGAAAACTGCAAGAGAAAGTTAAATTTCATAAAATACACCAGCCATCTGAGCACACCTGACTGGCACGCAATTCTCTTCTAAGTTTCTTCAAGCAAAAATCAAAGCTTTATCTTTGGTGAAGAAACGGTTGGTATCTACGAGTGAATGATTCACCTTATTTTTCAGGCTTCATTAAGCAACCCGAGCAAGGTGGTGCCCACGGCAAAATCTGCAATACCTGTAACAAGCTGTTACGCCTCTATCCCACCTACACAGTACTCTGTCCCCCACTAATGATTTTGTAAATACACCTTGCAAACACATTCTCCAGTGATGACATCAGTTGTACTGAACTCAGGTTTAGATTGGGAGCTTTGTATCACATAAAATACGCTACATACGTATTGAATAGTAAGATCTTAGCACACCTTGCTTAGCTATCCGCCTAACCTTTGTATGAGACAGTAAACCTGGAATATTTAGCAAAAGGGCCAGTAGGCTCAAAATATTTTTTTTTCCCCCCGTCCAAGTAGAAAAAATTAGTATCTTTCACCCAATTTATTACTCAATATCAGCCAACCAAGATCAGTCTCTTTCTGAAGACACAGCTGCAGTTTGGAACATGACTTACAAAATACCTTTCCCACTGCTAAGCCAGGCATTCATTACTAGCTGGGCAAAATATCACCAGTTTATGATTGGACTATAATTTTAATTTCACATCTAAATTGTGAAGTTGCTCAATTCTGGCACCAGCCCTTGTGGCGGCAGAGCTTTTTATGCAGTTAAAGTAATCTGGAAATGTCTTCCCTATCTTAACATGTCACACAGATGTAAGAATGCTTAGCGATGGGCACAGCAACAAACCTAAAATGTTGAGTTATATATTAAAGCTGTATTTGATTGTCTCAGTCATACTAATTACTCTGAATCTTTGCCAAATCTTTTGGCTTATTACATAATCCAATGAATAGCTTGAATTCCTAAAATTAGTATGGGTACCAAACTGACCACAACTCCACCTCACAATTGAGCTAAATCCATCTTTAAGGGCCTCTAAACCACGGAATTTGACCTTTTGAAACCGTAGTGGCTTTATTTGCTGAAATACTTTGACAGACCTGCCAATAAATACTTTAAAATATCATTTAGAGAACATCGCTGCTATATCCCGTTCCCACCCTTACATAAAACCAGAATCACATGTTAAATAGTTATAAAACATTCAACTGCAGTTATTTTCTCCTTAAATAAAAGTTCACTTATTTTAAGACCCAAATGCAATTGCCTCTTCAGTATATAAACATATAGTTCACAGTGCAAGTGGAAGCCACTGAAAAGAAAAAAACAACCCAAAACCCCACTAAAAACCAAAAAACCCACAGAGGGTACAGGTGGCGTTGTACAGAAGGAAGAGAACAGCAGCTCTTTGGGAACTGATGTTGTTTAGCCTGGAGAGGAGGAGATTTGGGGGGGAATCTTAGTGCTCTCTGCAGCTCCCTGCAAGGAGATTGTTAGACATGTGGGGTTCGATCTCTTCTCCCAGATAACAAGTGATAGGACAAGAGGAAATAACTTCATATAGATTCAGTATTAGGAAAAATTTCTTCACTGGAAAAAAAAAAAAAGAGTGATCAAGCATTGGAACAGGCTGCCAGGGACGTGGTGGAATCGCCATCCCTGGAGGTGTTCTAAAAATGCATAGATGCGGTGCTTAGGGACATGGTATAGTGATGGACTTGGCAGTGCTGGATTAACAGTTGGGCTTGATCGTAAAGGTCTTCTCCAACCTAAATGATTCTGTGATTCTAAGATTTCAAAATGATGGGACCACGCCAGTTTCTGCAAGAGCCCAGAATCACTCTATATTAAGTAATGAAGAGAAAGAGCCCAAGATTTGTTAAGGAAAAAAAGAAAATGTGACAAACTTCAGTTCTGTGAAGACTTACAAATCTCAGGAAGCATAAAAATGAAGCTTTTTCTGATAAATTTGAGGCAGAAGAAAAAAGCTGGCAGAAGTACAGGAAAACAAAGCTCCACTTTGAGTTCATCTCCATCCACAACTCTGCATACGAAACTCGAAGACTTTGAACTTCAGTAAATCCAGGGAGCAGACACTCAAACCTGAACAATAAATACCTTATCTTCCAGTTCCTGCCTAGGTCAACAATCCTTCAGGTCCCTATATAAAGCACAGAGGACTGGGAGGGGAAAAACAACCCCACTAACCATCACTCCCATTAAAAGAGGTTCAAAACACCAAAGGGTACAGCTCTGCTCCTCTGCCTCTGTTCAGACGAGGTACTTGAAAATTTGATTACAGCTAAGGCAAGCTACTCTATGAGCACAAAAAGCCAATCAGGCAGAAAATATGATTATTAACTGCAGGCAGTCTTGACTTAAAGAAAATACATTGGGGGATGAAAATTTTCTCTTTCAACAATTTGCATTATGCTGTTTTGTCATTAGAACAAACTCTTCATACAAAACAGCGAAGCTATTTTATAAGTTAAGACATTAAAAAAAATAAAGGGAAGGTTTTTTCAAAGGAAAAAAAAGACAAGAAAGCCAACTAAAATAGCAACTAAAGGTTACATTGGAAAAGCTGAAATATTTGGAAAATTTTTAGATGAAAAGCTGATCTACAACTGCAAGTCAACTGTCATAGGCTTGCCTTCCGCACCCCACCGAGATAACTTTTCCACCCAAAGATTCTGTTTCTTAGCTGAATCTTTAAAAATGGAGGGGATGTTTGTCCATTTTTCTATTGGAATGCAAGATTTCAGCTCACATTGTTCTTAAATTGAACTAAATGACCCATGAATCATTCAAGTAACCATATGAGGGCATACTCTTAAAATACACATTTTTCTTCTGGTTTTACTTATCACTGTTGGTTTATTCAAGAAGATGCAGAAATAACTCCGCAGGTTTTAGCTATTCCCAGTTCTGACAGGCAGAGTCAACAGAAGTTTAAGTAAACATGTCAAGTATCTCTCTGCAGCATTTAGTATAGAACACACACTTTTAGAAAGGATTTATCTCCATGTTAATAAAACTTAGAGCATCCTGGTCTTACCAACACCAGATTTTTTACAAGTATTTGCTAACACTTGAATTAGCCTCTTGCATCCTCCTAAGGCGAGCAGACCAAAGGAGAGGCACAGGCATCCCTGTAAGGCTACACTACGTGTTTCTTCCCAACTCAAGGAAGGATCGTTACCTGCGACTCAAAGCAACTAACAAATTAAAATCAAATAATTTGTTTGTATTGGAAGGTAACAATGATACTCAGTTCAGAGAATAAGAAATTTCCCTGTCATTTTTCCTTAACTTTTTGATTTGGCAAACCCTTTACAGGAACAAGCACACGATCTGCTGTAGGACTAATCGCAACCACCTAAACACTGGCAAGAATACAGCATCATTCCAGAAGCTAATAAAAATATCAAAATTAGTTCCTCTTTACCAAGGCGTATCGATTTTTTCTTTCCCCCAGAATCACTTAACACAGTCTCTGCCCTCAGATTTCCCTCCTCCTCCTTCCCTCTCCCTGCTCCCGCTGTATTTTCTTACCCTTCCAATGCCTTCTCTGATTTCGGATCCACCTTTTTTTGGAAGCAGCTTTCCAAAAGCTTTCCCTAACCATCCTGCGTTTGACCTGCTATCTTGTGTTTCATGTTTATCCTTTGAAAATAGACTACCTAACTCTTGGATCTCCGACTGCACCCTGGAAATCCCAACTGATGTCTAGTCCTATCACCATCTCAAGAACTTGAAACAAGTCCCGAATCTCACCTGCACCCAAAAGTTGTTTGTAACAATGTAGTGATGCCCACACAGAAGAAAATGGTCCCAATCAACTGGCTGGTAGCCCACTGGTCAAATCCCACACACATGGCATCAGCCAGCAAAAAGGGCACTGCTATAGTTCCACTGAAACATGTTAAGTAGTGCTGTGAAAAGAAAAATAGTCCGTTAATACTGCAGCCAATATTAATGAGCAAATAAACTGATGACTATCTTTTCTTTCGCATTGGATATTTTTGCTTTTGAATCGCTTCCTGGTCCAAAGCATTTCTTTAAATATTTTCCTTCCACGCTGAGCTAGCCTGTTGCTAACGATTGCTATTTCTGCAGAATACACTACGTTATTTAAATAGCCACATGGCTACTGTTCTTGATGAGAAGGTATCTAGGTAACTGTGCTGAAAACCACTTCTGACTCAGAAAAGCAGATAAATAACTCCATTCACTTTCAACCATGTGAAAAACCATTAGCTTACAAATGAACTTTGACCACATACAAACTAGGATGCAAATAAGCTCTCAAGTACCAGAAACTAGGTACTCGTGAATTCTTTTTCATCCCAATACATTAAGCAAGCAAACAAACAAGAATCACCATATTCAACAGTGCAAGTTAAAAAATACAGTCCTTACAGAACTGCCTGTCGTCCTTGAGGAAAGGCAGAAATAAAAAGGATGCTTTGGAATGTATTTGTTTGGAGATCTCAACATACTTTACAGATATTAACAAATTCTCAGCATTCCTGTGGGACAGATATTATTACCATTTGAGAAAGAAAGGAGATGAAATGAGCTGTTCTGCTTCACACGAGTGGCTGAGCTGGTAGTAGGGTTCAGCTCACTGCTACAGTCCTCCTCATTGCAGGAAGCACACGCTCTCACTCCAAGGAGTAAAGAATTCACCTGCCCTGCTTACTAGTGAGCCTACAGGTCCAGGATGCTGCTACTGAGCTTGCAGAATTGAAATGGCTACAGTAGCAGCTCTAATATTCAAGATTTCAGGACTAAACCATTATCTCTCTCCATCTTTCGTTCCAGAGGTGCCAGACGTCACTTTCTGAAGCTCACCACTTCACATTTACTCACTTACTTACTAACAGTAGCTTAGAAGACTAAATATTTAAGTGAATGTCACAAATGCATAAGCCAGCGAACAACGATATAGATCATTATCAAGACAGTAATCTTAGTGTGCAATCAACTTAAGATGAAACTACCTCAACACTTTATTCAAACATTTGAGAGCATGGGAAAAATAAAATTATCACATACACAAATGCTATAAACTACACAGAAAATACTAAAAAAAGCTTTAAAAGTTACAGAGGAAATTATGGCTGTTTTGAAACATACCTGTAACCCCAAAAATATGCAGAGATACCAAGGAGGAACGTCTTCGATAGTGTAAATCATGTCAGTTCTCTGCGCATCTAAACTTCCACTGCTGTCCAGTGTCTCTGCCAAAGAGCTCTATTTTGACAGGGAGGGTAGAAAGGTGGGAAGGGTAAAAAAGCAGGGGAGGACACAAAGGACAACAGTAGGTTACTGTTATGTACGAATAAACTGAATCTGAACTATCCAGATACTCCAAGGTTGGTGTAATACTCACAGTGGTGATACATTACATTTTCAAACATTTTTAAAGCCTTTTACCTCTGACAGTGAGCTCACCTCCAGCTGTAGCTACTAAATTTTACCAAACACATTCACTTCTATAAGCCATTCCCTGCTCATTTATACTAACACAGCAATTCTTCATTTATTATAACCAACCTGACAGCCAAAAGGTGCCCATAAAATGAAATTATCATGACAGAATTATTAAAAAAAAAAAAAGAAAAAAGGAAGAATTGGAACTACGTAGAAGAGTCAACAATGGCTAGTTTCAAAGCAGAATGGCTAGCCTTGCCTAAGAGGCCAAAATCACACAAGAAAGTTCCTCATGGTAATTGCTTCCCTACTTAATTCTTACTCAATTTCAGTCTTGGTCAACCTTTTTTAGCCACAAGATTTATTATTTTGCTTCCACTCCATGTTCAACCAGTCAAGAAAAATGCTAATCACCATAACGGAATACATCCGCGGCCAATTTGTATCAGCCAAGCAGACTTCCTCCAGAACTACAGGAATTTAAGCAAGACCACATACTGGGCTACCATGTGCCCTAATTCACAGAGAGCTAGCAGACTAACCACACAGACACACACATCAAAATCCCTGCAGATTTTCTATTAAAACAAGACCCAGCTCAGTCATTTCTTCTTTACAACTAAGTGGAGCCGTTCCTTTCAGACACTCTGGTTTTGAAATTCCTGAGAACAAAAATACAATGCTCCAAAGCCCAAATACCAACAACAAAAGCAAGAGGAAGTACTAGATCTTATCAGCTCAACTAACCAAAAAAATACCTTATATAACTACTGTTCTGACCTAATCCACGCTAGAACATAACAAACTCATGTGAAGTAGCCTTACACAAGGACCAGAAACTTTGCCAGACTCGTGACTTTGCCTCAAATGGTCTTTACTTCTTCAAAAATCACTACACACCCACAGATTAGGCTTAGATAATCTCCATTTTATTTATCATCTCCAAGGTCAGGGAAGCCAAACAGACCCATGGTATTTCCTTCTTACCTCTGGTATCTGTTGGGAAAAAAAATGCCACTGGGTTAATTCAAATTCAGGGAGTGTAAAGGACCACACTGTTATGGAAAGATTGAGGGTATTACAGTGGAAAAGCGAAATCTAGAAACACTCATTTCAGAAAACTTTTTTCAACCACGTTAAGCGCCCAGCAATCTGTTCACCAGGGTTAGTTTAACTACGATACATATCCTAAGCAGAGACATAAGGGAAATTGTTGACTGCACAACTCATCTTGCCAATTTGCAGCACCAATGTAATTTTTTCATTGACTGAAAAATGAAAGACCACCCTCCTGACCCGATTCTCTAAAAAAAAAAAAAAATGACTCATGAAAAAATTCAGGAACTTGAGTTTTAGAGCTTCACCTCATACTGGAGGGGAGAGCACTGCGCAGCAGTAAAGCTGTACACATCTTGTCTCCAACTGGAAATTAGGAAAAATCGGGTACATCCTCATGTCAATGCAGTTATGCGTAGATCCAAGGAAGGGGACAAAGTGGCTGACTCACAAAGACAGGCAGAAGGAGCAAGACCCAACAGCCAGCGCAGTTATGGACAAACAGCAGGACACATATCATCACTAGCGGCTTCTTTAAGAACTTTCTTGGGAAAACAAAGAAAAGATTCACCTAGAGAAGCTCCCAAGATACTTCCTGTTCTTATAAAGCAGTTTTGTTAACCTTCCCCCAGAGACTATACAAACACACACACACAAATATATATATATATAAAAATATATATGTGTTTGATTGCCTCGATTCTGCTCTATTTCACTGCAATATATGCTCCACCTGAGAACTTTGCTCACAGTAACACTGCCTGTTTGTTCAGCATTTTGACTAAGAGGTCATCATATACTTCCAGAGAGGCAGAGGTCATGAAGGAACAGTAAGAATGGTTACGACATCTGCTCATGAGGTGGGAAGAGAGAGGCGTCAGCAGAAATTAACTGTTTGCTCCATGGATTACATCAATGTTGGCTTGCAGCCAGATCAGGAGAACAAACTGTGGATAGTTCCCCACCTGACTCCAGCACGAAGAGATAAAACACCTACCACTGTGCACCGAGCGACCTGCATTACTCCTTCCAAGGATGGACAGGAATGGGATTTTCAACGTTGGTGATGTTTCCAAGCAGGATAACAGGATAACTCGAAAAATCCAGTGAGCGATTTGTGCAGATTGGTGAGCCTGTTTCGGCTGCTGCCTTTAGAAAACCCATCTTTTGGCTGCTTTTCTAATTTTGCCAGATAAATACCCAGTAGGTACCTAACTGTTCCACTTATGGAAAAAAAAAAGAAGTGTTTGGCCCTAGGACTGATGAGGTTGCATCAAGTACATTCCCCAACTTTTCCACCTGGCCTTCTATTCTATTCTATATATCCCCCTTCCTCCTTGGGCAGCAGCAATCAGAAACGATAACCTGTTTCTAACACGAAGACCATGGCATATGCAGCAAGTTTATCAGTCCTTTTCATTTGTGATTACATTTATGCCTATATTTGTCTGCAAAGAACACAGAAGAGCAGCAGGCACCAGGCCTAGGAATAAGTCGACTCGTCCATGGCAGGTAGAAAGCTCTCTCTGGGCACAGATCGACAACCGCTAACCAATTTAAGCTTTCCTTTAGAAAGTGAAGTTTGTAAGTCTTCTAACAAAAGAATTCCAAACTTTAAGGCACAATTGTCATAGCAATGTCTGTCCTACACAGAAAAGTTATAGGATAAAAAAAAAAAAAAATCCAGGGTACCCTTAATCCCTTCCAAAAGTCAGACTTACTCTGCTTTGGAAGAGGAAGCTTTCATCTTGATCAGACTTATAGCAGATAATGGCTAAAGGGAACTGACATAAAAGCGACCAAGACTGAACTATGAGGAATGTGAGAACCAGGGTGAGGTCTGGCTATTCTCCTGGTAAGTCACTGGGTAGTCACTGGTCCTTTCGTATCTCGAGCGTGTGCCTGCTGGTTTAACGTACTGACTCTGTGCTGATGCTTGCCAAGTATGCCATAGGGTGCTGTAGGGAACTGCTGGGAACGAACTGCACCTTTCCAAATGAGATACTGATCAGAGATGAATTCTTTTTATTAATTGGCCAAAGGTGGGACACTACAAAAATGCAGAGAAGTACAGAATTAAGTATAAACAGGGGGGAGGGAAATAAGATGGAGATAAAAGTGGAGTAGAAGTGTTTGGGGAAAACAAAATAGAAAACCAAAAACCAAACCCAACCCAAAATCCCAAGCAGCAAACACCAACTGTGCAAGACAAAGGCTCTGTTATCAAGTACTAGGGGGAAGGACCAGAAGAAAACAGATTAACTGCGAGGAGCAAGGCCTTTAGAAAAATACCTGAAAGAGCAAACAACATGTTCAAATTAATTCTATTAAGCAATAAGCAACATGGTATTGTTTATTTTATAGAGATGCAGCAATACAGTTATTTCTCATCTGGGCTAATAGTTTATTGTTTCAGCTAACAAATATTGGAAGAGAATGTAAAAGCACTGGGCATCCTCCAGCAATTAAGTACATTTCAGTCCTCTTTGTTAAAGGCTTTTTATTCAAGGCCTTTCATTTGCCTTTTTGGTGAACGATCTCTCAAGAGGAATGGAAAGCCAAGACCAAACACGCTTCACGCACACACTTATTTTAAGTGAAAAGCAGGAGGTTTTGCCCAGATTACCAGGAATACTAGCCTCAAATACTACCTTAATACGCGAGGCTGTTAATCGCTATAGCCCTTCTTTCACCGTTCATTCATTTTAAGCCACAGCAAAGCTTTAACTCAACCAGATTTGGTTGATTAAAAGCTCATGGTCTCTTTAAGATAGATTTATCATCCATTTACAGTTCTGGTCACATGGTTCAAGTGGAAGGGCAAAAAATACATGTTTGGTAAAATCAGGCCATGAAGACATGCTTTAATGTCTACAGATTGCTTATCTTAGTTGCACAATTTCATCCCAACACCGTTTGCTCAAGGTTTTTATCAGATTGTCTCTCTCCACGCTAGCCTGAGCGTGCTCCAAAAGTCAGCCATCACAGACATATGCATGTCAACAGCTGCCAAAATTTGTCCATTAAAATATCAGCATGATCAAGATGGTAGTAGAGATGTATTTGAGACATGCAGGCAGACTACCTGTAAGAGACAGAGTACATGAAGGCACATCGTGGCATTCGTAACATTCTTTTGTAATCTAACACTAAAGACCTGTCAGAATCACCTGTTTAAGCTCTATTATAAATCTGAAATTCAGAAGTGAATTCTGATGTCCGAGTCAGAAAACCTTAACTATACCCTTTGATATCATCCTTGCCCCAACACAAGTTACAACCTCAAAGAAATGAGCATTACGACGCTCTTGCTTGGAACCAAAGGAGTTTTGGTCTTGTTTCCATCAGGACATTTGAAAAATTTGGTCAGGTTGAGGCTCCCTAGAGATAAGCCTTAACTACACTGCCAATTACATACAAACTTTTCAGGAAAAGGTACTGTTTAGACTTACTGTAATCTCCCTTCCTTATTTTAAACAAAAGTTCATGTTCACATCACCATCTCTGCTTGCAAGAATATTATGGAACAGGCTTGGGGAATGATGGAATTGAGAAAAAAGCTGGGAAAATCCCAACCAAACGGGTCTCCTTTGAGGCCTCAGCTGGATTTCCCTGAATAGCCAGGATACAATCATTGTTATCTGAAGGAAGAATGTTCCAGGATTTTTATGAATTACCTGAAATTCACTCATAAAGCTGTCACAATAATAAGTAGCCCCCTACTTGAAAAGAGAACTAGAAAAATTAAGTTTAAGAGGCTGGAGCTCAGAAGAAATTGGGAAAGAAAGTGGAAACAATCTCACTTTTGGAGGTACTCAACACCACCAGTTTACTTGACTAAATGCAGATCAAGTTAAGAACTGAAGAACAGAACAGAATGACCTTATCAGGGAAACCATGCAAGAGGGCAATGGAAATTAAGAAATAAAAAAACAAAAACGCATATTATGCATTTTGGTGCCAGGTCAAAGTGTATTAACTGCCTTCTAACATTTGCTGAGTCATTGCCCATGTTCTGCAACCTAAATGTGTCACCAGAAGAGTCATGAGGACAGAACTCCCCCAAGGCCAACCTGAATCTGCAAGTCAGCATGTCTGATTAAAGAAAATCTCTCAGCCAAGTAAAAGTAGCGTTGACAAATAATAGAACTGAAAAAGTGAGAATGGTTTCTCACCTAGAAGGAAACCACTACATACCTTTTCTGCTATGCCATTTTCTGTAGTATAGATGGCCATCAACTCTGTGTCTTCTGTATCCTGATCACCGCTGGATGTTGCTCCACCGTTTATGACTACCTTAAAATAAAAAGAAAGAAACACATGGTCTTAAAATAAACGTTTTCCCTGCAATCACACCCCATGTCACCCAGTTTTCTCCCTTGGTACTTGACATCTGCCTTTGACATTTTGTCAGAACACATTACAAGCACGGCAAGCAATCATGGCTGTAACAGCATGTCTAGGAATATACAGAAACTTGAAAGACATCACATACAGCTCCTCAAAGCCTGGACAGCATCAGCTGAGGGTGGCAGGAGACAGCAGCAGACCGACTGGAAGAGTTATTAAGAGGCAGACGTGTACAACAGGAACGGTACAACTGAAAATCTGCTCAAGTAAAAGACAAGCAAAGGTTTTCTTGCTGTCACCTACTCCTCTTAGTCAAGTGACTTGAGGCATACCAGGGGCTGCTGCATTCCACAGGAGGACAGTTAACTGTTCTAATCATAAACATGAAATTGTTCTAATCGTGTCAGGGGTATCGCATGTCCTGTGAACAGCGCTGCTTCGGAGCACGCGCATGAAACAACCACAGACAATATAATTGGCTGTTTCTATATAAACAGTAGCAAGTGGCAAAAGAGGTTTTACTAACTACTTGTGGAAATAAAGGGTTTGTACAACATGATTACAACAAAGCATTATTAACTGATTATTATTAACTATGTAGTACCTGAAAGTGTTACTTACAGGCAGGGTGAAAAAGGTGGGATGTTTAGATTCATCCTCATATTTGCCTTCTGCGGAGCCTCCTGCCTCCACTGATTTTGAAGTAGTATTCTTACCAATCCCCATCGTTTCCAGGATGTCAAGGACTTGCATGCAGGACCCACGCAGATGATTCTGGGATATGACAGGCCAAGTACTACGGACAAATTCTTATTTAAACAGCCGCACCTCCAGGAATCACAGAAGTGCTCAGTAATCCAGCTGGGACATTAGGGTTGCTTTTTTAAGTATCATTAGCATCAATGGCACCTAGAATTGAAGAGAGACATTAATTTTTTCTTGATTACCTAAGATATTTGTACAAGCACACATGCCCTGCAGCCCTGGTTCCCTTTCATGCTCATGACTCACCAATTCTTATCTTCTCCTTTGGATTTGATAATTAGGAGACTACCATTTAAAGATAAAGCTGAAGGTATTTTAAATTCTTTCACGATGGGAATACCATGATTATTCTCTCATTCTTCTCTCGTCATCTTCAATTATTAGAATATATATCAAAACCTTGGGTTTGTTTCAATTCCACAGTCACATCCAGAGAACCTTTGAGGAACAAAGTACGCCTGTACTCCAGCTACGCAGCAATGCTATTGAACACCGACTGCAAACAATACTTGTGCTTCTTCAGAAAGCGTGAACTGTAGACCTACTCACAAGTCCACCTCTGTATATCTAAATCCTTCCTTTTAAAACGACCTGTTTTTAAATAAAAAGCATCCAGGAAGCTTAGATTAGATGGATTGAGAAGCACACCTGTCTTTCAGTAAGCCCATTTCAGACAGACGGAAACAGCCTTTTCTGCTGAACACCCTTACCTGAAATTATCCCAGCTGCATGAGGAACATTCAAAGTAATCTGCCTGATGATGCTGAAGCAACTGGTTCAGGATAAAATTGTGTATTTTAATTAATATCACTACTATTTTGGCACAGGAACAGGAAAATGCTTACTGGTTCTCTTGTTTTCCCAGATGGGTCACTACAGTACTGTTTTTCCACATTTACTCCTTAAATTAGACCTGCCAGTCTATGGTGATTGACACTTCTGCTATTTCCAAGACTACGAAGCATGGATGAACAGATTTTAACTCAAACTTCCCAAAGGACAGCACAGAGAATTCTGCAGCAAACCAAGTTTTGCAACCTGTTGTTACAGAGCTTCGAAGAGGAGGTGCAGCTGCAGACAGCTGCAGATAAAACAAGCTAAGCTACAGACGAAAGTACATGACAGAACCTGAAAAATGGCCTTTTCAAAGTCATATCAAGTGAAGTTTTCTGCAAAGCCAGGCACACATTCAAGCAGCAAATCCCACTGCACGCTGGCGTTACTTCAAAAGCAAGTTTATAACATCGTCAACTTAATCACTACAGCCACACACACGGCTAATGGACATTCAAAAAACACGGTTATGTATATATATTAAAAAAGAACAAAGAAAAACCAAACTACAGTTTGGAATTCTTCTTAAGCATCCTGTCTAAAATGCTGCTCAGGAAGATGCTAGCAGCTTGAATGTAATTGCAATCAAAATGAAACTTGACAAAGACCCTTCTGCTAGGGGCAATTTAGGACTGTTTGAAAAATTACCAAATACGAATATTTTAGAACATCTTAGTAGCTATTAACTGCCCATTTGCTAGAAAATTCTGATTATTTGAGGTGAGAGATAGTAATCTTACAAAGCAGATGTAACTTTTCAAGAGAGAAAATATAGGTACCTTAAAAATACTCTGTGGGCACTGAGACACCCTTGAAGCACCCTTAATTAAATCAAAACGGAATGGAAAATCTTCAAATAAGGGTTTAATTATGACCTCTCTCAAAGTAAATATTAAAATAGCAAAATTAATTATTTCTCACTTGAACTTCAGACTGAAGGAGAAGGCTAGTTGGAGCACTCACGGCCCTATGCCTGGAGAAGAAAAAAGGCATTCCCATTTTGACGATAACCACAGACTTCCCCTTCAGAAGTGCAAATCTCCAGACACGAACAGCAACTTTATAATTAGTTTGTCTGCTTCTGAGTTTGTGCACAGATAACTGGCGATTGCTCAAATCTCTACAGGAATATTTGTCTCACAGCTGCCTATGCAGCTTAGGGGGGGGGGTAACGGATACTGGTTAAAGGTTTGGGGCCAGTGGGGGTGTCTGGGGTGGGGGGGGTGGGGGGTTGAGGGGTTTTGTTTGCTTTTTACTGCAAAGGCACGGGGGACTTTTGCAAGCACAAAAGAATAAAAAAAAGAAATGAATCTGCCGTTTTCTGTCAATGCAGACATATTTTATTCTCCAAGAAAATCAGTGATGGAGACAGGCGTAGTTTAGTCTGGCGGCTTTTATCATCTCAGATTGGAAAGGAAAAGGGAAAGGGCAGAATTAAACGCAGCCATGCCAATAAAACACCAGCGTACCAGTTACACCAGCAGGAAACCTGCCATTCAGGAGATCTGGTTTAAGGTACTCTGGCAAGATAAGCTGCTTAATTAGCATTAACTAGCATCTCCACCGATGCAAATGAAAAGACCATGTAATCCTATTTCACTTTGCGTTGCAAAACAGTAAGACTGCTATCTTCTCAAAGAAGATGTGATCATTCCTCAGGAATTGTTCTTGAGAATGACATCAGGACAGCAAGCAAATAAGCTGTGCCTATTATTTATTCTTGAGAGCTGAAACACAATAGCTAGAACAACAATATTTGGATAAGGGCTCCCAAATGATGACAAGCAAGCTACTCCAAATTAACAGGCAAAAATAGCCTCTTCTACTACTTTTCCTAGTGAGAGGGAGTGTTTGTGTACACACATATACATGCACACAAACTACACATAGGTGTGCCGGGGGGCGGTCCACAGAAAACAAGGTGGACAAATTGCCAAACTTTTCTTGCTTATACTCAGCAATTAAACTTACACTTAACGGCACAGATGATAATCAGAGGTTTTGCAGAATAGTTTTATTCTGCAATCAGAAGCGTCAAAGTGAAACAGCTTATCTGAAATATATCCTCCTTTATCAGACCTCTTATCCCACCAACTGAGCATAGCTAAACAAGACGACTCTGACATTTTATAGTCCTCCGTAACACATCTAACTGATCAGAAGCTGAAAAGTTATGTAAGAAGAGATAAAACTCATTCAGCATCAGCTAGGTGCACACAGTACAACAAATTATCTGTGCCTTAGATCAAATGGAAAAGCTAGAAGTGAAATTTCCACCAGGATACCGATTAACTTTCATGCCTTTCTATACCAACTTATCTTCAGTGCTTGTACATGATTAACCCAGGAAGGCCAAAAGCTGACATGGTTTTATAATGCTTTAGATAAGATTAGTATCTAGACAAAGAGCCTACTGCAGGGGATAGTCCAGGTGCAAGTTCACAAGACTAAAACCCTCCCAGCCAAGGAAAGGCCACCCTGCATCTTCCACACGCTTGCCTTTCCTCCCACACACAAATCTTTCAGATTTGGTACCACCGAGACAGGACACAATGCCATGGCAGTGTCTGCTTTGACACCACGCGGTAGTTCTTACACTTTGCATTTTCATGACTACTAACATCACATTTTCTATTTTACTGAGGCAGCTCTTGTTTTGTTTAAACAAGTTAAAATGCATTTCAAAGTTCACTGAAAGAAAAAACGGTCATTAAACGTACTTTTCTTTTTCTTCCGGCAGTTTCTTCCTGCAAGTCATTACTCTGGAACCTCTGCCACAAATAAAAACATTCACAGAAGCAGACAACAAAGGTTTTTCTATAGAGAAATCTGCCCACATACCAAGACAGGCTGCACAAAAAGCTTCTATTTCACAAGGTAACCAACCGCATGCAAGTCTGTTGAAAAAAAATCATTTGAAAACTCACCTCTTACTAGATTCAAGAGTTAAATTGGGCAGGACAGAAGACACAGATCTACACAAAGAGCTTACTACCACGGAAAGGAAAAATGGACCACAAATGCCACTAAAGGAGCAGACAATCGTAATATATACAATATGTAAAATATCTCCTCCCTTGCATGCACTGTTGTCTTTAGAAGCAGCATCACTTGATAACAGGTTTTGGCTGAACCACACTAAAAATGTTCCCTACTTTTTTGTATTAGTTTGAGAATACCCAGCAACAACTACAAGAGACAAATTAAAAAAAAAAAAAAAAAAAAATCCGATTTGCAGTGACGCCATTCATCTCTACAGTGCTATGCTTGAGGGCCTTTAACATTTGAATTCTGAGCTTAGCAAAGCAAAGACTGAGGAAACCAAAACCAATGTGACCTCCAGACAGCAGCATGCTTGGGGCAAGAGGTTGTTGGGGCTCTTTCTGTTTGCTTGAGGTTGGTTGGTTTTTTTAAGCATCCATTATAAGAGTCAACAATTTGTCAGGTGCTGTTCACCGGCAGCAGCAGAACTGGGAAGCAGTGCTGTGTTCAGGACATACCGCCAATACGATGAAGCTCATCGCCCCACATTTGCAATAAGCAGACCTGGAGGTTAACCCTCTGAAAGAAGCTTCGTCCAAACCTCTGCTTCCCCCATGACTGTCACGATGACTTTCAACTCTCAAAATTACTGTTCTTCCAAAGCATAAGAACAAGGCAGGTTTTTCTTCCCAGAAGCTTTAAGAGGGAAGCAAGCTCTGTGTACTTCCTTATTTGCCAAACTCAACCCAAAAGCTTTCTAAAACCACAAGGGCCTTTCCAAATTACAACTGGATCTCAAATTTCTATCAACTGAGCCAGGCCCACCATACAGAGACGTTATCCAAAATACTTTAGACTTTCCATACTGATTTGTCCAGCTGCTTTGAGAGGACAGGAGGCAGCTGACTCAGCATAAAGCTGGGCAGATAAACACGAGCAATGGGCACAAAATTTGAATACAAGTGAAGCAGCTTCATTTAGTGCTTTGCACAATGGGGCCGCAGCATTTTAGAACTGGTACCAAGACCCCTAAAAACAACAGTCAAAAGCTGCTGGACAGTCACAAATGTTTTATCACTCTATAAAGTGGCAGAACTGTCTGCAGAGAGAAATGGAAAGCAGGTACATTATAGCTGCAGTTTGCTGTATTCCTTTCCCTCAAAACACCAAGTTCTGCTGAAGGTCTAGGCCACCAGCTGGTGAAAAAGTTAAAAGGAGAATCCTATCCAGTCTGAAAGGTAAGTGTATTCCCTCCTACCCTTAGCACAGCAGAAGTATCAAACAAAATTAAGTAGTTCATCAGTACCTGTGGTCCTTGCCACCTCTACACCGTGGAAAATCAGGAACTGACCTACATTTGGTAACCCTACACTGCTGTGCAAGGGAACTATTTGTAAAGGAAGCACAACAAGGCGTGGTTATAAAACAAGCTGGCAGTGAAACAGCACATTCTTTAGAGCGTACTGATGGAAAAGCTCCCAGGAGCGCTGATGTGGGTATGCCACCTGGTAAGCACATGTCGCACCGCCCCAAGGAAGGAGCCATGTCAGATCCAACCCACGACCTTTCTGGCTTTTACAGACGGCTGAAGAGCCAAGAGAGCTCAGTCTGCTGCATACACTAAGGAGATTACAATCAAATTAAGGTGACAGCTTAATTACATTCTTCAATTTATTATTTGTAATTAGCTGTCAGACTCATGTGGATAACAACAACTTTCTCCTGCAAGCAGAGATGACGCTCAGCCAGAAGTTGTCCAACCTTACATCAACCAAGGTTAGCTTCACCTACATTTTAAATAAATTCCAAACAGCTGAGGTGAATAACCTGAACTCCAGCAGCACATCTGGGGTTCCACCACCTCCAACGGCAGTCTCAAGTGTCAGGCATCTCTGACACTCAGGCACATGATGTGTTTAAATACAAATCAAGATAGCCTCTACGTCTGAGATTGTATTTTTGGCAACAGACACATGACAGAGATGTGGAAAGGGACCTGCACTCCCTGCACATCAGGATATTTTACCGTTAAAACGTGCCAAGTCTGAGCAGAAGATAAAACCAGTTTTACAACCCACTTGACTCGCTCAGTACCCAATACTGTGAGCACTGCACAGCTGTTTCTGGAAAGGGCACGCTGCAGACTGCGACTACAGGTAAATTCTCGGTTCCTGCAGTGTCAGACAGCTATGAAGAATTCAAGGTGCACAGCATTTACTTTGTTTAGTTTAAAAAAAGTGCATTTAGGCCAAGCAACTAATACTACTCTACAACATTAGGGACATTAAAGAGAAACCACATGCTGCAGGACAGAGCTGCTTATAGTTTGGTTGCCAGTCAACGTTCACCAAGAGACATGGAGAAGGGGGACCGGCAAACACACGGCTCGGATCGGCACGAGAGTATCCAGGGAGATGGAGATGGCTGCAGAAGGCAGCAGGATGGATGCCAATAGATCAGGGAAGTTTTGAAAGAAACTCCTTCACCAGAACACTGTACCGAGCTGATTAGGGAAACAGGAGTGCTTCTGTGCTTTCAAGACCAGCAACGCAGACAATTAAGGAATATTGTGGAGGCTCCAATTAGACAAGTTTACTTACAAGGTACAGCTATCCCTGGCCAGACACACAGTTCAACACAAAAGCAAGGCAATTCCCAGTTAATTATGGAACAGCAGCTTTCTCCAGACTACTACTGGCTCTAGTTACATCCATCAAACAAAATTTCTGTACTGATTTTGTGCCATCAAGGTATCAAAAAACAAAGACTCCTCTTCCTGTTATTAGACACCCCTTGTCTTCTGTGCATCAGATGGGAGCTACAGGCGCTGTGGTTTGTATTTATACGTGTCCTCACTTTTACAGGTCCTGAGTTATGCTACTTTTTAATACTAGAAGAACCTGAGCACAGGATTCCCCCATTTCACTCTCCAGCCTGTCTGCCATAGCTATTCACATCTTCTATTTAACAGCATAATACAGTAAGCCTGAGAAATTTGTTTCTGAGAAATTGTTAAATATGAAACAATATGCTATCAAAGGGTTTTAAACTATTAATGACCAAATTCCAAGTGATCAGAAGAGCAGCAACTTTACTACTTAACACTGTCCAAAAAGTTGCTTGGTTTTTTTCCTACAAAACAAAAAGGTCCTCCCCACCTCAAAGAATTCAACAACAAGAATCTCATTTAGCGAGGCTAAAAAAGCCCAAGAAGTACTTAACATGATGCAATCAAAGTACCATCTGCAGACCCGCAACCACAAACGGTGCTGGCCAGGAGTATTACATCTCCAGATTGGTACCTGGATACGGCACCCATGAGGTCCCCTACCCCACAAACTGTTCCAGATAGGTAGGTGTGCCTGAAGGGTGTTTTGCCAAGCTTCCAGGGGATTTTGACCATCTCACAGATGCGAAAAAAGCTGCAAAGCACATGCACTTAAATCTTCTGTTGCTACATGTAAAAACCATCTTCCCACTTTAGTCTTAAGTAAAGCTCTTCCTCAGGCTATTTTGAAACTGAGCCTCTTTGATCCAAAAAATACTCATGATCTGACTGTACCAGGTGCTTCTTGCACCCAGAGTTCCTTGCCATGAAATGAAATTGCACTGAAATGCTACTGTGTCCTTAAATGCTACAGAGATGATTTTCCCCCTCCAGTCAAGAGCAAATTACATCCACACTTAGAAAAAGTATACTTCAAATTCCTAATGCAACACTACCTAAAAAGACACAATTTCCCTTTGCCTGCAGTAGAAGCAAAGTACTGCTAAATATGCCCGAACTTCCTAACATTTAGTTTTTAAAAACCATGACTTGACGTGCACTTTAAGAAGTTTCAGTCCCGAGTTAGTTTCTCACTTTGCTTCAAAGTATGTCTTCAAAGCCCAAACATATTCCTTCTTTGTAGGCACTAATGAATTTTTAAGTAGTTGGTATTTTGACTTCCATCCAGGATAGTATGTCTTAACAACTGACCAACATTATTAGGGCATGTCTACACAAAGACGCACAGGAAAGTTATGCCGAACTCAAACCTTCCGTTGATTTAAAGCACATTAGCTAAATCTCATTAACTTCCTGTGTGAATGAGCTTGTTGAGGACTTAAATCCAGCTGAATTAGACTTTTAACAAAGGATCTCACAGCTTTCAAAAACTGCATGTTTGGTTACTCGGATTATTTAGTAAGAGCTTATTTAAGCTGTGATTCTAAACAAAAATATCTGAAATATGAGTATTTCCAGTATAGGTCAACCTGAAGTGCACTTGGTCAAAACCATTATTGGTCAAGCTGTTCCTCGCTCATCTTTCATCCCATTGCTCTCTCAGTTTATTGTTCCAATAGGCAACAGTTTTGCCAAATTTCTGTGCAGCATGAGTGCCACCCTCCACAGGAGATCCCATCAACGCACATGCAACGGTCTGCGTGAACAGAGTCCTAACGGAAGACCAAGAAAGAACTATACAGATGAATCTGTAAGATTACATTTCAAAAAAGTGCAAGCAAAATCTAAGAGGTAACAATTTCACAGCTTGACATCAAGTGACTGATATCAAATGACACCTGCAGTGTTTTCTAGATAGCAACGATGCTCACAGTAAATAAAAATTAAATAGCATATCACTGTTCTTTATCAAACACTTCACTACTTTATAGTCTTACTTCCAACATAGTAACCTCTCACTGTTCATGGTACACATTAACTTGATTTATAGTATTATACAGCAGTCCTTACAGTCTCCCTGTGGAGCATTAATAGTCTAAGAATTCAGATACCTCCACATTATATGGATATTAATACACAGTTCATTAAGCTCCTTCATGGCACTCAGAAAGCAACCTGAGCACACACTGGTTCTTTTCTCAGCTTTCTTTGTACTGCTACTTGGCACTTTGATGAAAGCTACTTTTTTTCCAAGACCTTAATCACATTAAAACAAAGGTGAAGTTAGAGACTCATCCAGGAAAAATTCCATTTATTAAGCAAATCAGGGTAACGTGCCAACTTTTTCAGCTCTCAATACGAACCTCCTTTCCAAAGGCTCAGGCATTCCTACATCTACTTTTGAAACAGATACTCACTCCTTCCTGAAAGAGAACAATTTTAGTCCAGTAAGCAATATAAAACCAGTTACTGATTACACACACACACTTGAAAAGATGCTGAGTTGACTTATTAGGCTTGTCTTAAAATAAATATTTTACATCCATTTAAAATAGCTTAATAAAAGATTGAAAATTCAAGAAACTTCCAAAAACTAAGCAAGATGCTGTACTTTGGGGTCAAGCGTTCTTAAAATCTCTTTTTTACTACATAAACCTCATATAAACTTTTCCCTTTTAAAAAGTAAAAGAAAGCCAAAGTTTACAGGTAAACAGGAAAGAGGGTAAGTACTTCTGAGTCTCTCTGTACAGTGATAACAATTTTAAAATGAAAAATTAAGCTCTCAAATCTTTAGGATATTGAAACTTATGTTACTAAAAACCTTTTGACAGGTTTTTCTTGCTTAATAATGCCCACACTAAAGCAGCTGAATTTTTGTAATCATCCTCCATTAACATCTGAATTCAAAGCAGCTCTTACCTCCAAGAAACCTGTACCAACTTCTAGAGACTGCCTCTGCCAATTCCTCTGCCGCCTTTCTTCCAGTCTACGCTCAGTGCAACAGTTCGCGTTGCAAGTTGCAGCCTGAAAGGATGCAGACATACCGAAGGAGGATTTTTATAATCTGGTTGGGCTCACTACATTGTATAACTGTACTGTGCCCAATCACAATCTCGGCACATTACACAACGGCCGAAATGCAGGAAGACACCACACGGCCATCAACTGTTACTGCACGCCTCGGCCATAATTACAAAAAGTAAGCAAACGGACAGTCTCTGAGTAACAGCAGAGTGCGTACAGATCAACCCAAACAAGGAGGTTCAAGCGTTTTACAGAACCTGCAATGCTACAGGGAGAAAAAGCCAGCCAGGCCCCCTAGAATTCAAGTTGCATAAATATTTACATGCTGACTGCAGCAGCTATAATCAGGATTGGGATTTTCTCCACCCAGTTAGCATTTCCATAACCTCCGTTGTGCAACTTGCACAGAAACAGTTTTATTAGCCATTAGCCAGTTTTCAGGAGGTCCCAGATCTCAAAGCTGTTCCGTAAGACAAGGTTTAGCAAGCCACAACCTCACCAAGAAGTAAAAAACACACAGTATAACTTACACTGGGCTTTTTCACTTTCCTAATGGAAAATGCTGCATAACAGTGATGTTAAGGTCACAGAGCTAAGTGAGATGGTAAGGATGCAGGAACAGAAGTGAGAGAGGCTGGAAACAATTAATCAACATGCAGTCCTCCTGCATAAATCTATTCTCCCCTCCCTGACCTACCTCTTTTTCTGCAAGAAGACAGCACCGCCTTAAGGCTGCCCTAACACTTTAAACATCACGTTATAATTCACCGCACCACAGCCCCCGCCTCAAGTTATCACTTGCCATCATTTGTACACCATCCCCTTACCCCACGAGGGAAGTAATCAATTACCTCTCCAAATAAGTCACGTGTTTGCACCATTAATGAGGCACCATCCTTCCACAAGTGATACCGTAAGCGATAATTAAACCAGGCCACCAGAAAGCACCACCCAACTACCAGGCACTGCCCACATTTACACGCAGCATCTCAGCCATCTGCGCGCAACAGAGTGGCCAAGAGGGGAATAAAGAGCTGGCTTTACCTGAAACGCACCCTTTGAACCCAAATTCGTGGAGGCAAAAGCTGGGCGGATGGCGCCATCTAGCCCCCTCCGCTCACCGCGCAGAGCCAGCCTTACGCAAGTTTACAAGTTCGTCATCCAAGCTTGCTTAATTGTCAAGACCTGAAAGCGGCGGATCACCAGCAGATCAGAAATCGGCATGTCCTTGTTCTTGCATCAAAGAACCAGCCACTGAATAGGGCACGTTTAATTGAAAGCTGACACTTATTATGTGCAATACTCTTTATTCATCATTCACTAAGAATGCAGGGAAGGAAGCCAATTATCTCCACTGATTATTTTATGCAGTGGGTGCGTATATAAAACCACATTATGTTCCTGCATTTAATCTCCACTGCAAAGAGATGTCAAAAAGCTTCCTCCTCCACTTGCCCCTTTTCCAATTATTCTTTCCTTTGCTCCTTCCTTCAGAATTCCAAATGTTCTCACAAACAGAAACACCTTCTCATTTCAGTATGGCGAAAGCTTACAGCCCTTAATGCAAGCATCAACATAGGCGAAGTTTTAAGACCATGCACTGCCGTACCACAGGTCCACAGACTGCCTGCAAGATTACTCATCTACAATATTTTTGTGGAATATGCTAGAAATTATTTTAGAATCAAGGCTTTCAGTGTGCTCACAGGGACCTACAGGACCAAGAGATCAATAGCAAGAAAACCACACAGGTTTTGAAAGAAATAAGCCATTTGCTTTTTTAAATTCTGGACATCGGACTGAATATTTTTAAATAGTTGTGTTAAACAATGCCAGGGACTCAAATGCTGCTTTGCCCTGGATATCATAGTTCAAAGTATAATGGAGTTCTGTGCAAGTAACATTACTTAAGTATACAATTACACAAGACTTCTCTACTGACCTTATAATTAAAAACAATCATTCCAAAGTTCTTCACTGATGAGTGGAGAATTGCATCATTCAAAAGACTTTTTTCTGACTACTTAGTATTTACACTCAATAATTTAGTTCAAATAAGCCACCTACTAAACTGGACACCTCCACTTAAAACCCAGCTTCCATGATCGACCGTCTGGACAGATCTGATGGCAGGTTGTTCCGTTAAAATTCCTCGCAGTGAATATGTACTTTATCACTACCATAGTTGAGATGAAAGTTAATTCAAGATATAACTCTTGCGACTACTGTTTCAAGACAGTGGAATATTTTACAATGCATTTTCAAACTCCTTAATGCTGTGAAAGACAGGCAGGAATAAACAGATGAGCAGCTCTATGTACTGCTGCACTTTATCGATGCAAGTGAAATCGCAGTAGACAATTTATCTTGCTCTGCTTCAGTGCAGGGAAGCATTGCCGTGACGATCCTACATAGCTAGTCATCATTTTTATAACCTGCTTAGTATCTGAAATTTAAACTGATGGGAGCATTTCTCTTGCTTCAAAATGTTACTCCTAGGGGGAGTTCACTTCTGATTATTATAAGAAAATCCAATTTTTCGCCTTCTTCTCAGGCATACCGTGTTCAGCTTAAGGATGACACAAACACTTCAGAGTGCCCTGGTCAAATTACAAATGTTTGTTGTTAGACACACACTGGTAAACTACCTGACAATTTGCAGGCAATGTTCTGAGTCTGAATACTTATTCTGAGGCCATCCTCCCTAGTTTTGCAGCACTCAGGACAAAATTCTTCTTTGAAGTCACCTATTTCCACTGTGTGTATAGGGATGGCAAACTGCGGTTATCTCGTATAATCAAAACTGATAATAATGTGACCCAGTGACTGCAAACACCTGGTAACTAAATGCCTCCTTTGAACTTTCATATCTTGCCAGGTAATAGAAATGCCCAACATAAAAAAGCCAGTCTGATGAAGTCACTGAAAAAGTGTTAAACAAAAGAAAAAAGCCTGTTCAAGCATAGCACATGCCTCGCAACACTGTTAGAAAAAGGCACATCATCTTCGCAAGAACATCCTGTTTCATCAGGAGCGTGAGGTGTAGGATGCCTCATTCATGACGGCCAAATGAATCTCCCAACTACATTTTTGTAGCTATCTCCTCATCTAAGTATTCTTCCTACTAAAGTCGTAACAAATACGCGGTCTTCTGCATCAGTGAATAGGTTCAACTGATGCAGCAGACTCCCATGAACATCTTCCAGAATGCACTTAACATAATACAGCAAACACAAGAAAATAGCATCACATACTAGTAGAATAAATAGATCCACTTCCACCCACAACTTGGAGCAGCAGAAAGCCATTAAGTTTGATCTTACGGAGACATTTATAAATCCATAGAATTATAAATTCCTTGGAAAAGCACTTACCAGAAGATATGTTTTAATGTGAAAACACCTACTGCTCTCTTCCCTAATGCTGTATCAAATATACACAAAGAATTACTGAACTTGCTTTGAAAGCTACCATTTCATTCAATGAGCAATACGCCGTCCTGGGTACGCCTTACAGATACTGCTTGTACATGATTCAACCCATTGCAATGTACATCCCTCTCATTTAACAGAAATGATACCTAGAGGCAGTCCATGTTCCGTAAATTCCCCTTTTCCAGTCAGAGAACACAATGCTTCGGGCCTAACTTCTGTTGTCGTTACATCCTTAATCCAGTTACAGCTTGTATTATAGCATTTCTTAGAACTCTTCCTGCAACTGTGTATTTTTAAACATTTGTAAGAGAAAGCTAGGGTCTGAGATGTACATCAAAGGAGACCGACAGTTCTTCTATGTAAAGAAGTAATTAAAGGCACTTCCATCTTGTAAAAATACCTATGGCTGATTTCTGGGCAAGAAACAAGAAACCATTTTCAAGGAAAACCAACAAAAGAGTAGTGAAGCCAAAGCCATACACTCCACAGGCACAGATCAAAGCGCTTCAAAAATTAATGGAGAAGGAACGTGGGTTTTGTGACCCGCTATTGTATCCACCGTGTCCATAAACTAAGTCAGATGCCTACGTCTTTCCTGGACCTCCAGGTATGCTTGTAATTAAAGGCTGAAGCTCAAATAATTTTTCTTTGAAGAACTGACAGAAGTAAAATCTGTTAGTGGTCAGCAGAGCACCAAGGGAGGTTGCTACCCTTAAAGCACCATTACCTTCACGTATTCCCAGATGCCTGGGGAAAAGCTGTCAGCTTCAACATAGGCTTAGAAGACGGCAGCATATGGCCCAAACTCAAGTATGCAGTAACTCAGCCAAGGGAACAACACACCGCTGACCCAACCGGCCCAAGTATATAATAAGCCTACAACCAACAAGCTGCAAACTTCACACCTACGACTTCAGTCTCTTCATTTCTCAAATGTCAGATCTTCAAAGCACATCCTAGGTGCACCCACAGGTTCTAGCCATAAGCAAAAACCCATGATCAGCCCAACAGCTCTGACCTGCTCAACGCCGCACAAAATGGAGTGGATATGCAAATTTATATGCTAAGTCTAGACTTGAAACATCTGCTGGCATTATCTGCTAAAGTTGCAATTTTGTAGTTTTCTGGTATTACATTGGCATTATTTTGCTGTTACTGTTCAGTTAGCACACTCATTTCCCCCTCACTCTATTTCTCTGTATTCTTTCACGCTTTATGTCTCTCCTCTCATTTTTGTGATTGCAGTAGTTTCAAAAGTGCAGGCTAAATCTCTGTACAGAAAAAAACCAGCAGACTGATCTTGCTACAGGCTGTGCAAAGAACACTGAAAGTTCCATCCTTCAGCTAAACTTGCTGTTATTTTCATCTTCTAAAGGCAAAACATGTTTATACAAAAAACGTCCATAGGTTTTGCATTCAATATGCCACTTGCTCAGATGCCTAAAAATCCACCTGCACTAAATAGCGATCAGCTAGGTTGAAGATTCTAGCTGCAAGACTGTTTAAAAAAAGGGGGGGGGGAAAGGAGCATGCACCGGGATCACCGGACAGGAGCGTGGCTATCTCATTCACAGTTCAGTACACAAATGGCAAATGCAGCCTCACAGTGCTGCCCAACTGCTCCAGCAGCCACAACTCCTCCTCCCACCGATCCCGACCTCCTTCATCTGAAATGAAAAAAGCCCTTTTAATCTTCAAAGCATGGCCACGAGTCAATCTCAAACTTAGCACACTTTTTAATTTTCTTTTTAATTATCCAGTTGGGAGAGTTATGCCCTCCTCGCTCAGTGACCTTTCACTCCTTCAAGATTATTTCAAGAAATCTTTCCTGGGAATAATCAGCAAATTTATACCACTTGCAGAGGAAATGTTTCAAGGCTTCCAAGCGCTGAGGGGGAGAGACAGCATGATTCTTCGTGTGCTTTTGTGCAGGCAGCCTTTGCTGTGTTACACAGTACCCTCAGCTCTGCAGGCCAAGTATCTGCTGGCTTCAGGCTGCTGACTGCTGTGAGCGCAATCCCAGCACATCTGCTCAAATACCTTCCCACAAGTAAGTTGTCACCGTGCTGGGTTTTAGAGCCCCCCGACTCCTTATGTGGAGCCAACCCCCAAAATGGCAAGCCAATTTATTTCTGCTGGAACTGACAAAAGGCAGGGCGCAAGCAGATCATCTTTTGGTGCCACAGAGCATTAATATGCTATTATTAATTATGTTAGCAATAGTGGATGCTATTAGTACTACTGATAGCTGTTGACCAACCGTTCTTCCCATGAGTTTTGGTCACTAAGCATAGCTTGGTTTCCCATAGCCATAGGGAAAAATTAAGTCATTACTGCCATTAATGATTTTTAAGTTAGACCAGCACTACTTACTCTCTACCCACACACTAAACAACTGTATGCAACCCTGCATTTGATTCCCACACGTTAAGCCAACCAATTACTAATTTATTAATTTCACAACAAGCCTGGAAGTGTTTACAGATCCAGGCTTGTGTTTAACCAGACTTGCTGCTTAACTTCCCGTACTCCCGTTTCAGGCAGGCTTAGGTGAAAGTGTTTACATGCACAGCAATCATGACCTACTTCCTTATAAACCTGCATTTGCGCATCTTGCTCCAGGCGAGAAGTTAAGGTGACACCACCAGTTCAGTCCTCTGACTCCACGAGGGCAATTAGTAGAGACAGGAGGTAACTAGGACCTGTTGAAACCCAGCCGACACCTAACCTGTACGTCATATAATGTGCTACCGTGCAGAGATACAAGATGTAATTTAGTCCAGTAGAGCGTCATATAACGTGCTACTGCGCAGAGATACAAGATGTAATTTAGTCCAGTAACGCTTTGAAGATTTTTCTCTGTACGTAAGTGGTTCATTAAGAATGCATTACATTTATATGAATGCATTAAATACCCCTACAGCAACAAAACTGTTAAAGGTGGCTAAGTGAATTCTTCTCCAACTGCAGTGACAGAAATGCAACAGTCCACTTAATACCAAACTAACTGCTCAAGAAAAGCACAAAAAAATACAATATTTTGTCAGAGTTCACGTTACTTAGAAAAATATTTATGCCAAATATAGTTTATTGAAGGAAAGCTTTTTCTTTTCAGCAAGACATGCCTTTTTATTTTGGCAACATTTAATAGAATACTTTTTTTATGATTTTTGCCAGTAAAACCATCCTTTTTTAGCCAATTGCCAGTGGTTTCAATATTGTACTTTATGGGTTCCTTCATCTTCAGGACTCTTTTGCAGATGTCAGTATAGCACTACTTAAAAAAAATTATCGCCATTGTTCCTACTTAATTGGCATTGCCTGAAAGGTGGGAATTCTTTGCCGCTACTATTTGGAGTAATATAATTTAGGCATACACTTTGAACTCAACAAAATTCTCCTTTTGAATAATTAAAGAGGAGAAAAGACCAATACAGATAGAGTCTCCTTTGAAGGTACCCACATGCTGTGCTGTCTCCATAATAAATCTATTACCTGCCATTCAACAAAACATTATCTGTCACAACAGTCTCCAGAACAAAAACAGTAATTACACTTGGATCTTAATATGCTCGGCACACAGTTCTGCGGTCTACAATTCAGCGGGTTTAGAAAGCAAGGAACAGTGCTCCTAAGCAAAGTTAAAAATTGGACTAATAACTATCACAAAATCTTTACCAGAACTGAACAGCCAAGGAAGATAGCTCAGTTAATACTTAGGGTTTAGGCTCTTTATACTAAGAAACTTAATAGAAGGCTTAATTGACAGCTTTGCTTGATTTGATTGCGCCTTATTAGGCACCTTCATGAAAAGCATTAAATGCGTTTGATCCCTTGCAAAGAAGGGGAAGACTCATTAGCAATGGGTGTTTACAAGTAGCCAGGGCTCAAGATTACAGGAGTTCTTCCCCTTCTGCAGAAAGGGCTTTTTAGATCTATGTTTTTATGAGAAGGGTCACGTATTGTCTCTGGAAGAGCTCAGGCTTCCATCCTTTACTTTTTCTGATATTTGCAAACAAGACAGACGGACAATGAGAATGTCAGCTCATTTGAAAGGCTGACTTGTAAGAGCCGACACAGCTCGGTACGCAACTAGCAGTCCTGGAAAATTCAAGCTGTAGGGCCAGTCAACACTAAAGATGATGATTTATACCAAGCCAGATTTTCTATGTTCTGAAATGACTACAGCGCAAATTAAGCTGTTCCCATTCAATTTCCAGTTTCTGGCTAGATCAAGTAAATAGATACACTATCTTACCGCAGCAAGACCACAACACTTGGGTATTAAAAAAAATAATAAAATAAAAGCCATCTCCTCGTCCATATAATTTTCTTCTTTGAGTTTTAAAAGCATCTGCTAGTAAGTTGAAATAAACTGCAGGTAGCCAACAAGTGTGTGTAACCGTCTGAACAAACCAGTACAGAGCCCCGTAAAATTGTATTGATAATAACTATTATGCTCAGCGTAATCACCTGAAGTTACACACACAAAATTAAAAGGTACACATGCAAATACGTATTTCCAACACCAGCAAATGACTAATACCTGTTATTGTTCCCATATATGAAAGGACACTAAACAGTGTGAGAATACTGCAATTATGTCTTGCAGTCTGATCCTACAGAACAGGGACCCATTTCTTGCTTGTTGGTCTGAATCCCAATTATTCCTCAGGGTTGACCTTTACACAATGAAATGCTCATCAGGAAATGATGCTCTTTAAGCTTTTATCAAAAACTCCAGTCTGTTAAAGTATGATGAAGCAAATGCTTCATGCATCAGGAGCATCTAGTCAACTTTCAGGAAAAATTCATTCTGTACAAAAAATGAAAAAGGAAAAAAAAAAGTAACCATGAAGCAGCTGATGCTGTTGAGTACATCACCTATAAATACAAGGATGTATTTTCTTTGCTCAGGTACGGTAAGGGTCAGAATATATAGGATTCTACACACAAAGGGCAAATAATAAACCGAGCAAAAATTGTAGAATTTACGAATATCTTTTTTCTGTCATAGGATTCAAAGACTCCATGGAAATTCAAACGCTATCACAGCACAGTCCATTAAGTGCTGTTAGCTCAGGGATGCTTTCATTTTATTCAGCACACAAAATCAGAGGTTGGTAACTTTGCAGCGCAGCACTTTTTATTTAGAAGCCTGGAATGGAAATGAAGTGAAAGTCGTGACATGGAGTCACGTGCCTGTTTATGAGGAACTCTGTATGACCTTGAATACTGGTAACAACATATATGCACTTTTTTCTTTAAAAGCACGAAACAGCAACACTGAGCTGTATGCTTAAATACAACACAGGTAAGTGATGAAAGGAACAAGGCCAGAAAAAAAAGAAACCTTTCAGATTGCTACTTCTCTGCTAGAAAAGAAAGAGTGCTCCATAAAGATATGCTTAATGATAGACTCCAGTGATCAAAGACTTCCAGTATTTCCCTCCCATTGCTAGCGTCAGGTCAACGACGAGCACTGGAAAACTGGGATAAATCCACTAACGGCACATTAATCGCCTCATCATATAAACACAGCTATGAGAACCCATAGGAGACCGAGTGTTTAAGGTACCTTCCTATTAAAGCTTCCAAACTGTGCTTTATTCTCTTAACTTTTACAACCTTACAAGTCTACTAATAGCCAGCATACCACTAAAATAGGCCTTATCGCCCTAGGCTGCCATTTCACAGCCATGCAAAATAAGAGTAAATCCAATTAAAACGTGTTGCTACATTTAGAGCCCAAACTACTCAAAGCATCCACACACGAGGTTAACGCCTAGGAATTTAAGTGCATAAACCCCCCCTAAACCACTTTTTACTTAACTTTCCTGCTAGCCAGCACTGTTGTCTACTATGCATTCACAAAATGCTTCAGCCGACTGTTGGGAGTCACACAAGCACTGCAATAGTTTGATTTAAAAATAAATTCAGACAACAAATTTGGGGGACATGCAGACATTTGAAATCCATTCCATGAGTCACTACGTTCCAAAACAGTGAAAAACAAAGTAATGGTGAGTCAATCCCTCCTTCACCATTTATACTAATTTGAGCCCACACTTCAAGCAATTTTAATGTAAAGCAAGCATAAAGGAAACGGGTGCTGAATTAAAACAGTCCCTTTTATCACAAAGGGTGTAAACAAACAAATGCTGGTTAAATCCAAACACACATAAACAAGTTCAGTTATTGCTTTCATACCACACAGAGCCTAAAAGTTCAAAAATACACACAGGTACTGTACCGTTACTTACTGCTCCTCCAACACAATTACAACTGGACTAATCTGCTCCCATCTGCTCCTAAAAATACAACCATCAGACAGAGCTTGTTTTCTCAGGCATTTTGCTGACGCAAATACAAGATCAAAACATCACTCATTCAGATGAGAAAGACGTACTGGTCTCCATAATACACAAGCTAAAATCCAGCTACACCATCGTTCTAAGGTGCACATGACACACTCTTACCAATACACATCAATTTTATTACATGTTTAGTAACGTAGGTTTTGGGGGAAGAATAAATTATCCTGGCTGCCTGAATGTGGCAAGAAGAAATTCCAGAAATTCCCTTTCACCAGAAATGGACAAAGTTTAGTCTCTCCTAAAGCTGTTTTTAAAGAAAACCTCTAATTTTTGGTTTTTTTTTTTTTAAAAAGTAGACCAGACACTTGGATGGTAAGTGCATTGCCCCCCCTGCCCTCCGTAACTAGCACTTTCATCTTCCGCCCCGAGAACTGAGACACAAGGAGATTTAGATCATTTAATTTCTCATTATAAACCCGTTAAAAGACTAGTTTTACAATTACCTCAAGGCCAGCCATTCCTCTGCAAATAAGAAAACGGAGCTGTCAGATAGGAACAAGGAGTATTTCAATACATTCCCGCTGCGCAGGATGGGGTCAATCAAAGAAAGTGCTTTGGGACTCCCTCACAACAGCCCAGCTGGGCCTTTGGTGGTCCACGTACCCTTCCCAAAACCAGCCCAGAGTTTTCAAACCCCAGTCGGCCCAACTCTATTCTGGGGCCACAGCACAGCCATGAAAAAAAAAATAAAAATAAAAATAATCATAGCTCTCCGCAGACCCAAGGCGATTGATGATTCACTATTTACCTGACTGAGGACAACATTCAGTACCAAAAAATAAGTTCATTAAACCTCTGAGAGCACAGTGGATTAGAAAACCATGGGAGACACACAGTGCATCACCAGGCACGCTGTATTTCTGATGCCATACACGTTTTTACTGCAATATTTGGCAATAGAAATGGCTAAGATTAATGTTGAATGCAAGGAATAACACTAAAGCGGGAGATTTCTTAACTATAAGATTACTTCTCCCTCTTTCTTCCTTTTCCCCACCAAGTGCCAGCAATGTTTCAACACCCCAACTCCATTTCCCAAGCAGGTAGCTGCACTCCTCTCATGGCCAAATTACCATGGCAAGAAATCCATATTCAGATTAATCTCTAATAGAACATTCAAACAGCTGACATTTCCTTCTCATAACCTGAAAATGGCCAAATATCACTGGATTTCTTTTCTGCCTTCAAATAAACATTGTCATAAGATGTCTTATGACAACTGAAAATACTTAGCCATAAAAAAAAATATGCTCCCCAGTACTGATAGAAGTATTATGTGCAGTACCACAAAGTTAGCACAATGTCTTAATGCGCTTCACCCCTGGGAATGGCTAGAGAATGGCAAATACCCTTCATTTTAAATGATTTATTTTATTCCTGCCTTACACTACATCATGATGCATCTCTCTCTACTCATCCTGACTGTCAATATTTTCTTCTTGCCGCTTTTAAGTAAAATAAAACACACTGTGACTGCTGTCAGACCGTTTCATGACCACTAAGGCTTCATAAAACAGAACATTTGCTAAAAATACGTTTTTCCAGCAATACATGAACCAACATCTTCAGTGGAAGAAAAACCGTGCTGCGCAGCCACCTGTATTTTCTCCTGTAAGGATAAATGCATAAAGAAGTGTTTGAAAGTAAAATAAAAATGGCCCCACCACAGAATCTTCCGGGGCTTGAGGTTTCTTACACGGTTCACACAAAGACACTTGACAGGAGCAGCTACAGCCGGGCAAGATCTTCCAAAAATCACCTTGTGTGGGACACCAGTTTGTAATCTGCTGCAAACTGAGACAGCTCTCCAGGGTGTGCCAGTTGACTTCCCCCTGTACCCACCAGGATCAGAAGAGGTTAACTGCTGCAGTTCAGATTAGGTCATTAGAGCAGCTTAACAGCTACTTCTGGAGGAATCCATACTAAAGATGGCTGAAGTTTCCCCCATTTAGTTTTCAACCGTCTCCAATCAACCTAAACAATGCCACTTCATAGCACAGTTAAGAAAGTCAAGAAAGTCTATTATACTGAGGAAGTTGACAGATTTGGCTATACCAGGAAGAAAAAGAAAAACATACCGACAGAATCAAAGAAATCTCAACTCGGTTTAATTTAAACACCTTTGAAATAGTAACTGCATACAATTGCAGCATCTTCCACGGTGTCTTCTAAACCAATGCAGGGAAAATCCACAGTCATAAAGTTTCTTCTCTTAGGGGGAAAAAAAAATATCCTCAATCACTGCCATGACCTTAAGCTCCTCCTGAAGAAAAGAGTCACCAACCAAATAATACTAACAAAGACACGACTTTTATTTCTCCACTGGAATTCAACTCTCTGTTAGCTTCAGCTGCAGAAGACAAGTTCTCATATTAGCAGTCTTTAAAAAAAACCCATACGCATACATCACTCAGTATGCCTTTAGGGATGCACACACAGCTTTACCCGTGGCTCAGGGAGGGTAAGGAGCAGCTAAAAATTCTCCAAACAGATCTGGCTTCAATATGAAAGCAAGGCTTTTGTGGGCTAATCCAAAAAAAAGCTCCCTGACCAAGCAGCCATCCATCCAGGGGTACCAGCACCACCAAGGGGGTCACTGCAAGGCTGGGAGCGCGCAGCCAGTGATGGATGGGGGCTGTTTAAATTGATGCTGTCACCAAAGGAAACATTCATCAACCTGCAGCCCAAATTATCCCACTATTTGAAAAGCTGTTTCCCCTTCTGATGTCTTTCCGTACTGATGATGCAGAATAAGCAAGGGGCCCGTATTCAGAGAACCTTATTTCCATCCAGCTCCTTACATGTACTCAACGTGAGAGCCAGGTGCCTCGAGAAAACAGTTCACCAAATCTAAGCCTAGCTAAGAGCAGGGCTTACAGACAAGTGACAGATTGGGATGGATTTTAAACCGTATGAATGTGGCCTGTTAAGGAACAGCAGGAGAACAACCTACCCTTGAGAATCACTTAACTCCTTCCCTTATCCACAGGGCTCTGACAATACATTTTCAACTCCTATTTGCATCTTTACTAAAGCCAAAGGCTTGTTTAAATCCATGATAAAAATCTCAGGGCTTGTTTAACCTCACTGCTAACCTAAGGTTGAATTTGTTTCAGTGCACCTCCATGTTAATACTGCTCTAATTTCAAGCTATCTGGATCAAGACTTGAAGCTAGGAGTAGGGTTGCAAGAGCTCATCGACTACTAATCCAATTGTTCTACATATCTCAAGGATTACTTTCCAGTTTACTAACCTGAGCTACTTGTTGCAATAATCCTTTACCAATAGTGAAATCACTAGGCAGATCAAGTTGCACAGCGTTGTCAGCCCCAGCTCTGTGCATCACATCAGTAGCTAATCGCTCTAGTATTTGTTCTGCTTCTCTGCTACATTTTACAGCCTGCATCAAACTCCAGCTGCCAGTAAAAACGCTACCCAAAACAGAGGGGTTTTTGAAGCTTAAACTGGGCAATTTAAAGCTTGGTTAAGTATGGCAACAGTGCGATGCAGTGAGGATACACACACATATTAAGCTCCCTGTGACAACAGTGTATTTGGTATTTTTGTTTCAGCTGGTCAAGTTCAACAGCAACAGGGAGCCTAGCAATTACCTGGCACTGAACTCATACTGAGAAAGTCAGCTGCATAGGGCAAATTATTAAAATGGAAAAAATTAACATGCAATGTCTTTACCTTGTCTCAAATACATCTGGGGATTTCCCTTTCCTGCCAGAATCTTCTCTGCCTGCAGCTGCCTTTTGGGGTCAGCCCCTGCCTGCACTTACCTGGAGAGCTCACAGGACACGAGTGGGACCCCAAGCTGCGTTAAGTGTTTGTCTTCCCCGTCTACAAAATGACAATGATGGCTCCAAAATGAAAAGATAGGAATAAAAGTCTACAAACCTTACTGCCTGCATACCCATCTTTTATGAAAAAAGGCAAAAACCACTGACAACAGAGATAACGGTATAGGTAGATAGTCATCTGTTAGGTAAGGAAACCTGACAGAAGGCTTTCAACAAGATTTTTTCGAGCATTTTTCTGTGCTTCCTACATCACTTATTTCGACCCAAAATGTACCTTAAAACAAAAGAAAATCACACATGATACCGAACGGGGCTCACGAGCCAAAAGCAGAAAACAGAAATATTTACTGCCTCGATCTGCACTGGAAAGAAAAAAATAAAAAACCCCACAAAGACCACAAAAAAAGCAAGCAAATAAATGAAAAAAAAACCCACCCTCAAAGCGTATCACGAGAACGGGATCAGGCAAGAAAGCGAGGCCACCCCTTCAGGAGCGGGGGAGAATTAACCTGCATTTCTCCATCCCATCTGCAAGCTTACGACTCTGCCACCCATTTTGTTTCAGATTAAAGAAAAAAAAAAAAAACAAAAAACAAACCACGTTAAAAACCCAGATTCTCTCAACGGAACAGAGAAAACACAACACCCGCACCCAGGGGCACAGCCCCGGGGCCGGCCGAGCCTCGCAGGGCAGGTGCCCCGGCCGCAGGTGCCCGCCTCAGGCATCCCCTCAGCCGCGGCCGCCCAGGCCGTGCCCCAGGTGAGGCGCCCCTTCCCCTCCGCCCAGCACAGGCTAGGGGCCACGCCGAGCCAGAAACCACCGGCACGGAAAACACGGCAGGGTTTAAAATATAAATACGAAATAAAAAGGAGAGGAGGAGAGGTAGAGGCGGCGCAGGAGCCGCGCGGCCAAGGTGAACCGCGGCCGGGCAACATGGTGGAGGCTGCCGGGGAGCCCCGACCCAACGCCCCGGGAGGAGGAAGGGGAGAGCCCCGGGTGCCTGGGGATGGAGGGCGGCTCTCAGGCGGCGGCGGGGAGCCGGGATGGAGGTGACAGCGGGCGGGAAGCGATAGCAATGACCGCGGCGGGCTGAGGGGAGAGCGCCGCGGGGGAGGCGCCGGCGAGGCTTCTCCCTCAGGGCGGGCGATCGGCGGCATCTTGCCCGCGGGAGGAGGAGGAGGAGGAGGAGGAGGTGGACGGGCTCACCTGCCATAGCGGGCTGAGGGCGGCAATGGCGCTGGGGACTGCGGCTCCGCTCCGCTCGGACGGCAGCGGCGAGTGCGGCGGGGCCGGGGCCGCCCCGGCAGGCAGAGCACGGGGCGGGCCGGGCCCCGCTCCGCCCCCGACAAGATGGCGCCCGCCGCCCGCCGGGCCGCCCTTCTCCCCTCAGGGCACGGCCGCCATGGCAGCCGCGGGGCGGCGGGGGACTGAGGCGCCGGGCCGGCTGGGGGACGGGGAGGGCTCCCTCTCCCTCAGCGGGGCTCCCTCTCCCTCAGCGGGGCTCGGCGCCCCGGGCCGCTGCGTCTGGGGGCGTCCCTCCCCCCCCCAGCCCCCAGGAAAATGGCGCTCGCCTGCTGTCACCACGGGCTGCCCTCAGCCCTGGCCCTTTCTGCGGTTTGGCGGGATTTTGGTTGTTTTCTGTTTTGTTGGTTTCGTTTGTTCTGGTTTTTAGGAAAATATCCAGCTTTTATAGTAAGAGAGTGAGCTTAGTGGGCAAAAAAAGAGGAAGGCTAAGGAAGTTGAGCCCCCCAAACGATGGCACTTCCACCGCATGCACATCCCTCTTCCTATAATCTTGTTTTTATGCGCTTTTCACAGTTTTCTGGCTGGGGAGGACAGTAAATCTGACATGATCCCCCATCAGCACATGCGGCTGGGGGGTCCAGGCACAGCGCAGACATTGCTGCTGGGACACCCCGTACCAAAGACAGATGCCACCTCTCTCGCCTCCCTCTCCGCAAAACCTGAATTTCCTAATAGGCTTTGATAACATTAACTTGCTTTAATTTGGCTTCTGCCCTTTCCCGTAGGCGCAGTTCTCGGACACGCCGCAAGCAGCTGGCCCGTGAAGCCTTTTGCTGCTCCATGCTTTTCTGGGAAGCCGAGGCTGAGCCCCCGCAGCCGCCTCCAGTAATTTCTACTTTTTCTCCCCGCAACGAAACTGTGCTGTGAACATCAGCCTGCTAATTTACAGTAGGTGTCCTTGAGATAATATTGACTGATGCTGAGCTTTCTCCCCCCCCTCAGCCCCCTTCGTTATTTGATTAAGGTGCCTTGTAGCTCAAAGTCGATAGGAAAGCCTGTGCTCCCCAGACCAGTGACACTAATTGTAATCCATTGCATCATTTTACCCAGACCTGCGATCCTTTGTTGATCTTTCAGGTCTTTGCCTTAATAGTTGCTGTTTGCGCTGAGTTCGGCTACCGGGAATGTTTACCGAGTATTTGTTCACCAGCTGTCCATCCTCTTCCACCCCACTGCCCTATAAAGAGGGTTTCATCAGATCCCGTTAAAAGCCAGGAGCTTATTTTAAGACCATAGACCCTACGAGGCCTCTGGAGCATTTGTGCTTCTTATCCACATGCATAATTTTTTCCACATTCACTGCAATACTCTCCACGTTAAGCTTCTAAACAAGGCTTTCAAATGAACCATATGGAGAACTATATAGGACACTGGGAAGTCACAACGCACCTCTTCTGCTGCTCTAGATCATGAATATCGATCCCGTAGCATTATTCAATACCTGGCCATATCCTAAACATACACACAGTTAGTGCAGCTTTTAAATGTTAATAGCCTTTGTTTGTCAGGGTAGAGGAGCCATGATGTAAGGAACATTTTAGTAATGCAAGATTGATTGAGACTGCAGCAGTTCTGCTGTTGACAGGAGTTTGTACCAGAAGATGGATCATATGTATTCAGCGATGCAGTCTCCCTGTGTTCAGGAATCATCAGCAGAGATGCAGCTCTATACTTTTGTAATTGTTTTAAAGTGTTACGGTTTTCTAACCCGCCTCTGCCTGTGGAAGATGGCAGAGTGAAACACAAGTAGTACGGTAAGAGATCTGCAAGTGAGAAGTTCAGACACGTGCATCAGTCAGATTGAAATTTAAGAGACAGAGAGGCCTTGGGGTCAGTATAATCCCAAGGACAAGCAGGGGAAAGATGATAAAGGTGGATTTAGCGCTCCAAGAATTGAATTTGACATAGCTAGACCCCCTGGAACCACGGGCTCAAACCCAGCAAAGCATTTTTCAGCCCTTTGTTCCTCTTAAATAGATAAATTACCTTCCGGGTGGCCTTCAGTGCTGTAAAGTATCACAAAATGCCCCAACATTTCACTTGTTCAGGGAGCCAGAGCCCATTCTATGCTGTCACACAGTCCTGCTGTCGAAGTAAAAATAATTTTACTGGGATTATTGGTATATATAATTCCTGTTATTAAAATATAGTGAAGAACCATGAGGTATTTATAAAAACATTCAGTCACTTTCTGCCTGAATGATTTACAGGACCATAAAAAAGTTGGAAGAATCAGAGACACAGGATGTGCATGTGCGTGTCCTTCATAACAATGCTATCAGGAGAAATTGGCAGTCATTAATCATTTGGTGTGCCAGACCTTTGAGACCCTAAAGGAGACATGTTCCCTTTGTTGTTAGCTTTGCTTTGCTTCATCTAATCTGGGAGATTATTTGAGCCTTGCAAAACTCACTCAGGGATTTACCTGAACAGGTGAGGTGTTGCTGCATCTAGACAATTAGTCCCAACAGAAGGCTTGTGCCAGTCTTCCCACTCTAACCAGTGTAAAATACCTGTCCATCAAAGATACATAGCCTGAATTTCTCCTGTAATTGCCCTAACTGGCCTAAATTCCTGTAATGCTGACTTTCTTCAGCTAAGACTACAGTCCTGGAGTCCCCGTTCCGCCCTCTGTTCTTTGTACTAATCAGTCATTATGCTTGCTTTCATAATGCAGGATAAATATTATAGTATTAATGTAATCACAGTAGTAACGATTAGCAAGTGCATGAGCAAATAGTGCTTTGTGATATTTGCCAGCCTGAGTCACTGCAACATCTCCATGACAGTGAGCAAGCAGGGATTTGATTTTGTGGTGAGGCTGTGCCCATGTGGAGCTAGGAGCATCCAGAGGGAGATACTGTTGTGGGACAGTCAAGCCTTTAGTCCAGGCTGTGTGTCCTTCTCTGCAGCCAAAGAACACAAAACTGTTGCAATAATCTGAGGTAACTTTTAATGAGGATGTTCCCCAAGCATGCCAGCTTTATTTTGTTCGTTTCTTTATGGCTCCGTGCAAATGAAATGGTAAGGACAGGACTACAGAAGGTCAGGGTTTTCTCGAGATGCAGCATGTATATTACTGGCATAAATTTAAACGCTGAAATGCTTTTGGCTGGCATTTCTTCTGTTTACTGAAAATTTCCATTTTAAACCAGCGTTGCCTCAACTGGGACATGAATCATTGATCTGAGTGCAGGATCTCCAAAAGACCAAATCAAAACTTCATATCCAGTTATATCCAGGGATATTTGCATTGGGCCTGGGATCCATAGCTCATTTCCCTGTCTTGTTTCCTTGGTTTGTTGTGTTCTGGGTTTGGGGTTTTTTCTTTCCTTTTTTTTTTTTTTTTTTTTTTTAGAGCATAAAACAAGGGAAAAAATGGTCCGCCTTACATCACATTAACAATATTTTGTGCGAATCCCACAGATGGAGTCCAGAGTTAAGAACAAGCCAGCACACATATGCAGATAACATACTTTTACTGGATTACACAAACTAAAAATGAAAAACCTGGTATTTCAACAGCTGCCTAGGAGGTGAAAGGAAACTCCCCCAGAAAAGACAACTCGCCAGCAATGATGTTTTTACTTCCCCTTCTGGAATATGGAGTAGTAACTGTAAGGGGAAGAGAATACTCAACTGGGGCAGAGCTGGGGATTCTATTCTAAGAGGTAAAGAAAGCAAGAGTGAACACCACTTCTTAACAAATGCTGTCTACCACCACCTAGTGGAAAACACCACCTCAGGCTCCTTCACCTACATAAATTTGTAATCTTGGGGACAGGCATGACCTGACTGCAGCGTGTGTGTCCCCTCCACGCTATATGGAAATACAAATTAGCAAAAACTTTGTTTCTTTCTAAGAACTATTTCTAAAACTGGACGCCATACTTCCTGGTCTGTCATCTGACCTAAATCCTCAGTTTTGTCATCTGCAAAATGGAGGCAGGAAGAATTTTATGAAGTTTAATTAGTGCAAAGTGCTCTTAATAGCAAATAGGGCTTTCGGTCCAAGGATCTCAGACTGCTTTGGTCCAAGTACTCAAATTACTGAGGCTTCAGTCAGCGATCCAAGAGGCAGATGTACTGCTGTGCTTGCTATATAGAAAGATAAATAGCAGGGGTTGCAAAGTTACAGTTGCCTGAATTCACATAATAAATCAATAGGGGAGCAGGAGGAAAAAATCTGCATAGTTGCAGAATTGTTGGATCCCTGCTGTTCATTTTACCCCTGGTAGCTTTTGGAGGGAGGAGACCTTCCTTCACCTTTGTATATGCAAAGTATTTTTTTGTAAATGGAGACCAGATCCTGGCAGCCAGCACAGTACAAACAATTCAGAACAGGTTCCTGTGCTTATAGGGTTGCTCGAACCACATTGGCCACACTATTCATCCAAACATCATCTGTGAATATAGGGAAGGAAGAGCAACGCTTACAGTAACACTAACTCAACTGGACAGCTTGGGCTTTGGGTGAGCAGCTCATTTTCTTGATGCTGTTATGTCTGGTACCTCAGGGGCTGTACCAAATAGATGAGATTTAACTTGCTGAGTCAGGAGGCCTGCGTTTGGCAGAGGAAGGAGGAGATAGGTTTAGTCACCTCTCAAGTGTTTGTTCCCAGTCCTCTTTTCAAAAGCACAGCCCCTGAAATTAGCCAAGGGAGAGTCCTTACGTCTTGGGAAGAGCGGGAGCAGGATGGGGCCAGGAAACCGGCCTGCATTTATCGCCCGTTCTCGGTTTCTGCCAGGTTCTAGCTGCCAATACTGCTGAATCGCTGGAGCCACTCACAGCTCCTGACTCTGAGATGTTGTGGCAGCAGAAAAGGCACTGCAAGAGCCTGTGGCTGACAGCCCCTGACATTTTTTGCTTTGCGAGTACGCATTCAGGCTGGCGTTTTGCTTGCAGCTGAAGTTTATGTTGTCTGGAGAGACGGTCTCCAAGCAGGAGACATGCTGGGGTTTGCCACCTTGTATCAAGTTCGTGCGTGGCTCCTGTTCAAAGCTGTGGCAATAAATGGCAGCTTCTGTTGACAGATGTGCACAGGCAGGACCAGAGCAGCTTATTTCCACTTAAACTACTGCCAAAAGGGTGTGAACACGGCGCACAAAATCATTTTTAAGTCCACTAGAGGAATTTTGTAGCGCAGAATAGAACAGGTTTTCTCAAGCCGCCTTTGCTGGGAGTTCGAATGAAGGTCCTTTTCTTTGCAAAGAACAGACAGCAACACCCTTGTGGTTGCTTACCCATACCTCAGCAGAGAGATAAACCCTGTTTTAATCTTTGATTGCTTGAACCCACTTGCAACCCATTCTGAAAGAACATCCACAATCTGTTCAGAGAGGAAGGATGGGTTTGGACATTGTCATTCCTTTCACCCACTATCTCCCCATGACTCATTTAATTCTTCATGTGAGCATATAGTAAGAAAACCACACAGTGATTTCAGGAGGGATAGAAAAAAGGATCGCTGCAGAATCGACCTTCTCTAGCAAGTGGCAAAAGACAAAAGAACCGAGTGTGGGTCTGAGGCACAAGTTAAAGATCAAAACTGGCAGCACCATAACAAGCCCTCTACAGAGCTGCTTCTGAAATGGAGCTGCCTGAATCGTGCCGGGCCGACACCAGGAATCATCGTTCGCACGCAGCTAGAAAAAGAACTCCCTGAGGCAGGAGGGAGAACTGGGCCCAGACCGAAGCTCAGCAGGCAACTCGAGAGCTGGAAATTGTCTGCGGCAATACTTTTCCGTTCCTTCTTTCCCTGACAGCTGAACTAACACTTGTCGCAGGAGTGCAAACCAGGCAATTATAGCAAGCATGGATGCCACAGGGCTGGACAGGCTCGCTATTTATAGTTCCTTGCCGAGAGAGCTTTCCTGCTGTGCTGCTGTACACAGGTTAAGGTGCAGTCCATGCCTTGAAGGGCTCACAGTCTAAATAAAAATAGAAAGAAGGAGTAGCAACCTCTTTCATGATGAGAGCCGAGACTCAGAGATGAAAGGATAAAAAGGAAATCCACAGCAGAGCCTGGAACAATGAAATTCAACTTCTGCCCCCGAAATTGCCCTTTATTTTGTTAACTCCTTCCACGCCTGAAGTGCCACCTTCTCTGCTACTCATAATTAGTGCCAAACAGTCTCATACAGTGTCACTGAGGTGTTCTTGCAAGCTCTGGCCTGCCTTGCCGCTGTTCAGTGATTTATTTTCCCTACCTACAGCAGAGATGGGAGAAGGGATGTGTGCCTGCCCTTCACTCCCTGCTGAGAGCTGGGCCCGTGCCCAGGTGTGGACAGGGTGGGAAGCAAGGGACCAGGACCGCATCCTGGAGCTAAAGGGATGACAGACTCCCAGGAGCGGAGCAGGCTGCCAGCTCCAAGCGTTCAGAGTCTCAGCCAACTGCAGATGCAAGTCAAAGACTCTCCTTTGTTTCAGGGGGAGGATTAAAACACGAGCTGTTTGCGAGTTGAACTTTGAAGTATCTTTGTAGCAATTTGAAATGCGGTTGCCCAACAAAGAGAAACCTTTACAAATACATTTTTTTGTATTTGAAGTTAGAGACCATCCACTGGCCTATTTTAAGGCATACATTTGAACTGGCCATGAATCCTGCCTCTGTTCTCATGCACTAAAAGGCAAGAGAGGATTCACTTGACCTGCACTATCAAATACAGAGAAAATAAGGCATTTGCCTGGGAAAGAACCACCCAAAATAGCAGTGAAGAAATCGTGCTGCGACATGAGCTGTTAGTGATGAGAGACAAGAAAAATGAGTTCTAAGAGCTGGTAGACTTCTTCTAATGACGTATTAATGAAAACTGCTAGAAAATTATATGGTGATGCTAATTAGTCTTTCTAGGTTTAAGGACCTGAGATCTTTCCCTTTTACACTAAATACTCACATAAGAGTAGGGAATAATCCTTGTTGAGGTGAGTTCTCAGCGTTCTTTAAGGATTCTTTCTAGATCCACCTGACATTTCCTTTGCTGAACACGGCTTTTAGCTCAGAAACCAATGCTCTTGCCTGAGGAAACCCTCCCCTGGCAGCCGGTTTTTGATCGATTGATTTGACTGCTTGCGTTAAACATGATGCAACACGGTATGACAAATGCAAGCGAACATCAGGATGGAGCGCAACGGAAATGCTGCATGCTATCTGGCAGGTCAGCAGGAGGGGAAGGAATTACTTGCCTGGTAACAGCACATGGAAAAGCACAGAGGCAGGGGGTAGGATTCATCTGCAAACATCTCATGCTCCCTAAACTTTTTACAGCCCTGTCATGGTTTAACCCCGGCCGGCAACCAAGCCCCACGCAGCTGCTCGCTCACTCCCCCCCACCCAGAGGGATGGGGAAGAGGATCGGAAAGGAATGTAAAACTCAAGGGTTGAGATAAGAACAATTTAATTGGTATAGCAAAAGCCACACACACAAGCAAAGCAAAGCAAGGAATTAATTCCCCACTTCCCATGGGCAGGCAGGTGTTCGGCCATCCCCAGGGCAGCAGGGCTCCATCACGTGTAACAGTTACTCGGGAAGACAAACACCGTAATGCCAAATGTCCCCACCTTCCTCCTTCTTCCCCCAGTTCATATACTCAGCATGACGTCCCATGGTATGGAATAGCCCTTTGGCTGGCTTGGGTCACCTGTCCTGGCTGTGTCCCCTCCCAATTTCCCCTGCCCCTCCAGCCCTCGGGCTGGCAGGGCCCAAGGAACCGAAAAGTCCTTGATTTAGTATAAACATCGCCCAGCAACAGCTGAAACCATCAGCGTGCCATCAACATTGTTCCCACATCAGAGCCAAAACACAGCACTGTACTAGCTACTAAGAAGAAAATTAACTCTGTCCCAGCCGAAACCAGGACAAGCCCCTCATTCGGCTTTGCAATGTCCTAAAGCAGACAATTATGACTATATCAATTTTGTGTCTTTCCCCTCCTTCAAGAAGCTGGAGAATGAACCCAGAAGAGCTGCCTGTGGATGTATTAACTTCCCACTATCGCATCAGCGAGACCATATGTATCACGCATTTCCCACTGACAAGGAAAGAAAGGTTAAAACCTTGCATGACAGGTTAACAGCATGATTTGCAGCAGCGGCTTAAATAAATGGTCGCAGGCACGAAAGACTAGCAGGCAGCTAATCCTTTAAAGATTTAAGAGCAGCTACTACTTCAGTCCAAGTAAATATTTCAAAATAAAATTAATTAATGGTGACTAGTGGATTTTTTTCTGCTTCGTTTTAACAGCCCAGGCTGAAATGGCGATGCCGCCACGGAACTTGCACTTTCAGTGCCAAAACTGTTATTTCATAGAGGCAAGAAAGAGTCCTCCCAAAGAAGATTTGTTGCAGTTTTGTTCCTTACTGTAACCGCAGCAGAACTGGAAAAGCTCTGTACGAATCTCGCGGGTCGGTGTTAGTGTCAGAGAGGCAAGCGCCAAGAGCAACCTTTATGCTGCCCCAGAGATGCAGGACAACATCATGGCTCGGTGTCCAACAGAAGCACAATGCAGAGGAAGGAAGCGTTCGCTTCCTGATTCTTGTCATAAGTAAGCTCTGTCCATGCGGGCCACAAAAAAAGACCTCCTCATAACTGTCTTCCTTCCGATTAAAAGAACTTTCTTAACACCTTCCTAGACACAGGTGAAAGCATGGAAGGAAAGGCTCTCAAGGTAACAAGTACCTAACCAGCACACACAAAGTCTGCCCGAGCCCGGAGAAACAAAGCAGTCAATGAAATGATTTGGAAACAACAATTTCTACTCCTCAATTAAACTTTTTTTTTCCCCAGTATTCCCCAATATCCCTCCCTCCCCCCCCCCGACCTTTGGCTCCATCTCAGAACAAAGGCAGTTCTCTTGGGAGGGAGGAATCTGTCATGGCCCACTGAACTGTCTGGACTATTTTTAGTTAAATCCAGCATTCCTAAAAACATCGAGCTGCTTGTGTGTTAAGGAAGGAGAAGGGAAACGCCGTGAGCGCGCACATCCACATTTCACACGGGGAGCGCAGAACACGGCATGCCATCTGCCTTGCAGCACGACAGTGTAGCTGGGCTGAACGCAGAGCTCTGGGAAAAAGGCAAAGAACATTTCACCGGGTAGAGAAGGCAGAAAACCAAGGCAGGATTGCCGACTTCCCCGAGCTGGAAGAGGCAAACCAAAGGTCTCTGCTCGCAGCTGGGAGGCCAGGGAGATGCAAGGGCTGGGCGATTTGCACTTACCTGCTAAACTGATGAGCTGCAGTTCCAGGGTTCAGCGATGAGGAGAGTGCCAAGTGGAGAGGCAGGATCAGCCAAGTAGTCCTGGAGGTGCTTTGCAGGTTGAGATCTTGCTGGCACGAGCAGGACAAACACCCCAAGGGAAGGGCCAGGAGAAAGAAAGCTGAAGGAGCGGTTTAGGGAGAGGCAGAAGACGTGAGGGGCAGTTGTATGAATGGGCTGATGCTTGAGACTTTTAAGGACTAGGCATGAGGGGGAGGAGTATGGAGAGACCATGGAGAAACACATTTAGACCACGGGCGTAAGTGGAGCATAGCACAAATCTGATTAGAAGGGACAGAACTGTCGTGTCGAGTCATTTCTTCCTGCCCTGCAGGGTTTTTACGTTGTCTTTTATGCTAAGCAAAATCCATATTTGCTGTAAGAGCAGCGGTAAAGCACTGGGCCTCTCAGTGGCAAATGTTGCTGAATTTGGCTAATTGCAGTTGACAGAAGGCAAGCAAACCCTGACCGCAGGGGCTGGTCTAAGTGTTCCTGCACGATGGGCACCAGAAAGGCACCAGAGATGCTGTTGCAGATTGTGCTGTTCATTCAAACAAAGCATTTGGTTTATGGCGATATTTATAGGAGGGGGGTTGTAGCCAGCATGCTCCAAGTGAGTCATTATATTCTGTTGTCCACATTTCTGCAGATGTCTCACACGACTTCTAGTAAAATACTTTCAGGAGTAAGATCAGTAACCTGCTGGCCAGGCCAGCCTCCTCACAACCAACCTGCTCTGTGGACAAACAGTGCAACACCCAGCCAGGCCTCCAGGATGAAGTTATTGGAAGGGTAAGAGGAAATACAAATCCCTGCTGAGAAAAGATGAACAAGGAGTCTGAAACTCAAGTTTCCTCTTCCTACATCACCACGGGACCGGTGATGGGCCTTGCTCTTCTCCCCACCCCATGAACCTCCATCAGCACAAGCACATGGAGAATCTCAGAGAGAAGGATCAACAGCGACGTCGAAAAACATGTCTGTATCGCTATATAGCACAATTCAGGTTGCTGCCTGGAGCCCTTACACCTGCTTTCCCAGGACCAACAGCAGTGCCTGCAGCTGCCAGCTGCTTCCCTGTGGAGGGAATGATGGCTCTTCACAGGGCTCTCTGTGTGAACAGATGCAAAATCATGAGCCTGTAAGAATCACAACATTGCTGGCTCCACAAGCCTTAAACCCAAGAACAGAGACACCAGGACAGGGTGATAAGACCTTCAGGGCTGTGGCTTCACTTGGACCCAAAGCTCACACACAGTCTCCAGGCTGGTGAAACACCTCACTGCTCCTTCACTTCAAGCAACCTCCAGCAGCAGCATTTCTGCCTCTTCTTTCAAGGATTAGTCGCCAGCCGAGGTTAAACCACGACAGAAGCCTCTCCTGGAAGCTCACCGTGTGGGCAGCAGGTTGACTCTGCAGCTCTACACTCGAATGCCACCACTTGGTGCAAACCTACTGCCTGGCTTCCCATCTTGATGGAAACCAGCTGTGGGAAGTGTTAGAAAATTAGTCATACACGGCATTGTTGAGCCAGGAGCCACTGGTGGCCATCGCTCTCAGCCGGTGGCATTTGTACCACCAACAGTGGTAAAAAGCCTCCTGGAGAGGAGAGGAACGGGCCCCATTCTGCCTCGGGGAGCACAATATGCTATTAACAATGAGCCATCGCAAATAAGGAGCAGAGAAAGAGCCATTTTGGATCTAGCATCAGTTTCCAGGGCTTGTAGTTAATGTCTGCAGCTACTCAAGACTGTCTCCACGGCTACCTTCTTTGCTCCCCCCAGTTTATTCACCCCGATGTTTCATACGGCTTTGCTACAGTAGTTTCGTCTGATGTGATGATGCTTGGGAACTTCAATTAGCTTTGTTCACTCCAGACGCTCACAAAAAATTAAAAAAAAACCAGAAAAAAAGAAGAAAAAAAAAAAAAAAAGAGATTGACTTAAAAATGAGTCTTTGCTTTTATAAATAATGCACTGGGGGAATTTCTCTGGGAAGCTCGGGCCAGAGGACTCTAGAATCACGTTTCCAAATGTCTTTCCAGCAAGTTCATGGTATTAAATTAAGTACGTAACGGTATAAATACACCGTACACCAGCAACAGAAGAACATCGCTGAGGACACGTGAATTCAAGCGCTCATAAACGAGAGAAAAGCCTGAAATTGGGGGCTTGTTCTTTCTCCAGAGCTTCTGCGCATAATAATACCCCATCGAGCTATATAAATGCCAACTGTTTTTTTCCTGAGACAGCTGCCTTGCCGAGTGCCCAGAATGGATGATGCTCAATAAAGGAAACAGCTATTCAGTATTATCCTCATTCACCAGAGTTCGGCCAGCGCCTTATTTGTCATTCAAGCCCTGCTCTAGAACGAGAAACTTCTCCACAGGCGTTTTTGCTCCTGCCCTCACCACTGCGGTGAGTCAGTCAGTTCTCCCCAAACCCACAACAGCCCTGACTTCACAGAAGGGGAACTGCGGAGCAGAGCCATTAACCGTGGGGTTTGGCAGCAGCATCCAGCACCCGGGGTCAAGGGAAGGATACAGCTCAGGGAGTTCGGGCAAGGCAGCGAAGGAGCCGAGCCAGCCATGAAAATCACACGTGCAGGTCCACAGCGTGGCAGGAGTGGGGGGAAAATTAAAAAGATCCTATTGTATCAGCACTGAAACAACGGCCCCATTGGGAGGAGAGCTTCATCCTTGTACAATGTTTTAACAAGTGAAAGGACTGACAGCACCGATGACACTCAACCCAGTATCAGGGAGCACCACTGTTAAGGTACAAACTGGGCTCGGAGAAACAAAATATTTACAGTAAAATTTGCCAATCTCTTGAAACAAATGTGAACGCACGCTATTTTACAAGAGAGAATTGAACCCTGGCTATTAGCTAGACAATTAGCTAGAGCTAGACAATTAACAGACATTTTAACATCTAGAGACTTAGACTCTGGAGGAAAACTATGCTTGTAATGCAATACGTCAAAGAATGAAGTCGTCTGTATCTACATTTTTCCAGCCGTCAGCATACCTTTTTTCTTTCCCCAAAATGTCTCCTTTTTCCCAGATCAGATATAAAACAATCGCTGTCGAGAGGACTGTTTCCCTGTGGCCATCCCTCACGCAGACAGCCCTGCGAGCGCTAGGGCAGGGACTGTTATTTATACACTGTGCTGCCTGAGAACTTCGCTTCTGTCAAATAAAAAAGAAATTGCCTTTCCTCCAGAAATGTCAGCATGTTCTTCTCCCATCCCCTACGTTTTTCTTTCTTAGCTGACCCAGGCTTGCCATCTTTTGGCATCTTATCAGCCCCACTCAAAAGCATCTTCTCCCTCCCCCTTTACTTTTTCTGTCTAAACATCCCTTTCATTTCCTCTCCCCTTCCCCAAAACCCAAACAAACCCACATTCTTATCCCCTAGTAGAGGCTGATTCATGTTCTGCGTCAGCAGCCACTCTCCTGGCCAGACCCAGCTTTAACTGACACATTTCAGCTGCTGCCAAGCGGGACGGGACAGCATCTGGGAAGCCGGGCTGCCGTCAGCCCAGGGGCCAGCGTGACGCAGCAGAGTGGCAGAGAACGTGCATAGATGATGCCTTCAGAGATGGAAAGGGAGATCCTGAATTCAACCAGAGTGCAACACCGGGGCACACACAAGGCAATGAAGTCAAACGTGGGAAGAGACGTAGCTTACAAAGAGATCTTGGCTCAGGCTTTGGGTTTGGAGGAGGAAAAAAAGGCAATCTGAAGAATACTTTCAGAGCAAGGCGTTCATCCAGCACTGTTCTCATCTCAACAGCTCCACAGACCTACCCTGCACTAACACCGACACCTGCCCCTATTCCTTCCGAAAATTTTCAGTCCACATGAGGCACACGCCTGAATTCTGGAGTATCAGTACCAGCCTGCAAACTGACACTGCCCCGTTACACTGCCCAACAAAAGGAACTGTATGTCTGGGCCCTGAAAAAAAACCCCCAATTAGAAGCCTGAGGTCTTTGCACATTTAATAAGGACTGCATGTGAGGCTCAGAAAGCGAGTCCCGACCTCCCGAAGCAGCACATTCTCCTGCCGCACCCAGGGCAGTCTGGATTGCTGCCACGGGGAGGGTCCTACAGCAAGGTCCTCTGCCCTAAGCGAGCCAAGGGTCCTGGAGAGCAGATGGGGCTGTCGCAAAGCTGCTGGCTCAGCACGGCCTAATTGCAGTGACTGCATTAGCAACTGGAAGCAGTGGGCAACAGCAGATTCAGCTAAAGCCTTAATCTGGGGGCCCAGAACTGTTTTTAGCACACACCGAGACCTACAAATGTGAAAAAGACAAGCTTATGACTTGTACACAGACTATAGTGAAGTTTATTCATACTAAATACACGTACTTGCATCACTACTCGCCGCATACTTGCCCTCTGGGATGCCGAGTTCATTCCCACTTCAGGAGTCAAGACTGTTTTTACTTTGCATAAAACAAGAGCTGCCAGTTTGGTTTCCCTGAATAACATATCACTGAAGCTAGCAAAACAATACAAACGGGGGTTTATTCAGTACAAACTATACAGAAATTTTCTTTTTACCGTTCTAGGGAGTTATGCACAGCATATTATTTAGACAAGCACAAAATGATTCCAAATATACATAAATACAGTGGAATTCAAGTGTCTCCAATATCCACACTAGTCAAAACCAAGAGTTTTGGTATTTGGACACTTGGGTCCTGGTCCGGATTCCAACGCTTCTCCCCGCATCCATTTGGTTTGTTTAAAATAATAAGCAAAATCCAACAACAGCCCTGTTAAAGGATAAACTGGTTTTGCCAAAATTAACAGTAACAGCAGCATGGGGAAAAGCTTGCTTCGGAAGAGCGTGTTTGCCAAGTAAGTAAGGTTGGTCAGTCTGACAGGAGGAGTTGTGTAGCAAATGCACGACGTGTAAATCCTTTCACGCAAGTGCAGCTTCCTCCCCTCTCGTGCCCATTCCGACTGCCGTTACTCCAGACAAGCACAGGACAAGAAGATTGGAAGCATTGCTGATGAGCAGAAAGCCAAAGGAGAATTTAACTATGGTGTTTGTCTGCAAAGGTAAACCCACCGATAACCACAACGTCACCGAAAACAAAAATAAACTCTATAAAAAGTTACAAAAAACAAGTATCTTTGATGTTGCAACCGGCTCATCTATTTTTGGAAAATTGCTAGAACTGCCTTGCCCAAGAGGAACTTTTTTATAAGCAACCAACATTAGGTAACCAAAAGAGTCAAAATACCATAAATCATGTTTTTTCCCACCTTGTGTTGCAACCCTTCGGGTCAACTCTGTGTTCGAGCCCCCACCAAGTGAAAAACCCGCCACACCTCAAAACTGGGAACTCGCATCTTGTGACCAATAATACTTATCTTACAGGCCCCCTCTGATAGCCAGGGTAACTAACAGCTCTTACCGCCAATCTAATTATAACGCGATTAAATACATTGTTCAATCATCAAAATCTGGGATATCGTCGTAGGAATAGCCCCGGTAGCCTTTGGAAGCGTAGTATGCGATGCGCAGGTGGTAGAAGCCTGGGAGAAACACAAGGATCCCAATGATGAGCACGGGGATGGCACGGTCCGCTCCCTGCGGGGGAGAGAGGGGCAAGAGCAGTGAGGTTGGGGAGGGGGTGTCTTTCACGTTCCTTAAGTCCTGTCTCTACTCATCCCCAAGGCCTGGCTAGCTGCCAAAACAAAAATTCATCTTCAATCAGAATTTTCTTCAGGCTGAGCTCTCCCTCCTCGCTACAGGAAACCCTCAACATCCCCTTCGGACGCCAACAATGGAAGGGCAGTGCCAGCCCCCGGCCGGGTGCTGTGCGCTTGGCTGAGCACCAGCTCTCCTGGCTGTGCCTGGCTGCTTCTGATACAGCCGAAACGCTGCTGTGCCCGCCCTGATAAGCGGCAGCCGCCAACCGTAAAACAATTCCATACGGCGCAAGGTAAGAGGAGGAGCGCGCCGTGGAGGGGCACCAGGCCAAGCTGTGAAAAACAGATTCCCTTCCAATGGGTCGCAAACACAGCGATGAGAGCAGCGGTGCCGTGTCCTGTACCACGGCCTGGGATCTCCTACCCAAGTCACCAGCCGGTCTTTGCTAGGAAGAGCGACGATCCCAGCGTGAAGTTTTTCCAGGACAGCAAGCTGACCTCAGCAGGGACATTGTGTTAAAACGAAACCGTACCCCAGGGAGGCCAGGGGAACTCGGCGCTCCCCGGCCGATCTCCAGTTCAGCTACGACCGTGCTGCAGAGCGGCAGCTGAAGACACCAGAGGGCTCAGCTGCTGGAGAAACGGGGCTGTCGGCCAATGTGGAACTCGTCACAGAAATGTAATCGAACAACTTACACCTTTGCTGATGTATCCCGCCAGGAGGAGGGCTCCGATGATAATGAGGAAGGTCCCGATCATGAAGAGCACAACAGCCAGTGCAATTGCCTTGTAGGGGATTTTTGGTGGGCTCTTCTTGAACTGGATGGAAAAAAAGCCCCGACCCAATATTAAACAGCTTAACGCAGCACAGCTCCCCTCCCGCCACGGCAGAGCTGCGAGTCCCACAGCCAGCAGAGATGACATGGGACAAAACTGCTGCAGCAGCTCCGCTGCAGGGCTCTGCGATGGCCCTTCCGTGAGGAATCCTGCCCAGACCCCGCTCTCTGAGCCAGCCTTTAACCCACTGCTTCCAGATCCGCTCTCATTTTCTCCTCCCTCCAAAAAACCGTTTCTGGAGAAGGGCTGAAGTGGTGGCTCACAGCTTTGTACCCTGGAGGTGAACAAAAAAGCAGCCTCCTGCGCACACACAGCGCTACAGCAGCTTTTCCTAGCAGGTTACACAGTCAGAGCAGCAGCAGAAAGAGGTTTCCTTCCCCGCTTTTTACCTGCAGGTCAATATATCCATCGTCAGTGCTGGCGAGCTTGGAATATTTGACTTTGCTACTGGGAATCCCAGCAGTCAGGTTTGTACGTGATGGCATCATTACAAGGAAGCCTGGGCATCAGCTAGAACCTGGGGAACAAAAAGAACAGGAAAATAAAATAATCGGAGCACACTGTGCGACAGAGGCTGGGAGAGACGGAACAAGTGTCTCAAGAGAAACGAAAGTCTCAGGCCCGCGCTAACCAAATGGCGTCGTTGTTCTTTTTCACAAATGAAACCTTTTCAAACAAACCCTTGTATTTAAGCCTGAAGTACAAAACCCTGAATATAGCTGCAACAGGGTTTGCCAACATTGGAAAACAAAATCAAACTAAGAGAGAACTTGTCTTTAAAACAAGACAGAAATTCCAGAATCATGCACGATGTATAAACCAGCTCTCGTTGCGCAAGGAGATCGCAATTCCAGCAGGGAAATGTCTGAGGCCCAGCTATTTCTAAATGGGGACACGAGCAAATAAACCCAACCCAGAAGTAAACAAAGCAGCTTCTCTCAACCAGCCGGATATTTTGCAAGAGATCCATGGGGTTTTTTTTGGGGGGGTGGGTGAGGTGGGGAAGTAGAGCAAACCACCGTAAAGTGGAACGAAAAGGAGCTGTCATTCCCGAGACAGCTCGAGTCGTGACTCAGAGGGAGCATGACAAGGGGATGGGGTGGTTAGTGGGTGAGGTAACCAAACGAGCAGCAAGGAGCTAGAAGCAGAGGTCACTCGCCTGCCTGGCTGCGAGGGAGGCAGCGCCCTGGGCCGAGCTGCATTTCCTTACGCCACAGCCGGACCCTGCCATTGCCCCACGCCGCAGCCAGCTCCTGCGGTTCTGCTGCCAGCAGCGCAGCCCCGGGGAGGGGGCAGAGCCAGCTGGCTGCTGCGGGGCCCAAGCCGAGCTCTGGCCTGCCAGCCCCCCCCCCGCCGCCTCGCTGCAGAGCCACTGCACGGGCTGGGACCCCTCCTCGCAGCGGGACCCAGGCGCTGGGTGCCACTCGCCCACCGCCATCAGCCTGCGCTGCCGCCCCGCAGCGGGGTGGAAAACAGGCTTCCCACGCTTCCCAGCTTCCACAGCTTTTTTTTTTATTTCCTGAGGAAGTATGGAATAAAGAAAACAAAAATGCATCTATCCCAACTGTTCCAACAGGAAGGGACAAAGACGCTTTTTCCGTAACGCTATTTCGCATCTAAGGTAATAGCATCTCCTTAAAATATTTAGTTTCCACGGAAATCCTTTGTCTCCCTCTCGCTAACTGCCAGCACGCTCCCGTGACATCGGGTTTGTTCCTCTTGCAGGAAATTTAACTTCTATAAACCCCCAACACCCTCTGATCTTAAACCCCAACACAGATGTCCCTTTAGCTTGAACTTTCTGCTTTTTTTTTTTCTTTTGCAGCAAAACCCCAAGCACAGACAAATCATTTCCAGCCCCAGGCATACCCGAAATCTATCGCCCACCTCCAGGGTGGGCACGCTCGCCTCCTCTGCTCCTCACACATCATTTCCCGTACCCCAACACCCCCAAGGCCTCCTGCGTGTCCAGGGGGTAGCCAAAAGAAATCAGCACATCAGAAACGCGTCCAGATTTTCTGATTCGGGCCCAATTTTACTCTTGAGCACTTGTGGGACTTGTTACTGCCGGTCCCACTATTTACCCGGCCATTCCTAGTGGCTTCCTAGGAATTATTTCCCATTTACATTTGCATAAACTGATGATCTGCCCTTGCCCTCACCTTGCTTACCAACAAGAAAGAGGCTGTTAAGGGCAAATGCAAATGCAAATAAAAAAAAAAAAATACTCTCAGCCCTCACGGTTAAGGGCCAGTTTGAGCCCACCGAGCTTCACCCTCCCCGTGGGCTCAGGATGAGAAACAAGCTGCGAGGGGTGGATAAACGGCGAATCGTGCCTGTCCTGCCCGTTTAAAACACGCTGCGCGACGGCCACGTTTGAAGCACAGTGGGAAGCCGGCAGCGTGCGGGGACAGGTGGGGGGGGAAGGGGAGGGGGGGGTGGGGGGACACAGAGCGCAGGCTCAGCGGGGAGCTCGTCGCTGTTTACGGCCCCTCAGCCCAAAATCCCGTTTACCCCCCGAATCAGCCCGACACCATCTGCTCCCCCTCCCCCAGGAAGGGGGGGGGGGGGGGGGGAGGCCATTCCTCGCCCTTTGGCCAGCTCAGCCCTCACCCCGCTGCACCCCAGACCCAAACCGGTTTCTGCGCTGGCGGCCAGGAAGCCCCCAGCAGGCCCGACCCCCCGCCTCCCCCACGGCGCAGGCCGCCTCCCGCTGCCCGGCCCCGGTACGGACACGCCGAGGCCGCTGCCGTTACCGTTACCGCCTGCTCGCGCCGCCCAGGCCCATCGCCGCCAGCACCGCCCCGCTCCGCTCCTGCGCCGCGGCCGCGGAACCACCCAGGAAGTTTATTCTGGATGACAGCAATGTCCTTCCAGGTCACGGCAGCTGCCGCCGGCCCGGCTCCGCTCCACGGGGCTGCCCCCGCCGCCCGCTCCAGAGCCGCAGCTGGAACTGGGGTGTCCCTGGGGAGGGCGGCAGGGCCCCCGTCACACGCGACGCGCCGTGCCAGAGCTGCTCCGTGTCACGCCAGGCCTGTGTTTGTAGAGGGTTTAGGAAACGTCACTCCTACACAGACTTTAAAATAAAGCCGATTTTCTAGAGGATCCGGATGCGATTAAACGGGCAGATGCAGCACAGCCCTCCGTCAGGGCCGGGTACGGGACCTGCCACAGCCAGAGAATTATTTGTAGCACCTGGAACAACATAAACCCATCAGGTAAAACAGGTGGGGACCGACCTCCACCAGCCGCGCCAGAGCAGGGAGCTGCAGGAATTGCCATGGCTCCTCCAAGTTAATAAAATATTTAGAGCCCCAAAAGCTTCATCTCCTGAAGTAAATTAATAAAAACCCCTGGATTTAGAGCCTGTAAAGCCTGATCTCCTGAAGTTTCAAAGAATTCTTGCTTCCCTCCCCCCCCCCACCCCCCCTTCCTTTCTTTTCTCCTTGGTAAGAAAGTCTAAACATTTAAACTTCAAAAGCTTACTCCCTCAAACATGGAGAAACACATCCAGCACTCACTAAGCCTCCTCAGCTCTTTTTTTTTTTTTGTTCTTGCCCTTTTTAGTGTTTTGTTTTTAAAAGGGATTATCTTTATTTTGATTATTTGGGTATGGCAATAGCAACGTAAACATTCAGCTTCTTTAAGGCTTTATCCAGAAAGCCCAGCGCATGGGTCAGAACACCCAGCGTGTAAATACTAATGGTAAAGGAAATTTTCTTAAAAGATGCGACACCACCAGCTCATTACAGCTGTAAAAATAACCAATTAAACTATACTTTTTTTTTTTTTTGGCCATGTTTATGAGTAGAGTAGCACCAAGCCTGATGGCCCCCCCCGCAGCAGGAGGCTGCACCAAAACAAACCAAGAATTTGCTTCCGGCACCAGCCCAGCCTGATGCACGTTATTGAAACCCAGGATAAATCCCCATTTCAACATCGTGAATGTCTGATCCGGCACTGAGGAGCATCACACCGGGAGGGGAAAACCCATCCTGGTTATTTGAGGTACCTGCTACTGCTGGGGGCTGTAACTCTGGGATTGCTGGAAAGCTTTAGGGCAGCTGAAGACCTTGCTTTGGAGATTATTTTTTTTTTTTTTTTTAAAGGTACTGAATGATTCAGCAAGTAGAAGGGAATAAAGGGGGTGTGCACTGGAGACATGAGACGATACAGGAGCAGAGAACCACACAAGGAGCCACCTGCATCACAGCAGCAGCAAACCGCAGGCTAAACTCTACTACAGCAGCGCGACCACCAACGAAAAGTCAAGGTCAGGGGCACCGAGAACCCCTGTCCCAGAGCTCGGGGCTGGCTCTGTGGATGGTGGCCATGTCATTCTGACACAGCAGGATTTGTTCCTCAATCAGCACTGCCACCTTGTGAAACTCTTCGGCTGCATCCATCGGGTTTCAGGTCCCAGCTTTTTTGCAGCCAAAAACCCACCCCCCCAGGGCTAAAGTGCCCATGCGTGCCACCTGCCACCGCCCCCGGCAAGCCCCCCCAGGTGCTTCTTGCTGTTTTACTGCTGGGGACAAAGCGGGGCCACTCTGGCTCCAGACGGAGGGTACAGGGTTACGGCTGACTCTGAGCAGTACGAGAAGCAAAGAAAAAAACCCCACAGCTGCCCAAAACTGTTTTCAAATCCTATTTTTCATGATCAAACCTTCAGGGTGAAACATGCTGTAAACCTTTACCGTTCTCATCAACAGTAAATACGAATGTGATGACAAAGACCCTCGGTTAAGAGAGGAGCGGCTGGTGGCACGGCCGAGCGCACCACGCTTGAGAGGCACAGGGCAGAGGCAGCCGATGAACACAGCGATGAACACAGCGTGCACAGGTCGGCAGAGGAGGAGAATGAAACCCAGGCAGGGCTTGCACGGCACCATCAGACCAAGGAACGGAGCCGCAGCGTGGGCCTGCACCCTCAGCCTTCACTGAGAGGCAGAGCAGCAGCTACCGAACAGTCTCTGGCACCTGCTGAACCTCGTGCATTTTAAATAAAACCTGTTTCACAAACCTCCTCTGCTTAAAGGAAAGAGCATTAAGGGCTGATTAGTTACAGAAACAATAACCACACCTCTCCATTTCACCTGTCTGAACCATCAGAGCAGCTGCTGGTAACTCCAGCACAAAAAAAAAGCACAAGCTTGCCCATGGCAGCACCTTTCAAAACAGGAGCTAGCCTACGTTAGCGTAGTCTAAGAAAGCATCGATTCCTCCACCCACGTTTAAAGATGATAAACCCCATGAAATTACATTCTTTATTTCCATTTTCAAAGATTCAGTTAGAATACCAGCTGCAAAACTAAGTGAAGGTCTAAAACTCACAGCATAACTGAACAGCAACCCTAGGCAGCTACAGAACTCTATGGGAAATGGGTCTGCACTCAAGTTAAATATCGCACCCCTTCCCTAACACCAGCTGGAAGAGGTAAGATACTTCACCTTCAGACAGCACCTAAGAGGTGATTGGAAGTACAGGAATACGAGAAAAACCAAGATTTCCTTCTTCCAGTGACACCAGTATAGCAAAAGAGGAAGTTGAAAAATATTTACAAAGATATCTACACGACATGCCTAACTGTGCTGATGTGATGCTCCACAGCACTGAAACTGCTAACGCCGCCACCTCCTTCTCCGCCAAACCAGCTGTCCTCTGGAAGAGCTGACCAGCTCCACCCCTCAGTCCTGCTCCAATTAAGAGCCTTCTTGTTGGTCTTCGATCTTTGGAGCCAGGTAGTATTTTAAGTGTCCCATATCAGCAATCTTGTACTCCACAACTAGGGAAAAAGAAAAAAAAAAAAAAGCCCGATATTCAGAAGGTTTTTAATAAACACCCTTCAGTCAAGAGTTGTTAAAGTAGTTGGAAGGCGGCAGCATGCTACAAGATTTTTCAGTAGAGCTGCTTGTACTCACCAAGAGGAACATCTGCGGACATGCTGAGTGTGACTGTCGGGGACAGGGGAGTGGCTTTGGTAAAAAAGTTCAAGTACCTCAGAGCAAAGGTCAACTGGACTGGCTCGTTCATCTCTATTGCAACCTAGAACACCAGCAGCCAGGTCAGAGCTTAGCAAGCGCCAGCCGCAGCCAGCTCCCTCAAATAATTCCGACACCTAAAGCAAGGGCAGTCAGTGCTGCTCCCCACCCTGGCCTGCTCAGCACCACCTGCGGGCCCCAGGGACAAGGGCCTGGTATAAACCAGAGAAATGTACGATCCAATCCCCCAGCAGGTCATAGAACGCGCAGTGTTTGCAGAAACCTCAACATCGAAGGCACCACAGTAACAATCAACTTACAGCTTCTTCCTCTTTATCCACGTTACTGGTCTGTGACAGCTTGATGTTTCCATTGCCCAGCTCTCCACTGGCTGAAAATTTCACACCATCTTTCGCACAGGAGATGACAACCGCATCGCCAATGTGGCTGAGATCTCTACAGATGCGTGCGAATTCAGCAGACGGCATTTTCACTACGCAACTATACTCTTGTTCCTGCAAAGGAAGTGCCACAATTAAACTTGTACCAAGAAATGTAATCGCTACACTTGAGTTCCTTCAGTCTTTCCAAAGGCAGTTGTGTTACAAGCTCAAACGCCAAGTCTGATGGAGTTTGACATGGAAAAACACCCACTTTAAGACAGGGTGTAATCAGTCATTTGCACCACTACTTACTGGAATTCCAAGCTGCTCCACGTCGAGATCCATTAGCTTCATCTCATAATCAGAAACCTTTTCCTGATCTAAAGGAACAAACCACAGTTTCACCAGGTGTTTCTTAGAAGTTATCATCCTGAATTTAACTTCTGCGCCCTCCTCCCAAGTAAAACCACACTGATCATGCCAGTAAGACCCACCTTGTTTAATCAGAGCTAGCAGTCCAAAAGTGACCCCAACACCGAAAGTGACCCCAACAGCCTTTTGTAGGCTGTAAGAGGACAGGAACCCAAGGGCATCTGTTTGTGGCCTGAAGAACTGTCTGTCTCTTATAAGGAGTATGGGTCAAGTTTCTAAGTTTACATCTCCAGACTGTTTCAAGAGTTTACCAGGTGACCCCTCCTGTTTCAGAAGTATTTACAGCCCCCCCTTGCATCTCTGTGGTTTATGAAGCCTACCTAAAAATATCCTGCTACCAATTTACTTCCGAAATCTAACACTCACTTGGTGCTTCAAACACTAGAGCCAACGTGTCTGCATTGTCCTCCGCCCGGAGCGTTATGATGTCCTCGTTTCCAGCACATTTCAGTATTTTGGACATGCTGGGGGGGAGGGGAGACAGGTTACTCGCAGGATTACCAGGGGACAGAGCAGAACCCGCACCCATGGCCTACTACAGTGTGAAAGCCAGGCTACATGGCAGCAGCGGCCAGTGCCCTCCAAGATCCCCTTCCCCAGCCCCATACCCCTCCCCAGCCCCCCTTCCCCAGCCTCCCTCAAGTTCCCAGTACCAGGAGCTCACTCCCCAGCCCGCTCCAAAACCCCCTTCCCCAGTCCCATAACCCCTCCAACACCCCCTCCCCCAGCCAGCCCCACACCCCTCCCAAGCCCCAAACCCAGCCCCCCTGCTTCCCCACCCCCTCAAGTGTCACCCCAGCCCTCACTCCCCAGCTCCCTCCAACAACCCCTCCCCCAACCCGCCCCACATCCCCCCCCAGCTCCCCCCAGCACCCCCTCCCCCAGCCCCACAACGCCTCCAACGTCCCTTTCCCCAGTTCAGCCTCCCCCGCTCCCCGCCAAGATTTCCCGCCATGGCGCGCCGCGCGCCGGTAGTGACGTCACGGCACGGCGGGCCCCGCGCGCGCCGCGAAAAATGGCGCGAGAGCGCTGAGGAGAATGGGGGAAGGGCCGTGGGGGGGTGTCCGACCGACCCCTGCCCACCCCAGGAGCCGCTCCGCGGGTACGGCCCGGGCACAGCCGCCCCCTCGCCCCTCCCCCGCTCCCCGCAGCCCGGGCCAGCCGCCTCAGCCCCGTCCCAGCGCCCGGGGGGGGGGGGGGGGGCCGCGGCCGCCGCTCCCCGTACCTGGAGAGGTTGACGCCCATGGCGATGTTGCGGTCGCAGCGGTAAGTGTCGAAGCCCTCGGAGCGCAGCGTGAGCTGCACTAGGGAGACGTGCGAGGAGTCCATGCTCTGCAGGCTGATGCCGCCCGAGCCCAGGTCCCAGCAGGCCTCGGTGATGAGGTCCTTGAGGGCCTCCAGCACCCGCTTCAGCACCGAGCCCTGCACCAGCCGCGCCTCGAACATCCTGGCGGCTGCCCCTGCGGCACCACACACACCCGGCAACGCAACAAGCGGCCCACCGCCGGGCAGCTGCCCGTTTTATAGCCTCTCCCGCCCCGCCTCCCGCCGCGCCGCAGCCAATCATCAGCGGCCCTCTCCGCCCTCAGCGAAGCCCTAGCACGGTCACATGACGGATACCCTGCTCTCCAACCAATTGCGGCGTCGCTCCTCTCCTTAATCCCGCCCCTTCGGCCGGCGGGAGCCAATCGCCACGCGGGTTACACACTGGCGCTAGCCCGCCGCCCGCCGCGCCGTACGGCGATGGCCAGCGGGGCGCAGAGGCGGTGGGGGCCCCGGCTGAGGCGGCGGGGAAGGGCGCTGGGGCCGCTGCGCCCCGGGGCCTGTCCGCAGGGGCTGCTCGGCGCGCCCCTCCCCCGGCAGGAACTGCAGGCCTGAGTGAAACCCAGCGCAATCTCCCCTTTCACGCACATCCGTCACCCCTGAGCTTCCCGCTCGCGGGGCTTTCCCGATCGCCAAGGGCTGCGCCCCACCCCCCGCCCCGGCGATTTGCGCTCGCCCATCATGGCGCCGGCGGGCGCACATCCGGGTACACCTGGGCGGAACCAGGCTGGCGTTAAACCCCGCCCCCGCACGCATCCTCCGCCGCTGATTGGGCGGCGGCGGTGCCGCTCTGCGCTCCCCCGCCCCCTGGCGGCAGTGGCAGTGGCGGCGGCGGCGGCGGAGCGCGGCGGCCGCGGGAGCGGGGCCGCTATGAGCGAGCTGCGGCAGCGGCTCGGCCGGGAGCCCGGCGGGGCGCGGGAGGCCGAGGAGAAGGTGGGGTGAGGGCCGGGGGGCGGGGGGCTGGCTGCGCGGCCCGTGGGGGCGCGGGGGGACCCGCCGCCGCCTCCTCCTCCTCCTCCTTCTCAGCGGGCCCGCCGCGTCTTGGCCCGCACCGCGGTGTGTGGGGGTGGGGGTGTGAGGGGGGTGTGAGGGGGGGTCCCCGGCAGCCCCAAAGCGGCCCCCGGCGGGCAGAGCCCGGCCCGGGGGGGAGCAGCTGTCCGTGGCCGGACACCCGGGCCCGCTGGTGGGAGCGCGATATGGGCGCCTCAGGTGGTGGGGGTCGCAGGCCCCGCCGGTTCCCTCAGGAGGGACTTGGGCATCTCCCACCTCACCCCCGAGCGCCCCGCCGGTGGTTTATCGGGGTTTAACGGTTTTTCTGAAGAAGAGCCGCGAAAGGAAAACCTGGCCGGTGCCTCCCGTAACGTCTGTGCTGTTCCGTTCCCAGCCCAGCCCAGTGGATGCTCCGTGCTTGGCGGTCGCTTCGCCGTCGCCTTTGGCATCTTTACTCCTGTGCCTCCCCAAAGAGTGAAGGACTGGGAGGAATAAGCAGCCAGGAAAAACTTTATAAACAATGTTCGCAGTGTCGCAGAGAGCAGAAGCTGGAGGGTGAAGTGGCCCGTGGCTGCGCTGGTGTGTAACACGCGTGTCTTGGGGGTGACCCTGTGCTCTGCGTTTGCCCTTCATGGCATCGTACTCGTGTGTCCCGGGGTAATGCATGAAGTACGCGACTCAGAAGAGCACGAAATCATCAGGCAAAACTGTCTTTTGCGATTTAAGTGTCGTGTTCCGTGCTGGTTTCGATGCCGGTTTAACGCCCGCTAGGAGCTGCGTGGTCGGGTTGGAGGAAGCTTTGTTGTTCTGATGTGATTAGAGAGGGATCTGGGGCAGAAAGCGCTGGCAGCGCCGAGAACGGGCTACCTTGATGTGGGTCTGAAGTTTCTGCCTTTTTCATAGTTTGCGTGAAGCTGCATAAATCTGACAGCAGATTTACTGACCTCTACTAAGAGAGCGGTAAGATGGCTCCTGTTCTGTTGTTGTTTTGCACAGGGCACAGCTGTTACTCTCTACGTAAATACGTTTGTCTCAGCTGGAATTTAATTTGCAGCAGAAAATCTTCAGGGACATTTATATTCCAGAACTCTGGGAGTTGGAAGGCGTCCCTCAGCAGCCTGGAAGGACTAGCACTCCTTGACCAATGTGCAAACAAACTCCCTCGGCCAAGCTGTGATCTTGCTACTTGTGTTGTGTTCCTAAAGAAGGTCAGAGGGCCGCTATTTTGAGTGCAATTTTCTTATCTCCAGGCAAATAAGCTTTTTACATATAATGAGCCTTCTGAAGGGCTGCTCTAATACTACCTTTGAGTCAGTGACTGGAAGTGTTCATCCTAGAGAGAGAGAACATTTGTGTCATACTGCTCATCCCAAAGCAGCTCAAATGAATTGTGAGAGAGAAAAAAAAAAAAAAAAAGAAAAGATGTTTCCAAGCAGTGTAGAACAGCTCCTCTGAGGTCCTGAACCTGATGTCTCTGAACAATACGAAGCAGTTCCAGGAGGCAGAGAATTTCCCCAAACTGTTAAAATCAAGCCTGGTAGGAGGTTACCTGGTAACAGTAATCCTGCTATTAGTGAAACCCTACAGTGTCATGCTTTCTGTGGCAGCAGACCTCAGCAGCAGATTTTTCTTTCCTCCTGAGACCAAACTGTTGTGTTTTTAGCGCTCAGGAAACGCCTGGCAGAGCCTGGGAATCACATCAGCATAAAGCCAACGCAGCGGAATTGCTCATGCATGTCTTATTTATCGGTGGTCTTAGCTTGCCCAGTGCGTTGCCTGCAGGTATTGCTGTTGAGAGGGGAGATTCCCATTTCTGCTTTGTCATTCAGTTAGCCTTGCCAGGAAAAATAATTTAGCAGCACATATTGTGATCTCCAGAAAGCTTTGTGTCTTCTGAAAAGAGCGCTCGGAGTATTAAAAGAAATGAGTTAAAATGAGATGTCAACATCGAGGCTGGTCTTAAGATCGGACCTGGGAAGTTGTATTGTGGAATTGTTCCTTTTGCCGTTTTGATAACGGAAAGAGAGAGGCTGGTTTCACTTTCTGCTCCTCTAACCCTCGCACAGTGTCGTGGCTTTGGTGTTTTCCTCCCCCCAGCACATGGCAGTGCTTACAGCTGAAACTGTGCTGCTTCAGTTGAGACTGTTGTGCCAGAACATTTTAAAATCGATTTCTGTTAAAACTGTTGTGCAACACAATCTTCGTCTCAAAGGGAAACAAGGCAACATCTGTTTACTCTGATCAGTGAATGCCCCCTGATCGCTCCAGTGAAAAAAACAGGGAAACTTGCCCTGATGTTCTTCGTGCTTGGTACCCATTTTCTTAGCCCAGAGGACTTCAGTGCTGTTAACTGTTGCTGTTAGTGTTTAGATACCTGAGATTAGATGCTTGGAACAAGTTCCAGTTTCTTGTTACCTTACAGATCCCGTTCTCCCTTGGTCTTTGTAGACTTGTTCCTTTGCTTTGTAGATATTCACTATCTAAAACCAGAGGGCAATGCTTTCTCTCCTGTGTTGCATCCCATTAAGTCGTGTTTTCTCTTCCTGCTTCCAAAGAGAACAGGAAAAGTGCAAAAGGAAATTGTTTCATGATGCCTGCAGAGCTCTGGAACACTTCTGCTGGTGTAATGGGATCTTAAGGTGGTTTCTCAGTAGTGGTTTGTACTTTGTGCGACTCGACAGCGAGGACAGCGGGGTTTTTTCTTTTCCGTCCTTCTGCTAGGACGTTGCACTAGTAGTTGTCTGAAATCAGAGGGAGCTCAGACATCCCGTGGCCTAGTCCCAGGGAAGGGGAGGAGGGCAGTTTTTTTATTTAGAGGCTGGATTATCAGGACTGCAGATCACACCCCTGCATCACTTGTGGCTTTGTTTGCCAACCCCTTTCTCACTGGCGCCCAGTGTCTTTCTGGAAAATACTGTCCCTTTTAAGAGAGGTGGCAGCTGCCAGAGCAAATGGAAGCGGTCCCTGCCGCTGCTGTGCCTGGCAGACCTTTTTGTGCAAGCCCATGCAGGTGGATTTTACCACTGTGCAGTGTTTGGCACCTTGTTGCACCCACAGCAGCTGATTTCCTACGGGAGAAGGGGTGACGGTGATCACAGGAGCATTGCTTCGCTGATACAAGGCCTGGAAGAGCAGATGTGAAGTGTGCGAGGGTGCAGTGTTTCCATACTTAAGGAGGATCCTGCAGTGAGTTTGCTACCCCCGTGATGAGGGCTGCTCTTCTTTCCAGCCCGGTTTTGCGGTGGACTGATGATGTGACTTTTTATCTGGCCACATCTGTATCGCGTGGTACAAAAAGTGAAAGGCCCTGGCTTCCAAGCCTCATGATTTCTTGTGCTTCCAGGCATTTTGCAAGACTTCCCTAGCAATCTGAAGTGCTCTGAAGATGTTGAGCTAAGTAAGTGTTTGAACACTCATGCTGACAGCTGCCCCTTAGGTCTGCTTGGGAGGGGGAAGGGTAGGTGTGTGCGGCTGCCATGTGTGTGCTGGAAAGGACACAGCAGCTCTGAGTTTGGTGCTCAGCTTAGGAGAGGGCGCAGGACGTAAAGGAATAACAGCGCAGGCACTCTGAAGGTTTAGGCAGTTTCAAATCCTGTTACTTCCCAGGTCACAGGAGAGCTCCTAGGAGCTGGGAGTTGGTGGTAACAAGACGAGGTTCTTGTAGCACCAAAACCAATAAAGCACCGCAGTAATGTCTCTCTTCATCTTCATCCACGATTAAGAGAGGCAGAAGTACAAGTCCGCTTCCAGCCCCATGCCAAAGGCTTATTTTTTTAATAGCTCTTAATATTATTTTAGGCTTGATACCAAGCGTCGGTTTGCTTGGCTTCTGCTGAAGCATGAGCCTCATTTATTTTTGATAGATGCTGGCAATCTCGGGTCCGATGTGCGGATACGTTTCAGCCTTCCTTGCTGTTTGGTGCTCGGCTTCGTGCGTGCCTGCCAACAGGAGCGCACCGTTAGCTGTACTCTTAGTTGTGGCAACGAGAAGTTGGACTGACCGCGTTTCTAATGGAGCTCATTACAACCGGCTGTTGGATTTAATACCTTCGCCAGGTTCTGGCCTGCCCTGCAGCTGATGAAAGAGCTGCAGGCTGCTCATCGTTTCCTTGGGATGGCGTTTGACTTGCCCGCTGCTCCTCTTTGCAAAATGTGTGGGGTCTCCATTGAACTGCCCGTTTCCCTTGCTCGTTTCTGGTGATGCTGGAAAAGTTTGATCCTGGGAAGATTTTTGTCATGTTAAGGGTTGGATGACTCTGCCTCGGGCTGTGAGGAGGTCCTTTCCTTCCCACTCTGCATGGAGCTGTGTGCAGCACTCGTGCATGGCAGAGCAAGCACGGAGCCTCTCGATGCTGAGGTTAAGCCCCCCAGGTGCACGCTGCTTTCCCGTTCCTCAGCCCTTTGGGTGGGTGAGAGCTGGCATCTGTTTCCTATCCTTATTTAATGCCTGGATTTATTTCTGTCTGGTCTGGAGGGCTACACAAGAGAATGTCTCTCTTGGCAGTATCTGCAAGTCGCTGTTCCCTCCAGGCAGATGGCTGACCTGGTTTCTGAAGTGTTCCTGCTGGGATCTTAGTGGATCTAGGAGCTTCTTACCGAGCTCCCTCTTGCTGCTCCAGCAGTCTGTCCTCACTCCCGATACTCTCTCATTGCTGTGTACCGTGAGGTCAGTGTAGGGCAGCGTGTTGGAGGGAGGCCGTGGCATGTCCGCAGCTCCCGATGGATACTTGTGCCGTCTTTGACCCCCCACCCCGTTGCACGTTGAGGTCGGGGCTCTTGCTCAGCGCTCAGACGAGCTGATTTATACACGGTGTCTCTGCTTGCAGTTCCGAAGCCGCGTGCTGGCGGTGATGTGATGGGGGGGATTCCCATGGATCGAGGGGTGTTTGGTGCTGAGCAGCAGGAAGTCGTGATGAGGTGTTTGCGTTTCTCTTCCCAGCACAGAGAAAAACCGAGGAATGATTTCATTGTCAACCATGTGACACACATTAGGTGGCAAGAAAACCATTTTATCCCCCTGCCTGCTTTTAATGAGCAGTGATGTGCACCAGGTGTAGACTACCCTGGGAGATAAAACCCTTAGGAAGCCAACCTCGGTGAAGATGCAGTGTTTCCAAGCAGATCTGTACTTCCTTTCTGAAGGAAAAGGATACCGCCACTTGTCTTTGTATTGGCCAGGACACATCTGCAGGAATTTGGGACAGAAATGATGACGCTGTCAGTGGCTCTGTTGTTTTCCCCGAAAATGTGGTCTGTGTTAGCATGTGTCCCTCCTGGTGATCTGCTTCACTTGAGTTTTCTCTGAACCCTGGTTTCCAGGATTATAAAGGACCATGAAGATTCACAGATTTCTCTTTAGAACAGGTTGTGTGGTAGTCTGTAGGTTTGCGATAGCTGGGACTTCAGAAAACTGCCAATTTGGGTTCATCGGTGTAACATCCAAACATACTGGCCCAAGTCCTGCATGGCGCCTTTCCTTGATTAGTTCCAATTAGTTTCCTTGATAAATCCAACGAGATTGACTGGTAAAGAAGCTTGTGGTACCACCTTATAGTCAGAAAGTTAAATAGACTGGTGAGATTTTTTTTTTCCGATTAGGTTTTGGAAAAATACGTGTAACACGAGCAGAACCGAGGGTCAGAAGCCATTGGCCTCAACGTGATGCAAGCTGTCGTTTTGGGGGACAAAAATAGACTTTTCCTGCACTAACCTTCCAATGCAAATAGCGTACCCGTTGCTGCCGAGCTGTTTGCTCTCCCTCTCGTTTCTCACAGCTCTTCCAAATAACAACAGCTCGAAATGTCTGCGCAGAATCGTGCAGACGCAGCTCCAAGCTGGGGCAGCCTCTTCCAGACAGCAGTTCCAAGAGGCTCTCGGGAGCGTTGCTTTCTTGTTTCCGTACGTGTTTCTTTGTCTCCACAGGGACAGCACGGTGTGCCGGTTCGGTAGGTGCCACGAGCGCAGGGGAATGCCGGTTAGATCCCGGAGAACCCAGCACTGGAGGCGATCACCAAAACATCTCCATCACGTGTTTCGGAGGGGGAGGCAGGTTGCTTTCTTTGCAGTAGGAAATCTTGGGGGAATGCCAGAACCAGCAACCTGTTTTTGTGCTCTTTGTGTACAATAGCTTCTTGAAAGCACTTGGAGCCTGATGCGTTTACCTCCGTGGTTTCCTGGCATAAACAGACCCCGGAGTGGGTGCTGTGTTGGGGGCCGGGCAGAGGATGAACTTGTGCCGAGTGAGTCACAGGGCTATGTGATTTCGCGTGAATCATAGTTGCTGACACTGAGATCAGGCTCTTGTATCAGGCTGTTGTTCTGCTAAATGCAAACAATGCATACCTCCGAGCACATCCCGCCGGCGAGCTGAGCTTGCTTGTGTTGAAAACGTGGGAACGTGAGATGGCAATGGGGAGTTTTCGTAGCTATTTCAGCCGCTGTGTAAACGTTTATGCTGTTGGTGATGTTACCTGCTAACGGTCTCTGTTTTCAGGCATGCCCTAATTTCTGTTCGTGCTTTCAACTGGAATAATTTTTTGGGGATAGGGAAGGGAGTCCCATGTCATAAATGAAACGTGAGCTTTGTTGGTTTTTTGGAGACAACAAATCAAGCAGCCACCACTAGATGCCAGCTTGGTGGGATATCCTGATGGGGGCACACAAGAAACTTGGATTGAATTGCCCTGTAGACAACTTCACAGCCCAAGAAGCACTTTCCTCTAGACCAGCACCAGGACATGTGTGGTGCCGTTTTGTGCCCACTTGCCAAAAAACAGTGCTTTTTGGGGACCTTAGTACAAATCAAGCCTGGACGCTTGTTTGCTTCTTCTAGTGTTAATGCTCTCCAGACTTCTCCCTTGTTTCACCCTTCTGACCTTGTGAACCTCTAAAAGAGAATATCCTCTAATTAGGGAGTAACAGGATGATTTTTTTGCCTTGGTGTCACCTTGGTGGGTCTGTCTGAGGTGGGTCGGGCTGTGGCACAGCAGCTGTGGGAGGTGGGTGGGGGGAGAGGGGGATGGAGACGGCTGTTTTCCCGGACATAGGAAGTAAAACCACTTTTGAAAAACATTGAGATTTTCATAACTGAAGCCGCTGGGTTTGCATCCATTAGACTAATTATATTGGCCTTGATCCTGCAAATGTGCTCAGAGGTGAGAATAGCAGAGGCTTTAGTACAGTTGGTCCCTGTTGTTCAGCTGTCAGTTTTATTGCCTGAAAAAGCAACTATATTTTTCTCTGTAGCGGTGTATTAGCATTTTCCGTCACAGCTTTTTGTTAAAATCTGGCAGGAAGTCTAAATAAAACGGCGCCTTGCTTCAAGAAAGGTGCATAAATAATGGGATTTCTTGAACTGATTTAATCTACCAGCATTGAATACTTAACTGTATTTCTGTATTGGGCAGAAAAATTTTGGCAGGGAGATAGCTAGCTTGTTTCTATGACAACTGAGATCATGTCATGGATACTTGGGCCGAAAAACCGAACGCTCACAGCTTCGGCTGCGAGAAAGCCTTTAAAATGTGAGCATTTCTTACTGCATGCTTGCAGGAGTTAAGTTGTTTAAAGAAAGCTAAGACAACTTGTTTCTCCTTATATCTTTCTTTAGGGTGATAAAATATTTGTTCACAGATGTTGCTTAGATCTACTGCTGTCACAAACCTAACAAGCAAGTAGGTATCTGGCTTTTTTCCTCTGCTCTGGTTCACCAGTCAGGAGGAACAGCCCTCGCAGAGATGTGTTGGTTTTACTCTTTCTTCTTATCGTGCCTTTAGTAGAAGTGAATGAGTTAGGAGAAAATGTGCATTGCTATCTTGATTTTATTCCTTCATTACATATTCCCTTGATTCTTTAAGAAGCCTTCGATACCGAGGTGATGCATTGAAGAAGGAGTGTTGGGCTTGCCTATGGTGCTGGACAGGCAGATTTGCACAAAAAAGAGCCCTTCAATGTAATAACTGCATGTTGGTAACAGAAGCCAGTAAATCTACTGCATCTGATTGTATTTTAATAGGCTTAATGCTTACCCTGTGAAAGAAACGGAGAAATAAAGCGAGAATCCAAGGTAAGTGGAGGGAAAGTTTGCTTTGCTTGCCCTTTTTTTTTTTTTAAAAAAAAAAAATTTAAACAAAACCTAAGGGGTTTTAATTGTTTCCCGGCTCCACATCATGTACATAGATTGCTAGCATCCTGGCACAGGCTTGCACTGAGTGCTCTGCCCTCCTCCTGCCTGGGAGGAGAGAGGCACAGGGAATATCAACAACTGAACTAACAGGAAAAACTGGTGATGGAGAGGTGTGGTAAGAGAATATGGAATAAATACAGCCGGAGGCAGCTATGTCCTGGTGCAGGAGCACTGGTGGGAAGTGGTGGGATTGCTGGAAGGTGGTGGGGCTGCGTTTTCATTTGGTTCAGCGAGGACGTGGTGCTGTGTTAGTTGCTACCTCGAAGTCATAGTTGGTTCAGGCATGATGAGATGATGTCTGTGTGGATCAGCCTGTGGCTAAATATCTTCTTTGATTTTAGGAAGAATCTAAACAACAACAAAAAAAAGACAGAAAAAAGGGTCTGTGGAAGGCTAAAGGAGAGAATACGTTCCAGTGGCTGGGAAGGGGATGAGTCACGATTTCTGGGTTAACTTGCTGCAAGTCTGAGTCTCTCCAGGCTTTTGTTTCAAGGGCAGAAGTATGAGAAAATAGCACGGCAGAGGCATCAGAAGCCTGGTGTTTCTTAGGGGAGCAGCAGAACTGGTGACAGAATGCCATCTATTAGACCCAGTTTCCCTGAAATGCTGGTTGTACTGGCATTGCAGGACACAGTTTGCACCTGCCCCTTGCAGTCACAAACTCCTTGCAGCAGCACTGACTCCGTAATGCGCTTACATTTTCACTGGCCATAGCCCTCGAGCATCACTCACCGTTGGCTGTGCCACTTTGCACTCTCTGCTCGCTGCTGCAAGCGGCTTTGCGGGAAGCGTTGCTGTCTGCTGGTTATCCTTCGGGGACAGGGATCTGTCTGGCTCGGTTGGAGGACTGGTGAGATAGCAGCGGGAATGTGCGGGAGGGTGTTGCCAAGGCAATGCCACAGCTGGATTAAGTAGCCCAGACCAGGGTGCATCACGCTCAGGCTTAAACAAGTAATTTAGCATCCCTCTCAGCTGCTTAAACGGGTGATTTGTAGGCTGGTGGTTGCAATTTGCATAAAGGGTATAAAAATAGTGTCAATTACTGAGTCCTTTCCATAGCCTATATCTGGCACAATGTCCTATATAATCTCAACCCTAGGTTTCAGAGAGAGATGAGTAGGGAGAAGAGCTCATTCCTGATGCTGCTCAGTTATTTTCAAAGTGAGGATGTTAAAATGTATGCTGGCCCTCACTTTAACTGGTGATTTTTTCCATTGGGGAAAATGTTTTCTTCCACCTCCCATCAGGCTTAAATTGAGCAAGCAAGACGTGGCAGGAATGAGTCCTACATTTAATGTTGAACCCTAACGACATCCCTTGATCTCGACAAACCTCTTGATTGCCGTCTTTGTACCCTCTGGGAATAACATGGCAATGTTTGTTGGAGCTGTGGGTATTGCATGTCCGTTGCACAACCTCTCCTATTCCCACTGCTGAAGATGAAGTGGGGAGCAGCGGGATGCTTGCGCCGTTGGGCTGCTGCTCTTGGAGACCAAAACACTTTGCAGCATGCGGTTTGGTTTGGCGTTGCGCTAAAGTCAGTGGGTCAGGTAACCGATGATACGGTTTTACATCAATTTAGCTCCAGCGTCAGTGTCTTGCAATTAGCGCAAGCAATCATCGGCTGGGCTATGGCAGCGATCGGGACTGTCCATCCCAGCAGCTGTTAGATTAGCGCGGTTGCGACATCACATTTCTCTGTCTCTTGAGCTATGCAGTTGCTTTCATCCTTGCGTTCTTCGCCAGGAGCAGAAGGGAGGAGGGCATCTGTGCTCTTTCCCTTTCTTTTGGTCTCTGAGCATTTTGCAAAACTTCTGATCCTCTGGGCTACAGGCAAGGAATAATTTGCCTGCTTTGCAATTAGCCTCGCAATGTTAGCGCTTTGGGGAATACGATGCTGGGATGCTGGCTTGGATCTGCTTCCTCGTTTCAATGCTTTTATCGCGTGGCTGGCGAGCCTGGGGCTTGCCTGAGATGATGGGTACTTGGGCTGCATTAGGAACCTGCTGAAGGTTTTGGGGTTTAGCCTGTACAGACGATGGCGGTTGCCCCAAGTGGCAAAGCACTTCCTTGCCCATTTGATGTGAATCAGTCACATTAATTTTTCTTTTTTAGAATGAAATGTCCAACAAGAGAAGCAAAGCTCCTGTTTCCTAAATGTAATCTAGAAGAATAGAAGGAGAAACTGAGTTTGGTCAGGCTGGAGCTGAAGCTTTTCGCTGTTATTTATATTGCTCACAGGGGAATTGTGCAGAAAGTCTTTTTTCCTGGAGAAAGCATAGAGAAATCACTGCAGTGGGAAACACAGACTGTAGCTTCAAACAGTGCACTGCTTTCCCCAAACCTGCTCAAGAGCAGGGCCCCGGACCTGTGTGTCTGGCTGGCACTAAATCTCTCTGAAGTCCGAGGGAGAAGTGGATATTACAGGTCGGTTAAAAAAAACAGTTTTAAAAAAAAACAAACCACAAAAAGAAGCCTGGGGGAGGTGTTTATATTTTGCTTTCCTCTTCCTTCCCAGTCGACGGGAATGGAAAGAAGGGAGTGTGGGGCAAGGTGAGGGATGGGTGACACAGGGTGCGATGGCTGCTCTTCCCGGAAGCAATCTCTGACAGCAGTGTTGTATTTTTAGCTGCCTCCACCTGACGATGTTTCGCTGTCCTCGCCTCTTTTAAGAACCTGGCTTGCAGCCATTTATATATTACAGCTTGGAGAGTAATTAGCTCTTCCTGCTTTAACTAAGGGAGCTGCTCAAGTCTTACTGCTCTAGTGAACTACAAATACGCCTCGATTTGGTTACACCAAACCAGTGCCGGTGGGTGCTTGTTTTGGTGGGGGTCCCCCTGCTCCGAGCGTGGGGCAGCGCTGCCTGGGAGCCCACAGGGATGAAGTCGCTTTGTTTGCAGAGCTCCCAGCGTTTGTCAGCTTGGCTCCCTCCTTGCCTTTCCTGCAAACACACTCTTCTTTTCTGGGAGTTTTAAAATAGCCCATGGTCAGAGGCCAAACACATGGGCTCTGCCATGCCCGATGCCTGAGCGCTCCACAGAGGGTGGCGTTTTCCTTCCTTGCTTCAAGGACTGATGAGCGGGATGAAGCTCTGCCGCTGAAATGAAGGGCAAAATGTGGAAGTTTGGATTCATCCTGTATTCAGGAGCTGGACTGGAGGAAAAATTGCCACTGGGGAAGAAGGTATGGGGCTGCCTGGGAGCCAGGAGGTGGTTTGTAATCCTTTTTCCACCACTGGCCTGTTGCAGAACCTTTGGTAACCTCCTGCCTCGCCTGTATTTATTTGGCCCCTAAATACAGGACTTTGCTCTGAGCTAAGTGCCGGAGCAGTGCAAGGGGCGGGGAGGGCACGTGGATTTCTCTCCAGTACGTCAAGTTTCTTCTGTGGCCAGAGAGGATGGTTGGGCCTGAGCGATAAGCCTTGCTCTTCCTCTTCGGCTATTTGAGGATGGGCTCAGTGTTATTTTTAGTGCCTGCGTGTAAAGTCAGCACTTAAAAAGTCTGTCTGGAAGCTTTGAACCTGTCTGCTTGGAGGCCTTTCTTTCTAATTTGGGCAGTGTTGCATACTTGGAGATCTGCCTGGGGATTGGGAGACCTTGTAAAAATTCCTGTTAACAAGTCTGTGTCCCTTAAGCACATGCTGCACTTGGAGATGCTTATTCATCAACGGCGAGGCATCCTGAACTGTTTGGAGGGAACAGATCCTTTTCTGTGGTGCTGCTGAGACTGATGGACAGTAAAACCCATCACATGTGTCACCTAAACCACTTGATGTTGGTTCTCATGGGTATAACCCCATGTAATACCCAGAATATTTTATTTTCCTCTTTCTCTCGTGCAGAAGCAGAGTGGTGGTACGTGTTACAGCTGGGGGCTGGTCTGAGTTGCTTCGAAGAGCGCCAGCACTGGGTCTAGTAAAGCTCTTTGTCTCTAACTTGCAGGAGTCGGAGTCAGAGAACAAGCTGGATGGAGAGACGGCGTCAGACAGTGAAAGCAAATCCGAATTCGGAGGATCGCCCGCAGTGCCGACATCAGATGACACCCCAGAGGTCCTGAACAGAGCTCTCTCCAACCTGTCCTCAAGGTAGCACTCACTGCGTGGTGTTCTCACTGCCGCCGGGGCCCCCGCGCCTTCACTGCGGCCTTCCTAGCCACAGCTGGCCTTCCTAGCCACAGCTGGCCTTCCTAGCCACAGCTGGCCTTCCTAGCCACAGCTGGCCTTCCTAGCCACAGCAGCGTGGCATGGGGGCTGCTGGAACCTGAATAAGCTGCTCTCGGAAGCGCTGCGCTCTCCCTCCCTGGCGTGCAGGCAGGAAGGCGCCCCTGAGGCGACAGGAAAGATGACGACAGCGATGCTGGGACAGCGATGCTGGGGCGGAGAGCAGAGTGATGCTGGGACGGAGAGCAGAGCGCAGCAGCTCAGGGCTGTGTGCGTGGGAGAGGACTGGTGGCAGAGGAGTGCTGTGGGAGGGCCGCCTCCAAGCGTGCTTGGTCTTGGCAGGTGAAAAGAGGCCTGGGTGGGACAGGACGGTGTTGCGTTTAGCTTTGACAGCACTCTCAGCTTCAAAGATTTCAACTGTGGCGGTTTTTAACCGCTAGGGTGACCTACTTCTTCAGGAATGCATGAGAAAAGCATGCTGATAAGGGCAAGATTTAAGCACATACTGGGAATGTTCTCTACCGACTGCTTGGGGGGGAAAGCATCTTATTTATATCATGAGAAAGTGTCTCTCCTGGGTGTGCTGTGAGCATGGGAGAGGCTCAAGGCAGGATCTGTTGGAGAGCAGCGAGGGTACAGCACCCCAGGGCCTATGTCCTGTGTGCAGAGAGTGCAGAGAGGGCTACGGTGCCCATTTTGTTTGAACTTAGCATGTGGCTTGTCTGTGGTGTGGGAAACCTGTAGCAGAACAGAAACACGCTCTCCTGTCCCATTCCAGTGCCCGTGGAGGTGCTCTGCACCTGGCTAATGCTTTCTGCATTTAGGGAGGTTCACAGCTGGGAAGACTGAGCTGAACTGTAGCCTTGCAACTGCTGCAACCAGGCCTTCGTCAGTGGATCGCGGGCTCTCTGCAGCGCTGAAGGGACACTCGGGGTTTCCAGGGCTCAGGTTCCTTCCTGTGATGTGCAGAGAGCAGGGCTGTCCCGCTTCCTTGCTTTGTTTTGACTTTCTCTTAACGTCTTTCCTTCTCTGTGGCCTAGATGGAAGAACTGGTGGGTAAGAGGCATCCTCACGCTGGCAATGATTACCTTCTTCTTCATCATCATCTACTTGGGACCCATGGTCTTAATGACAATAGTAAGTGCTCCAGAGAGATGCCCTGCCAGTCACAGCGAACGGGGGGAAGGTTGCTGGGACCATCGCCGGGGTGGGCAGCTCAGAGCCTCATAGTTGAGAGGTCCTCGCTCAGCTTGCTGGATTCCTCTCTCCGTGGAGGAAACCTGGAAGGAATCTGTGACTGCCTGCCCTGGGGGTCAGCATTTGGCTGCAACTGAAACGAATAACAAGGGGTTGTTAGAAACCTCCTGCAGAGGAAAGGGGAGAGAAGAACAATATGGTGAGCTTCCCATGTTGGAGTAGGAGACTCCTGCCAGCCTGATAGCGACTGCTGAGGTGCCTTTTGCTCTGCACACACGTGTTTTTTATCTCCTTGAGGAGAGAGATGTTTAACCAACATGTATTACAGCTTCTGGATGTCTTTTTTTGTGCAGGTGATGTGTGTCCAGATCAAATGTTTCCACGAGATTATCACTATTGGCTATAACGTGTACCACTCGTATGACCTACCCTGGTTCAGGACGCTCAGCTGGTGAGTAGGGGGGCTGCTCCCCTCCCCAGGCTTGTGTGCAGCAGTTACACTTCATCTCATTGCAGACAGGCAGCAAGAGGATCTGGCTACCTCCAAACCAGAGATGCTGCGATTGCTGCGTGTTGACAAGCGTCGTGTGTTAGCAACTCTTGTGAGGGAAAAGCCCCGACTGATAGATCAGTATCTTGAAAGAGCCCGTATTGGTGAAGTTTGTCCTGTTGTTAGTGAAGTGCAGAGATTTGAATCCCATGATCCGTGCAAGGGACAGCATTGACAGGATGACAGGAGTCATCACACAGAGATGGGACGTGGTTGCTTGGGTGGGGTGGGAGTTTTTAGGTGGTTGTGAAGCAGGGCTGGACGTTGGGACGGGGGCTGGGGAGGGGGCAGGAGCAACGCTTTCAGGAAGCACAGAGCAGGTGCGTTTGGGATGGCCAAGGTGGCCAGTTGAAGAGTGCCGCCTAAAGGCAGAAGGTCTTTGTGCACCACAAGGCCAAAATCAAACCCCAGCTGCGGGAGCCGAGTGATGCAGCCACTAGTTTAAATGAAGGTGACATTTCTAAACGGGGGGAAATGAAGTTCTGGCTGTCACTTGAAGAAAGCCTGTTCGCAGTGTACCAGAGGAATGTAAAGACCTTAGGGATCAGTCGCTTTCTGTGTTTCCTTGGAAGCCTTTTAGGGTTCCCGCTAACGAGCATCTGCATCCTTCACAGGTACTTCCTGCTCTGCGTAAACTACTTTTTCTACGGTGAGACTGTGACAGATTATTTCTTCACCCTGGTTCAGAGAGAGGAGCCCCTGCGAATTCTCAGCAAATACCACCGCTTCATTTCTTTTGCCCTATACTTGACAGGTAGAGACCGCATTTTCCGTTGGTTAATCGTGTCTGGGCTGGAAGAAATCTCCTTGAACTACTCATCCTGGGTATTGTGTCCAGTGTAGCAACTGCAGCAAGTTATCTGTGCTCTTTGGTGATGCTGTAACTTGGCTGCATGGTTAGAGTAGTGATGGCAAATCTCTTGCATAAGGCTCTGTAGAAAAAACCTCTGTGAGCTGTGTGGAACAGCGAGGCTTGATTGTTCATCTCTCCAAGTGTTACTTGTAGGCAGTGGTGTTTTGTGACTTCCAAAATAGTGAGTTTTCCCACTCTGCATTGCTGCTTTACTCAAGCGAAATCCTCAGGAGCTGTGCAATGTTGTTGTAAAAAAGCATTTCTTACTGTTGAAGATACAATCCCACCGTTTACTTTTCTTCTGTCTCACCAGGTTTCTGCATGTTTGTCTTGAGTCTGGTGAAGAAACACTATCGCCTCCAGTTCTACATGGTAAGGTTAAAGGCAGGGCCGGGCTGCCCCAGCTGGAGGCAGAAGAAGGAATAATGTAGGCTGCTTGAAAATGTGTGTAGGACTGTGTGCCAGTAGATGCTTCTGTGCTGGTTGTGCATTGTAATGCTGCCTGGAAGAAGAGTTACCGTGAGCAGACTGTATTTTTTAGGAAGCTGGCTCTGACTGAATTTCCCTGCAGACACATGTTCTCTTCTCTCCGCACTTGTGGATGCGATTAAACTTTCTGCAAGCTGCGAGGACGGCACAAAGCGACTTGACTCTTGTACTGAGGGTAGATTGCCCCCGGGATTAGTCGGTTGTGTCCTTTTCTCAGACATCAGTAAGGTGTTGCTTGTGTTTGACCCATCGATGCAGCTAGTTTTACTTTCAATATATTGGGTCTATAGGGATATGGCTCGGGTACCTGACTGTTCTCTGCTCTTCTTATGCAGTCAGAAGGCTGGGTGAGAGGTGTGGGATAGGGGGAGGCTAAAGAGCATTGGTCCAGCAGAAGTCTTCCCACTGAAGGTCACCTCTGGGCTTGAGCTGAAGAACATGCCCGTAAATTCCTACGGGCGACTGTTCCCTGCTGTTTGTGACTCTTGATGTTTGTCATAGTGAAGGCGCATGCTAGAAACACGCGTGTGCATGAGCTGGCCTCTCTCTGAGAGGTAGCTAACAGCACCCGATTCCTGCCAGCGATGCGTACGGGCAGTGTCTCTGGGCAGGCTGGACTGCATGCTGTCTTCTCTTCCAGTTTGGATGGACCCACGTGACGTTGCTCATTGTTGTTACCCAGTCGCACCTCATTATTCACAACCTGTTTGAAGGAATGATATGGTGAGTTGCTGCGTGTTCCGAGTTCCCTTGATTTCTGCAGCCTGAAATGAATGACCGTGTTTTGAGTTAAAACTTCTTTTAAAAAAAAGAAAGGGCCAAGGAGAAAGGTGCTTCCTGTGAGGGACCAACCTGTTCAGCATAGAAAGCAAAATATTGAGTGATACCTCAGTGCTTAGATCTTACTTTGTGCTACTCGAGCAGTATAGAGAGTTGTAAAGAAGCGTTTGACAGTTGCTGTGGGGTGCAGGGACTTTTCAGGCAGCATCAGGCCTGTGTAAATGCTTTATACCCACCTATGTATATGTGGGCATATATGCTCTTTATACCCACATCTAGCAACTGGATGGAAAGTGCTGCTTGCCCTTGATTTGGGGCAGTGCTGCCAGCATCATGTTAAAAGCAGCACTGTGAAAGGAAGGAGGCTGCAGCCTGCCACCTTACTCCAGCTGCTGTGCAGAAGCCCCTTTGGTCTTCCCAAAAACCAGCAGGGCTGGGAACTAATCGTGGCTGATTTAAGAGCGTGTTCATCTGCGCGTCGCAACCAGCCCAGGGTACTTAGGGAGCCGCCTGCTTACAGCAAAAATGCAACTTCACGGGGGGGAAAGGGGGTGACTATGTAACAGCCTGTCTTTTGTGGCAAAAGAAAATGTGCTTAAAACAGGCCGTTTAGTCCAGAGCACTAGAGTAACCCCCCAGATCTCCCCAGGAGCTCCCTGCTTGCTCCTTGCCTTGCACTGGAGGGGGAGACGATGTGATGGCACTGCAAAGCACCTTATGAAGCAACCACTTGTTTAGTTAAATCTTGGAGTTGTCTGATCTTGGCATTTTGCAATGGTTTGATTCTTTGCCCATCTAGGTTCATCGTCCCAATTTCCTGTGTGATCTGCAATGACATCATGGCGTACATGTTCGGGTTCTTCTTTGGCCGCACGCCACTCATCAAGGTTGGTAACACTTGGGTGGATGAAACACACGCTTTGGCTTCTTTGGGTCTGAGTCTGTGTTCCCTCATCTCCAGATTTGTTGCTTGTTATGGATCTGAAGCAAGCCTCCAGATTAAACTTGGTGTGCATCCCAGCCTTTGAGGCTGTAAAATTAAATTGTGGAATCGTGGAATCAATGAGAGTGAAAAGGACCTGTAAGGTCATCGCGTCCAACCATGAACAAACAAACCATCACAGACTGAGGTGTCAGTGTCAGCTTCTGACCAAACTCTTAATTGTTGGTGGTTGGCACCAACTTGCGTTTGCCTCAGCAATTTGCGAGTGAGGAAGGGCTGCGTAGGTGTGCGGCAGCGTACGGTTTGTAATTACCCCCCTCTCTCTCTGGCAGCTCTCCCCAAAGAAGACCTGGGAGGGTTTTATTGGAGGATTTTTTGCCACCGTTTTGTTTGGATTGCTGGTAAGTAGCAATCATGGTGCTTACTTCATTGGTCTTTTCCCTTTGTAGGGTGACGGTATTTTGTCTAAAAGATGCAGTCGAGCTTTAAGCTCTCCCAGCTCTTGTCAAAGACTTCACATTTTCCTGACTGACCAGGACCTGAACTGGTCCATGGCTGCGTGCAGATACTGCAGCTGGAGCAGAGTACTGGAGGAAGTTTTGAGTCCCTGTTACACCCTGTGATGTGTTCAGGACAATAACTATCCTTGAAATTTTCTCTCGGCTCCTGCTGGATGAATGCTGCGCCTCGTTCTGAGGGCTGCGTGGGGAATTGAGTGCTTTTGGAGTATTCATACCTGGTTTTCTGATGACCTCTGTGTCTGCCCGTTTCTGTCCTCTCAGCCAAGTGGTGCAGCCTGTCTCAGCCCGTGCGTATGGGGCTGTGATCACTGCTTGCTGAACAGATGCACTCACTGAATGAAAACGCTTACTTTGCCTTTAGCCAATTACTGCTTCTCAGGAGAGTAATCTCCTTAATGAAGCTGGGAGTGTGGCTCCCTCCTCACCTTGCCTCCTTGAGTGGCCTTTTCCCTTGAGAATGTCTCTGCCACATTGCTCAGGGAAATATTAATCCTGTTTTCTCTTGCTGCATCTCTTTTTCTCTCTCCTTGAAGCTGTCCTACGTGATGTCTGGGTACCGGTGCTTCACCTGTCCGGTGGAGTTCAACAATGACACCAACAGCTTCACAGTGGACTGTGAGCCGTCCGAGCTGTTCCAGCTGCAGGAATACAACATCCCCTTGGTGCTGCAGTCTGTGGTGGGCTGGGTAGGACTCTCTGTGTTTGTTGGATCTTATTTATTGGGGTAGGAACACGAAGAAGAGAGATCAGGGCTTTATTTTTATCATCTTCAAAGGAACAGGACAAGCCAGAAAAATGGGGAATTTAATGGTGCTCCGTGTTGGTGGACGGCCCAAAGGAATTGTCCCAGGTCTGGTGGGACATGAACCCACTTGAAAACGAACTGACTTAAAGCCTGGGGAGCAGAGAAAGAGGGGCAAGCAGTGGACAGTGCTATTCTTGTTGAAAATCCCTCTCTGACATGTTTTTCTTTCTGCAGAAGACAGTCCGGATGTACCCCTTCCAAATCCACAGCATCGCACTGTCTACTTTTGCCTCCCTCATCGGGCCGTTCGGAGGCTTCTTTGCTAGTGGATTTAAGAGAGCCTTCAAAATCAAGGTGAGGATGGTGAAGGTCATTTACGTTTCACAAATGGTTGCTCCCGCTCTCAGCAGACCCTGTGCTCCCAGGAGTGGCAGGCTGGGTGCTTTGGGAAGGGAGGTTTGTTTCGTCACAGATAAAATGCTGGAGCAGGATCTAGGTTTTTTGACTGAATGGGGAGAGACCTCAAAACTTCAGTTGTGATATTCTAAACCCCGCTTTGGTGCAGAACTTGAGGTAGAGGAAGAAAGACCCAATCAGGAAATTTTGTAATCTGAGGCTTCCCTTGATGTCTTGCGGGCTGGTTTTACGTATAAACGGTCTGTGTTCAGTTAAAATGCCTTGAAAGGCAAGACAGCATTGCAGGAGATAAACATTAACCTTCCTTGACCTTTGAGTGACAGATCCGAGTTAAGCCTTGATGTCCCTGAGGCACTGGTAGCCTGCATAAAGGAGAAACTTTTAAAACCAGGGAAAGATTAAACAAAAATGTCTTCTTAGTCTGACTTCTGCCTTCTGGGAATAATTAGGGCAAGGGTGTGAGTGTCACGTGTAGAGGTACCTAAGCAAGTGCAGGTGATGGGCATTTGAAACTGCTCAATGCAATCCCTTGTGCTCCACACAGGACTTTGCCAACACAATCCCAGGGCATGGAGGTATCATGGACCGCTTTGACTGTCAGTACCTGATGGCTACCTTTGTTAACGTGTACATCGCGAGCTTTATCAGGTACGTATTGCTTGGCGGTGAAGTCTGGGGGCCCTGTCGAACTCAAGCGATGTACAGGCTTGTAATGAGAGACAGTTGTTACCCCCGTTAGGTTAACAGCTAAAAATACAAGACAAAGAGAGAGGAAATGGAGGCTTTGAAGAAGGGAAACATCTTTTAGCTGGGTCATGCAGAGCTGGAAACACAACCCTCATTTCCCGAGGTCTCTTATCCCACTCCCTCTAAAACTCCTCTATGTCCCTTCTGCATCCCTGTGAATGTTGAGCAGGGTTTCCAGAGTTGAAAAAGGAGAAAAAAATCTGATTTTGTAGCATTAACAATTATTCTGTAGCCAGGCATGGAAGAAGGCGTGTAGGTGCATAAAAGATGTACCGAAGGAGTTGAGGAACTGTCTTATATGTGGCTACTTTGATTTTTGAGGGGGAGCATCTGCTGATAATGGAAGATGTATAGCCCTCTTGAAACAGATTGGGTTGGGTTTGGGTTTTATTTACAATTCAGCATCCTGTGTCTTTTGAATCCATTTCCGCATCTCAAATGGAGTTAAGCTCCTTGGGTAGAACTGGGAGTAACGGCCATGTTGCCCGTTCCTTCACAAGTCTGTTATTTTGATGGAATTGCCTTTGAGTTGTGAGATCGTTGCGATTTAGCAGTGTCCCTCATGGATAATGATGCTTTTGTGTTTCAGAGGTCCTAACCCAAGCAAACTGATCCAGCAGTTCTTAACCTTGCGGCCGGACCAACAGCTCCACATTTTCAACACACTAAAAGCACACCTTGTTGACAAGGGTATGTTAGGTAGTTTGGAGGATGCATAGACAGACGGGCAATTGGAACAGGACTGAAAACAGACAAGCCTCCTCGAGGAAATTCCTGGCTTGCCTGCTTTAAGACAATAACAAGGCCTCATTTCACTGTAACTTTTCTTCCTTTCTTGGTAAATGTTTGCATTTGTGGGTTTTTTTTAATAATATATAGCTTTGGTTCAAATGAGCAAATCTTGGGTTTGTAGCTGAAAAGGAGTTAAGGCTCGGAAGGACAGTTGGGTGAAGTAGGAGGGTACAGGTGTCCTCGTGGTCTGTTCTTAACCTTTGATGCATGTGGGCAGAGCTGAACCTTTCCTGGGAGCGTGTTGCTGCAGGGAACACACCGAGCGTTGTCTGTGCAGCCACCTCTGCGCGTGGAAGCCAGCAGGGAAGGTGAAGCCCTGCGGCTCCCCTGGCCGCTGTGCCAGGCTGCGTTCAGGGTGGCGGCTCTGGGGACCATCATTTTTCCCGGTGGGAACTGTGAATGCAATGTTAATTTTCCCAGAAAGCCCCGTTTATGCCTGTGTGTGGTCTCCTTGCAGACTGTGTGAGGAGCACAAGGCTCCGTAAATTGGAAGAGGATCTTGTACCAGTCCAGCCACATTTCCTCTGCCCAGCCAGGCACATGCATCTATTTTCACTTGCTGTTTTTTTGCAGTGCCTCTCACATTCCCATTCCCCCCTTATGGCTGAGATTTTTGCTAATAAGATTTTTATACCAATTATACCAGAAATAGACTGGGGACAAGGAGTCAAGAAACTGGCAGTTGCTTGTGGGAATGTGGGAGGTTCAGATTGCTGCAAAACTGAATCAAGCAAATAGGTTTTAAGGAACATCGGAGTTTCATTGAGTAATTCCTGCCAAGTAAGAACAACCCTTTAAATAAGCTGGTTCATTTTCCCCCCCATCAAATAACCTTTAAGAAACACTGAACCACACTTTTTCATTTCTAGATGGTTGGAAACCCCACACTGGGATAATTTAATCAATTTGGGGAGCAGTTTCCTACCTGTTTGTGGGGGGGGGGGGGGGGCGGTTTCTGAAGTTTGCTGGCTGGTGCTGTCAGCTGGGTATTTCATTTTTCTTTCAGGGATCATGTCTATCACCTGTTTGTTACTTGAGTTCTAGATGTCATGCTGCTGAATTTATCGTGGTCTGTGTTGCATTTCAGTCTGGATTCATTGACCTGCAGGCTTCTGTCCTGCTTCGCTTACTAAATCTTGTCAAAAATAGTTTGTACTTAATAGTTGCAAGTTTTATTGAAGTACTTTCCTTTATTTTGTCATACTTTTTTATTATTTAAAAATGAGACCCCTAAAGATTGTAAAACTTTTTTTAGTGATCAGATAGTGAAAATATCCCCAGTTTACACCTTATGCAATGTTCCCAAACACAAGGTGACTCTCATTTTACTTATTTCTATAGTTTGTGCATGGGAGAGAGAAACTTTACCTTATTTTAACCTGGGGAACGAGTGACAGGGAAAGATAACACAGAAGTACATTGCTGTTCTCGAACAGCTGCTGACCGAAACCACCCTTGCTATACAGACACATGTACATGCTGCAAGCTAGCTAAGCATCGACAGAAAATAAACCACCTGAAAATAGCTGTAGTTCATATTCTGATTCTGCCATTGCTTTAATTTACCCTGAGTAAGTGAGAAAGCGCGCGCGCGCGTATTACATTAACAGCTACCAACTTCTCTCTTACCTTTCTGTAGGACTCGGTGTGGTAAGCTCTGCTTCTGGTAAGCTCTGCTTCATCTTCTTAAACAGGAACCGCAGGGCAGAAGCTTGTGCCCATTGTACTGCAAAAAGAGGTGTTTGATCGAAAGCACAGATTGCAGAGGAGAAGGGTCTGTTCCCACAAGTATTTCAGCATGGTGTGGGCAAAGTTGCTGGCTTCTGGCAGGAGTCAGGGCTGCTCCAATGGAGCCAGTTCAGCATGGCCTGTGGTTAGTGCCAGTGGTGTGTATAGTGGCTTTCCTGGACTAGTCGCAGAGGCTGTGCCCTTCCAGCTTGAATTAGGCAGGGATTTATTGTCTGGCAACCTAGAGGATACTGGTCCAAGCCCTTAATTTGAAAACTGGAGGGGAAACTTAAGGTGCTTCCATCTTGCTTTGCCCAGGGAGAAATATTTGGTCTGCTTTCCATGACAGTTTGGCTGAGTTTAGCTAAGCAAAGTGAGGGCACCTGCAAGGAGTATCTGGGCTGGGAATAGGTGTGGAAGTGACAGGGTTTTGTGTAGTCCCTGAAAAGTAGTTTGCCCTGTGGGGTCAGACAGGCTGGTGCTTTTCTGGATTCTCCCTGCCCGTTGCCAGCATTTGCCAAAATCCCTTGTAGTGCACTGTCGGGTCGTGTCAGTCAGCAGAAGAAGCTCTAGTGTTGATGAGAATTTTTTCATATGGGTCTTTAGCCTCCCCCTTATCTTGCTTTAAACCTTTTGTACCTCTTTAGTTGTAATTAGCGGGGCAAAAACTGAACATGAAGCCTTTTCTGCGTGCTTTTGAAGTAGCACTTGGGCTTTTTGGGGGGTGCAGTGCTGGATGCGGACACTGGAGGGCAAAGCAAGTGCATTTAGTGGCTTCCCAGGGCTGGGAGAGGAGCAGCAGCAGCAACAGCAACAGTGCGTGTGGGCGGCTTTCCCGAGGGCTTGCAGCTTTATCCTTGCTTCCTTCCCAGCGGTGCGGTAAAAGGGTGGGCTTCCAAGCCTGTTTTGATCCTCAAGGGTAAAGCTACATGGAAAGGGTTTAGCATCCTGCGCTGAAGTTCAGTAAACTGAACGGGAGCAGTGCATCCATTTGTGAAATGGAGGAGGGAGATGGGGGTGGTTACGATTATTTGCAAGCCGGACGGCTGAACTTGGTGAGAAATGCTGGTGAGCACTGGATCACAGCCTCCGTCAGGCTGAGAGCTGTGGCTGGCAAAACCACTTCTGCACCTCTGGTATGAATATATGTGATAGCACTCCTCGGCTCTCAGTGGCAGCATGCTGTCGGGGGAGCGTTTGATGGGTTTTCCTCATGGGCCCAGCCTGCGAGTGGCTTTTACTTGCTGTAGATATTTCAAGTTAGAGGAAACGAAAAGCTGATGATACCGTCTTTGGCTGTCCCTAAAGGAGTTAACTGTGATGCCCAGGGATGTGTAGCAAGACACATCACACCTCTTTTCATTGCATTAAACCTCGCAGGACCTTGGGCAGGCAGCAGCTCTCACAAGGATTTAGGTTTGGAGTGAGGCAGACGTAGCCCGTGCTGCTGGAGAGGCCAGGCTGCCCTGCCACCAGGGGTGGCTTGCTGAGGCGATGTGGGGATGCTCATGAGAAGTTTCTTCAGCTGCAGGGCTCAGGCTCGGCATTGCACAATAGGTTTTGTTCACAGTGGGCTCCACGACCGGAGTTCTTCCTGCTTGTGGCCAGCAAGAGGGAAATAACTGCGAGAGCAGGCTGGCAGGGGGGGAGGTGCTGCATCAGCTGGCACGTGGGCTTGGGTCGGAAGGGAGGGAAGAGCAGGGTTTGGCCGCTGTGAAGCTTAGGGGGGTACGACTGCTGCCTGGCAGGGGACAGGCTGCTGTGGGAGCCACCTCGTCACGAGCCGGTGCCGTTTCTCCGGTTGGTGTGGACCGAGCGGGATGTGAGTGTATTTGATAAGCAAAGGGATGGCACGTGGCTAGAAAGCTGCTGGCTGTCCTGGTGAGGGGACTGACCATTTGTGACGTTTGTTTGCTGGTGGGTGATTTAGCGATGTGGGGTCAGCCGCTGGTTTGACCCACGGTCTGAGCAGCACGGCTGGGCTCGCTCGGCATAGATGTGCATGATCTGATAGGAATTTGCTTCTCCAAGTCTGGTTGTAGCCCAAATCAGTTTGCAGATCACGTGCATGGCCAGACTGGCCTGCAGCGCTCAGCAAAACATTAAACCCTAGTTTCTGCATACGGTGTCATGCCCTGTGCTGGTCAGCATGTATGATTTAGGTGTTCTTTGGGGTGGGGGCTCAGAAGTCTGCAGATTCTGATCTGAAGGGGCAGCTGTTGCCTGGGGTTTATGGTACCTGTGCGGCTCGTGAAGCTGGAAATCCTGTAGCGTCAGCTAATGCTTGGCACCAGGTTGTGAGGTGCTGGTACCTTATATCCCAGGGTATGTCTCCTGCTTCTGACGTGTGCAGCGAGTTCCCCCAAGCGTCGTTGCCGTGGGATCCTGGCGTCTCTTCCTTCCCTGCCTCCTCTAACCGGCTCTGTATGATAGGAGGGCAAAGCTGAGTGGGAAGCACCTGTATGGCCCATCCGGACCCTCCTGGGGCAGGTGTTTGTCGCAGAAAGCATCATGTGAGAGCTCCTGTGGTTCCTGCCCTCTGTAGCCAGCCCAGGAGTTGCATTTTGTACTGCTGTAATCTTTGTGTGCTCCTGTTCTCCAGACCTGATGTGTTTCTACCATCTGCTTTTTTCTCTGTGCATTGTTATTTTGATTAATGTTTTAGCTACACATGTAGAGTTGCCTTTCTTTGACCGAATGTCCGAATGTGATATATTGTATATTTTAAAGTATTTACCCTATTTATATACTATATGTTACTGTTAAATAAATATAAGTTCCATTATCTGGAGTGGAGTTTTATTCAGTGCTGTCGGCAAGCGGGGGAGATGCTGAAAACCTCCTTTCCACACTTTGTAGAAGAGATCTGTCTGTTTTAAACTCAGATTCCTCCATTCCTTTCCCCGTAGCTCTCCTTCCTCAGGGATCGTTGGGACAGCAGACCTAGTTATGGCAAAGACAGAGGGGAAGGCTGCAGACTGGCTGAGCACGCAGGCAGGATTGGACCCTGCACGAGGGACGCAAACAGATGTGTTTCCAGGGTGGTTTGTCGTGGAAGCTGTGATCAGATCATGCAGGCACATCTTGATCAAAGACGAGGGAAGTGTTAGCACTGCTGCACCCTGCAAATGAGCTCATTTTACCCTAAACATTTCATTGGGAATGTGAAAAATTGGTGGAGCTCCACTTAATGTAAATTATTGCTTCATTTCAGCTGTTTCTCCTGACCTGTGTGGGGTTAGGAGAGCAGAATCTTTCTGTTTACCCAGCAAAACATACTATTTTTAGCTCTTGTGTTATTTTGACTGTTTGACTTATCAGCTAAGCCAAACCAACCCATCAGCAGCCCTCTTTTTGCTTCCTGTCACACTCTGTGGGCATTTTCAGACAAACTAATCCTCCAACAACAAGAAAATAAGATGCCCTCTCTATAGCCACCTTGCAATCTCACGTTGCAACACATCGCCCTTGGAGGAGTCAGCCAGTTAAGCAGAAAATTGCTGAGCGGCACCATGCAGTATTCAGCAGTCCTATGAAGAAATTAGATGGTATTATTGAAAGGTCTTGAAAAGATCCCTCGGTGTTAAATGTTTTGGAAAACAGACTATGAAATCTGTTAGCAAGCTGCCGAGCTGGCTGACAGCAGGGCAGTGTGCGTGCCTGTGCCTTGCAGTGAGTCAGACACAGCTGACGGCCTCTGCGGCTGGCCTATCTGCACTGCTGCTTGCTGTTCAGCTGACGACCTGTCCTTGTTTCTCCCCATCCTGTGCCAATTTAATTAAAGCAAACACCGAAAACGGCAAATTCCCAGGGGAAATCCTGGTGCTAGCCATGTTCCATACCCAGAAGGATGGTAAGCCTCAAACCAAGGCTGCCTCTGTGCAAACAGGTCTCATGCAACCCTCTGTGCAGACACATTTTCCATGAGATCATGAGAGAAGAGGGATGTAAAAACAAAATAACGACCTTATGGGCTGAGATTTGCCCTTTTTAAGTTCCCCTGGGGCATTTGGTTCAGGAGGAGGCTGTCTGGCTTGATTGCTAAGAACCCCCCCCAAAAAACTTGCAATGTCCCTTCTCAAACCTGGAGGCCGATGGCAGGTGCCCAATGGCAGCAAGTGGCAAAATGCAGCCAAAGCTCCCTGGGTGCTTGTGCCGGGCTCTTTTGGGGTGCCAGGGAGGGCTGAGCTGCTGTGGTGTAGCCACGCAGCATTGGGCTGAATTGTGTGATTTTGGGTTTAAATACTTAACTGTTTCCTTTCTAGAGGAGGGGAAAGTGCCGTGTGACATCCTGTTCACGCGGGCAGGTGGGGAAAGGCGGCTGCTCATGAGCTGCTGCCAGACTTTTGTAAAAAAAGAAACAGGTTGAAGAGAAAAAGAAAGGTCAAAATGCATGACCCCCTTGAGCTCCCTATAGCTTTCTGCAGATTACGAGGAAAAAATGACTAATTCAGGGCTCGTTCAGGGCCCTCTGCTTGGGGCACAGCAGAAACCGAGTTAATTCAGGCAGTTTGGGTCCAAAGCAGGATGCTGGGGTTAATCCAGTTCAGGCTGGGATGTGTGCTGGGCTGCTCTGTTGTGATAGTGCTGCTTTCCATGCTCATGTTCTCTGGACTTTCAGCAGTGAAATATGTGAGCTGGGGATCTCTGAGCCAGCTCCAGTCACTGCTGAAAGCAACAAATTCATTTTTCAGCTGTGATTAACTGAAATTACCCCATCGGGGCCCACGCTGGCCATGCTTTGATCGGGCAGGCAGTGCCAGCTCCGGCTCCTTACTGGAGGCACATCCTCAATTTGTGCTAAAAAGCCTTTGCAAGTGGCTCAGTGCATCCCAGGCACGGCGGCTGGGCTGCAGATTATAATGGGAACCAGCAGCCGTGTACTATTTCAGCCCCCTGTGCTCCCCGTGTCACTGTTTCTGCTTCTGTTCAGGGCAACTTCCCTCTCCGCCAGGCCTGGGCTTTCCCAGTGTGGGGGAGAACGGGGGCTGGAGCCCTCCCTTAGGCTTTTGGGGCATGCTGCCGTGCCTGGCAGCTGCTCTTGCTGCTTTTTGCTCCATTTGGGTATTTGTGAATGCAACAATCCTTCCTTGCATTTATCCTGCATCTCCAGAGCTGCGTCTCAGTCTAATTGCATTGCAGTCTGTTTTGCAGATGCACAGCCATTTCTTTTTTTGGAAAACCAGCCTTAAATGACATGAAACAGGACACACCGGCTGTTGTGAGCATGGAAAGGGGCTTTGCTCGACCTGGTGGTCCTGGTGCTGTCTGTGCCCACATCCCCTGGCCCTCACTGCTCTGACACCCACAGCTTTTCCTCCAAGTGCAGCCTCATTTCAGCCCCATCTTGTTCATACCGCTGTTACAAAGTGGGTGTAAAAACCTTAAGTCAGCTGTGGGCACTACACAGCAGCTGCAAGAAGAAAATGCAAAAGATACTCATGTCATCTGGGCCTTGCACACCGGGATGTATTAGGACGTTCAGAGACACCATCCGGCAGCATTTGGCTGCAGGCACCTGAGCCACAACCTGCTCGGCTTTGCTGCTGAGCAAAACACTTCCCAAAACCCTGTGCTGGGCTGTGTCCTTCGGTAAGCAATTTTCTAGCACACCAACAGCACTGAGAAGGACACCCACTTCCTCAAATGCAACGAGCAGTGTGCAGAGAGCAGCCCCGGGCAGCCACGTTTCAGTGCAGTGGGGCCGAGCTGCTGCGTCCCTGCATCAGCCAAAGGGGTTTGCAAAAGAGGGAGCGAACAAAAAGGCGGCATCACCTTGGCATCGTCAGGGAAGCAAGACCAAAGCTTTGCAGGAAAGCAAGGCAGGAAAGTACTTTTATGGGGTTGTTCACAGCCGTGCTCAGGAGGGAGGAGGAAGTCCGTTGGCAAATCAACCCTTGCTGAGCCGTTGTGCTTTGTGGGGGCAATCACACCCCATCGCAGGATTCCCACGGGACTATCAGAGCTTCATTTCAGCCTGTCTCCTAACCAAGCCCCCTTCGAAAAACAAAAGCCCTTCCTAATCCAAAATGTCTCTCAAGCTGCCACGGAACTGGGATTTCAACCTGAAAATGGATGCTGCAAAAATAGGTATCGTGATGGTTTCTTTATGCTCTTCTGTTTCTGCTTCAGCCTTTCAGGTGCAGGCTGGGGTCTGCCCATGTGCTGTGGCCAAGCCCAGCTTCCATTTCAGCTTTGGCCCAGACCTGAACCTGTGCCTGGCCTCAGTGGGGGGACCTGGCCCTTGGCTACCAACCGCTTTCGAGACAGCAGATGGTTTGCAAATGATTTGCAAGGAGTGATTTACCAAATTGTCACCGGGGGATGCTGTGGGAGCAGGGCCAGCAGCCTCAGTAGGGTGGGGAACAGGGGTTCCACTGCTGCTGCCCACACAAAATCCAGGTTTGGGGGGGATTTAAACCACATGGGCTCATTCTGCTGGCGCAAGCCTTGCAGGAGATGAAGTGCAGCCAAGAGGCGGACACAGCGGTGCGGGCTGGAGGAAGCAATCTTGCTGTTGCTCAGGTTTCTTCGCCCACCCCAACATCACTGGTTTCCTCTCACCGGTGGTAAAGAGCCCTCTGATGCCCAAGCCAGGCTCTGTGCTGCAGGACGGCTTCACTGTGATTTCCTGACTTACCTCCTGCCTCTGCCCAGACTTTGCATAGCTCTCCTTCACCGTGGGATCTATTTCCAGCATAAAAATCACTTGGGAAGGAGCGAGGGATCCCTACGGTGGGCTTTATGGCCAAAATATCATGGTGGAGCCAATGCCTTTGATGCTTTTGGGTCAGGCAGCCAGGGAGGGGATTTGGGGGTGAGGATGCTGCGGTTAAGGAAGGGGTGCACACACCCGGCCTTGTGCATGCACTGAGGCAAAGGCCCTCTGTGGTCCTGGCACTGGTGCCAAAACACCATCAAGACACACATTTGCAACTTGATTTCTCCCTGCAGCACAGAGACTTGACCAAGCCGGTCCCTGTGTGCTGCGCTCTTCCTTCTTACACCTTGCGTCAGCTTGCAAGGTCATCCTGACTGGACTTTCTTGCAAAGGCAGTTTGGACTTGTCGCTGAGGCTGCTTTCATTGGGGTGGGCAAACCATTTGCTTCGTACAAGGCCCCAGACAAAGCACCACTGGTCCCTGGCAGCTGCAGCAGTAACTGGGCTTGCCGATGCGCAGGGATGCAGGATGAGAGCCTGGGTGGTCCAGAAGCTTGCAGGCGGACAGAGGAAGCGGTGCCACCACCTGCGCTCACCAGCTTGCAGGACAGCGGTGGAGAAATCCCCACATAGTTATCATAGAAACATCCTGGATTTCTGCATTGCCTGTTCTTGGGATAATTAACATTTTTTTGCACAGAGGCTGCGGAGGAGTGGGTAAATTCAATCGGTAGCTCAGACAAAAAGGCCAGGGGATGCTGGGCCTGCCAGCTGCTGGGAAGCAGAGAGGGTGGAGATGGGACACAGGCTTGAACCTGTGCTGTTACCAGGAACTGCTTTTTTTCAGGAAAATCTGCTTGTGATAAAATTCTGGATGCTTTTTACAGCTTGCAGCGGCTCCGAGCCCGTGAGGTGAGGGTTGTGTGTGTGTGTGTGCAGAGACTTGAGCATTGGGGCACAGCTCGGTGCATCGACTCTTTTCATGCTTTGAGGTTTCTGGCTGTGGGCACCAGTTGCTGCCACCTTCAGGGGTGCAGCAGGGATGTGTCTTGCTTGTGGAAAATATTCACTAATTAGTCACCCCTGCCTTTGCTGGCTTCTCCTGGCTCCAGGACACTTCCCCCTCCTCATCCCCAGGCATGGCTGTGGCAGAAGCAGCTTTTGTAAGCCCCAGGACAGTGCACCGGCTCCTGTGTTCTTCCTCATGCTGAGAAAAAAGCAAAGCTATTTATTTCAGAGAAGAGGAAAACTGCATTTGCAATGTTTATTGTGAAACCTATTGTGGCACTTCTACTGGTTTTTATTGCAAGTACCTGATGTTCCTCCTGGGGGGGCAGAAACAAAGGGGATGGCAGGGAGGGCTCTTGCCCAAGACAAGGGTTTGGATACCATGATGGCACCCAAAGCAATTTCTCCTGCAAGTCACACCTTGGTAGGGCTCCTCTTTTTGGGGAGCAGGCAGCAGGACACGGGCACCCTGCTGCAGCTGCTCTCCAGGCCTGGAGGAAGACTGAGGATGTTTTGGAGGAAACATTCAACTTCAGAGGCGGTTACCGCAGGAAACGCTTCAGGGGGCACCACATTTGATCTTAGTGGCTCTTTCCTGCCTTGCAAGAGTGGCAAGGTGAGCGGGGCCAAGTGCAGCAGGGATGCTGCATGATGAAGATGATTGTAAATGCTGGGCCACGCTGGTGAGAGCCAGGGGAAAGCTTTACACCCACCCTGCATAAAATTTTCAGCTCACACAAGCTAGGCATCACATTGGCCACAAAAGACAGAAACTTTGAAAGGTGGTATGGGAGAGAGCTGCAGCCTTGGTAGTTGTGGTTTGGTGAAGGCAGAGAACTTTCCACTAGGCAAAATCAGCCTCGCCATCTGCAAAGCCAGGTCCCCCACACCTCTGCGTGAGTCCTGCGGTGGGGACAGCGTCTGGGAGTGCTTGTGCTGTGGGTAAGAAGGATCCTGCAAACTGCTATTTTGGCCTTAAATGAGCCCAAAGTACAGGGAGAGCTGTCTCACGCGGAGGGAAAATACATCTGCATGTTCACCCTGCTGGATATGTACTTGCCTGAAGGGCTAAGCCACGGCTAAGCACGAGCCTCCGGCTGCACCTTCAGTCTGGCGTTTCAGAAGGGCTGATGCTAAAGAAAAGGGACCCAAGTGTCCCCTTCTCAATGCACATTCCTTATGCACCTGGGAAAGGCTGCAAAGAGGGAGAGAATAAATCTGAATTCCAGCAAGGACTAGGCAATTTAAGCTTAAGGCTGAGAGCAGGAGGAACCTCCAGGTAGCAGTGCCTGCCAGGTCGCTTCCTTTCCATGGTGCAGAGCCCTGATGCAACCTTGACAGGCTTAAAGGGGCATTAATATCTCCAATAAAAGGTAGTAAACCATTGCATTTTTCATAAAAGACACAATTTCTCCTTCCAAGTCTTTTGCTGCTGGAATATCAGAGCTGCTGGTCTGAGCTGAGCTCTTTGGGGAAGGCTGAACGTGGAGCTGATGGGTGGTGACCCATCCCTGATTTCCATCCGTTTGGGAGTAAGTATGGATCCTGTGAGCTGCATTTGCAACAGCTTCACTTCAGATTAAGCCCTTGTGGTCATCAGTGCTTGGTACAGAGACTTCACTTTGCAAAAGTTAGTGGTAATTAAACAAAGCAAATATCAGCGGCTCTGTTTCATCAAGGGGGAGGTGAGGTCCCATGATTAGATAGAACACACCACAAAATTTGGGAAGGCATCCGAGTGCTGGCTGGGGGAGGCTTGTTCTTTGGTGATGTTTCTGTGGAGCAACGTTCACAGGAGGCAGGCAGCACCCTGCACCCAGTAGCCTCTGTGCTCCCACCAGCTGCTCCACCCCTGCGGATCATTCCCCAAAAATCCTTGCCCTTGAGGAGTTGGCAGCAGCCCCAAGACATGAAGGAACATGATTTACAGAGAGGAGCGATGCTGCTTGTGAGCAGTTTGCTGAGAATCATGTTAATATTTACGAGACTTGAGTCATGCAGACATTTTGGCAAAGAGCAAAGAAGCTGCCCGGGGTTTGGGGTGCAATTTGGAAACCCCATTTTGGTTTTTGCATCAGGGTAACCCCAGTATCAGCATTTTTCAGGGGAGCTGCCTGGCAAATCCCTGTCAGAGGTCCTTGCTTACAAACACACCCTCTGCAGGAGGCATCCCATATCAGCACACTGAGATATAAGCGTCATCCTCACTGCACTTTGAAGGCCGATTTTTGGAGTCACAATCTTTTTTGGTTTCTCAGGAAGCTATTTGCAATCCTGTGACAGGTTTGTAGTGGCGAGGTGAGCTCACAGTGCCCAACCCAAGGCTGGCTCTGAAGGACAAAGGCAAAATGCAGCAGGGTTTCTTGCTCCAGGGGATTTCAGAAGGGGAAGCTGGGCACGCTCTTGCACTGCAGCACCCCGACCTCTGCAGCAGCTTCTAACTGCTTGGCACTGAGTGCAAAGTGTTTTGTGGCCTCCCTGTGGGTGTCTGTGCAATGAAAGCACCCCCTCAGGCATGAGATGCCCCCATCCCAAACATTACAAGGCAGCGGTGGGTGATTTTTAATTCCTGTTTTAAGCTTGTCATGTGCACTCAGGTCCACACCAGGATTCCTCAGCACTCATATCCAATGCAGCTCTTGTGGCTCTCAGCTCCGCTGACCAGCTCGGGGGAAAAGCAGGTGTCTGGGGGCAAAGATACAGGGACGCTGCAGCTTCCCCCCTCCCACAGCATTGCACGACACCTCCCTCAGAGCCCCGCTCAGCCTGAGGGCCCTCTGCCAGCAAACGCTGCTGGGCTCCGGGGCCCGAATCCTGCTCTGCCCTCACCCGCAAGACCCGGCCAGGTGCCATCAGGTCTGTTTTAGCAGAGGAGATGTAAGAACTCAGGAAGTCACCATGTGCAGAGGCCAGTGAAGCTGAATTCCCCTGGAGTCATATAGTTATTTTTGCCCTGCAACCATAAATGCTAACTCTACCCAGCTGGGTTGGCACTGGGGTCCTGCAGTGTTCGCTCCAGAAGCAAAAATCCCTTCTGGAAATTATTCCTTCCAAGGCATTTACTATCACAGACGCATTTAGAGATGCCACAAGGCCATGGTGCTGGTCCCTGGCACAGATCAACAGCACCAATGGGACTCACCTACACGATGCAAAGAGGAGACAGGGGATACTGCTGTGCCCAGCTGGTAAATCCACACTGGCACTTTTTCTCCCTCTTGGAGACTTTCCAATCCCATTGTGTGAGAGCTGCCCCACTGGAAACATCAGGCAATGCTCTCCCAGACCAAAACTGCAATTTCCAAACAGTTTTTTTCAAGCCAGGGTTGGTCATTCCGCTATCGCTGCTGCAGGCTGTTTGGGGTGGGTATAAAAAAAAACACACGCTCCCATTAAAGAAAAAAAAAAAAGCTAATGATTTTCTTCTAACTTGCAAGACAATTACTCCCACGCAGGAAAAAGGAAGCACATACTGACAGATACTGCAGCCACTTCCTTTAAAAACTCTAGCCAGTTTGCTCGGCACAGGCAGAGGGGCAGAGAGCCGCTCTTGCTGTTGTCGATTACATCGGCCCCGGGGACGCGGGTCTGCTGGCAGCTCATCCCCACCAGCCCGTCCCTCTCTTTCCTTGGCAGCCCGCTCCAAGAGCGTGATGAGCGGTGAGCCAGTGGGCACATGGCCGGCCTCCCCCAACCCGCTGGAGCGGCCCCTGAAGATCGGCTGGCTGAAAAAGCAGCGCTCCATTGTCAAGAACTGGCAGCAGCGGTACTTCGTGCTGAAGGGCCAGCAGCTGTACTACTACAAGGATGAGGACGATGTCAAACCACAGGTAGGCCAAGGCTTCTGGGCTTGCCAGTCCTCAGTCTCCCCCTTCTTGCAGCTTTGCTCGTCGGGAAATGGTTTGGGATGGGTCTGGAGTAAGACGGGCAGTAACAGAGATGAGATATCCTGATCACGCGCCTCATCTATGTACTTAAAATTATTAAAGTGCCTGCAAGCCCCACGGGGGGCTTGGTCCTTCTGTGCCCGAGCAACGGGGTGATGGAAAAAACCCAACCCAGTTACCAACTAGAAAGTTGCTATACATTTCCAAGACAACAGAAGAAGGCTGGGGAGAAAAAGAGCTGGGCACACCACCATGTTCGCAATGGCAGGTGCAGCAATGGGTGCACGAGATACTGGGAGCTTTGAGAGAGGTTTTGGCCATGCACCTCGTGGGAAAGGCATCTTACAGGACGCTTTTAGGAAAACACAAGCAGGACTTTCAGCATAGCCTGGGTGTGAGGAGCTGCCCAAGACAGACCTTACAGCAGGGCTGCGGGCTGGACAGATGACAGCGAAGGGCAGCTGCTTCCTTAGGACTTCTTGCCACGGGACAGGGCAGCTGGAGGGACGGGGAAAGGAAATCTCTCTCTCTCCGGCCTTCAGGTTTGTATCCCGTCCTGGCCCAGCCCCATCCTTTGCAGAAGGCTCAGTGGTGCAGATGCAGTTTGTGTTATTCGGCTGCTGCCCCAGTCCACCCTGCATGGCCAGAGGAAACCTCCCCCGCTGCCTTTTCCTCTAAGGGATAAGGCTTGAAGTCTGCTCAGCGCTTAGGTGCACGGCACTTCTGATGCTTTTTGAGGTCCTCAGGACAGCGCAACGTGCACCCAACCCTTTGCACAGAACAGGAGTGCAAGTCATCCACTTGGGCATGGTTTAAACCTCTGCACCAGTGCCCGATATCCACAGCACTCTGACAGCATCATCCATCTTCAGCCCCTCCGGGTTGTAACAAGCCCTCTGTCTCACCCATATAAATAATTTCTCAGAGTATGCATTGTAATACACTTGCCAGGAAGAAATCAGGCTGTTTTCCCAATTTATATGGATAACTTCCTAGTTTTTCAACCAGTTTCTCCATACTGTAACTTGCTTTTTGAATATCCATCATCTTTTCCTTGTTTTGTGAAATTTCAGGAAAAGGTCCTCCCCTTTGTCGGAAAAGCCATTCTCTGTACAAATTGTTACTGGCAGCAAAACTGATCTCAAGAAAGAAAATGCTCAAAAGGCAAAGGAGATCAGAAGATCCTCAGGGTGAAAGCACAGGGCTGAGCCCAGTGGGATCCAGGTCTCATTTCTGGCTTTGCCTGGTTTCAGGGGTGACTGGAAGGAGCAGTCTCCCCTGTTGTCAATGGGATGTGGAAACGGAAAGTGCTTATGGCTATTCATGGTGCTTTTGGAAGCTCTTGCCATGACCCTGATGCACCATCCTGGGTCATTTCAAGCCTCTCTGATCCCATCAATGATTCTGATTGATACAGCTGCAATTCAGGCTTTTGAAGCACTGATGGTCCTCACTGCTCAGAGGAGCCCAATGGCTTTCAGGAGGCTGAAGTCGCTGAGAAACTTCATTTCTGTGGTACAGCCTTATTTCCTGCCCCAGGAGGCCTCTGGTGCTGACTCACATGCCTGCTTGGCCACCACGTGCCTTGGCCGCTCCCCACCCATCTCCTCCAGCGGGTACCAAGCTGCCTGATTGCCATGACAGTTGGGGAAAGGCAGGTCCAAAAGAAATAGCTGGTTTCCACTTTGCTTTTTCATTTCCCCTCCCTTTTATTCTTTTCTCTGCTCCTCTCCTGCAAATGTTGGATTTGTTTTTGGGTTTAAGTGATGCTGTGTTAAAGGAATAGTTTTCCTCCTGTGATGCACCAAAAACAGGATGCACCAGTGTTTTGCCAAGTCCCTTCTCCTTTGTACTTTCTTCTTCCACTCCCAACAGGGGTTAAAAAAACATAAGAAGAGAGGAAAAAAAGGAAAGAGCAAAATAATCAGTTTTCTCACTCTGAGAATCAGTTAACCAGAAAAACTGGCATTTAAGAAGTGTCCCTTATTGTTTGAAAAGTCATTTTTAGCATATATATATATATATATACATATGTATATAGGCCACCAGCTCCTGCAATCTGAAAGAAGGACTCCAGTCCTCAGTGGTGACACATGGCAGTGTCATCCCCAGAGAGACGGGACACTGGTACCTGCAGCTCCTGCTCTGCTTTGTCCTAGGGCTGCCTGTCTCTCCAGGGAAGCACCATCAAAGAGGTGGTCAGCAACCCAGAGGAAGGAGGAAAATTTATCTTCGAAATCATCCCAGGTGAGGATGCTTCACCCTTCTGTTGTACACTATTGGGCTGGACTGTTCACCCAGGATCATTTGGGCAAGTCATCTGCTAGTCCTTTTGCTCCCACTGTTTTTCAAGATCCCCATAGCACTTCATTATACATGAAAATTAACATCTTGCTTTCAATATTCACGCATCAGGGCTAGAGGAGGGCCCTGTGTCATTGCCCATGTCCCATGCTGAGAAGCCTTGCCAAGCTGCAACATTAGGCAGTTTCTGTTCCTTTCTTGCAAACCTTCAGCAAGCGTGAAATGTAAGAACGCTGCTTCATTTCACAGCCAAATAGATGTGAATGGAGAAATTTGGAGCCAAAAGTGTTTAGCAAAGAGATCAACAAGAATGTGTCTTTTCTCCTCCAATGATCTCTATAAATGATGTATAATATTTTTATTTTTTTTTCCAGGGATCTCAGGAGACCAGAATCGGTCAGGGCAGGACACCTACGTGCTCATGGCTAATTCCCAGTCTGAGATGGAGGAATGGGTTAAATCCATCCGACGAGTGGTGGGGTCAGCATCAGGAGGTAAAGGGGAGCAGGGACAGCTCTTGGAGAGGCAATTTCCTACCGTCTTGTGGTCTGCAGTACTTTTGTGTGAGGATTTCAAAGCTGGGCTCAAAAACCTTTGAAACTGGAAAAAGGAGCTGTAATGCGACTAACTTGTAATGCCTTAGAATCCTGTCTGCTCCTAGACCCTGTGGTGGACGGTCTATGCAAACATGGGCAACGTTAAGGAAATGGCAACCAAGCATGAATGAAGATTTCTGGGCTGGTTTCAACATATTTTGTGAATTTCCTCATTGACTTACTGACCCCAGAAAACCTTGTTCTTGAAAACAACTCATATTCAGAGATAAAGCATTGAAAAATCTTGCCTTTCACCTACCAGTTTCCTCGCTTTGCTTTTCTTCCAGCTTTTCTTGCTCAGCTCAACCCTTCTGCTCCCATTTTCTCTGCAGTCTGCCTTGGCCACGCTGCCCTCCTCCTCACACACAGGCAAGGCTTGCAGCAACAGGATCCTTGCTTCCAGCCCCCTCAGGCATGCATTTATGCCATTACAAAATTGTGGTCAGGGAAGCATAAAACATGAATCGATCAGAAAGGAGCACACTAAGTTTGCTGCCACAGGCAAAGCCCACAAAGGAAGTGGCAAAGGTCACTCTAGCCACTTCTCCTACAAGGATGAACTATCCAGAATTTTCCTTAAGGATGAACTAATAAGCAAGATCCACCAATGAAACAGGGCTGGGAGTCTCTTTAGCTCTCTCCAAAAGAGCACTAACCCGGATCATTCTGAGCCTCTCCTCCCTCCCTCTGTGCTTTGCCCTGACTATTTATATTATTTTTTATAGGGTCCATGCCCTTCAGCCATGTAAGACAAGCACGATGGAGCTCTGATCACCCTTAGCTCCTGTGTTAATACAAATCACAGCAGTTCAGAAGCAAGCAGGTGCTGCCAGTTCAGGCTCTTTCACTGTGACCCTGCCATAGGCACAGACAAGCTTCACCTAAACATCAACACGGCTGGTTTTCCTCAACAACCCTGGTGTTTTCTGCCTCTAAACTGAAACATGCTGTGCCCTGGGGCAGGCAGCATTACTCATCTGAAATTAGGATTGCATGAGCCATTTTCAGGGCATTGCCCCACCTGGCTCTAATATTTAATAACAACTCCACATCTGATCCTTGCTTAAACTTAGGAGGCTGGCAGTTTCTTCCAGCTAGATAAACTGATCTTATATGATAGAAGTTGTAAATTTATAGTAGTACAGAAGGCCTGAGGATAGCAGAGCAGTCAGGTACTATGGAGCTGCATTTGATGTCAATACACAGGTTAACAGGCCCTGAAACTTCATGCTTTAGGTTTTGGCTTCAACGCAAGCTGAGCCAACACGTGCTTTTAAAGTAACCCGCTACACGGTGGAGGTTTGGGCAAGAGCCCACCTGGAAACAGCCCCATGTGACCCAGCTAGTTGTGAGCTTGTCACACACCAAAAAGCAAAGCGGCTGCAAAGTGTGAAGCAACAGCAAAAGCATCTCCAAAAGCCCCGAGGGGTTTCGCAGGGCTGGCTGCCGAGTGGGCTGGTATGGCCATTGCATGCCCCAGGGAGGTATCCCCAAATTAACAGATCTGCCAGTTTGCAGTTAAATAAACAATTCATTGTCAGCTACCAAAGTAGAGGGGGGAGGGCGATGGGGGACGGACACAATGCTATTTGCTTTTACTGTGCACAATGACAGGTTTATATTAGTTATTTGAAAATGTAAGCAAGTCATAAATGAAAAACCCCCATGATCAGGCAGGTGCCGACAAGCCTTGTGGTTCCAGATGAGAGTGTCTACTTGCATTTTCCTGGCCTGGAAGATGCACAGGAATTATTTCAGCCTTCAGAGCACGAGGTGAATGCATCACAGGCACTGCTGGGGCAAAAATATGGTAGAGGACCATAGGACCCTTTGCCATTAATATCCCAGAGCCAGTTCGAGTTGGGATTTGTCTGCACTTACCATGCCCCAGGCTCTGAGGAAGAAGAGCTGGGATGCAGGCTGCTGCCTTCCCGCCTTCGAGCTCTTCTTTTGCTGTGAGTTCAGGAGGAAAAAGCCATTGCTCCGAAGGAAAGGTACCACTCGCTGCAAAATACTGCTGCTCTTTGCACGGGGGAATTTCTGGAGGGTGAGAGAAGAGGGGAGGGGGAAGAAAAACAGTCAGTAAGATTTCCAGCTTCAGATCTCTGCAAGGGTGCTTTCCTTCTTTCTTGGTGTTCTCCTGTGCTTTCCATATCTTTCAGCTTTGTGTGACAAGCCTGCCTTCTCACCCTGTGCCCTCGCACCAACCTTTTTGCTGTTCCTGTCTCCCTCTGCTCCCCGGCAGGCAAGTGGCATGGCAAAAAACAAGGCTCACTGCTTGGTTTGAGAACTGTTAATTATTTGGAGGAGGGACAAGGTTTCATCTTGCTATTATTTCTTTGGAAGTGGTTCTGCTTTCACCAGTTTGCAGACTTCTTGTAGCTTCTATGCTACCAGGAAAGCAGGTACTGTTGTCACTTTTGCACCTGATGCACTTTGGCAAGTCATATGCAAAAGCAAAGCTTTTGGGCTCCTCTAACCTCTCTGTTCTTTCCCTAGTGGTGTTTGGCCAGCGCTTGGCAGAGACCATGGCCTATGAACAGAAATTTGGGCAGCACCAGGTCCCCATACTGGTGCAGAAGTGCGCTGAGTTCATTCGGGAGCATGGTGTGAGTGAGGAGGGCATCTTCCGCCTCCCCGGCCAAGACAACCTGGTGAAACAGCTCAGGGATGCGTTCGATGCTGGGGAAAGGCCATCGTTTGACCGGTAATGCTGGATTCCCCCTCTCCTACTCAATTAGCTCTCATAAACCCCAACACCTGGGGGAAAGCAGCTTGTCTAACCCCCCAGAGAGCCCAGAAGGAAACTTGGACCATCCAGAAGGGCTTGACAAGGAGAGAGGATTCAGCAGAAACATCACATTGAATCAGAGGGTGCTGAGATGAGATTAATGGAAATTAAAGAAAGCATTTAGGAAAATCCCTGCCCCACACAGCAACTATTATTTGCCGGAGCAGCCAAGGAAGGAGGGAAAGGGAAGATCCTACTTAGCCCATCAGCTAAGGGCAGAGGTTTGGAGAAAGGAGAGCAAGCAGAGGATCACTAATAAGCTCAGAGAACACCCTAACACACACGCTAGAAGTTCTTGCTTTCCCTGCCGGAATGTAGCCATGATATTTTCCTCCTGTTGTTTTTCCCTACACCACCACACAGAGGTGAGAGATTGATTTTGGCTGCTGCAAGGCTGTGTTCTCCTGACACCTTTCCTCTGCAGGGCTGAGAGGAACCGGAAAAGTCCCTGAAGCTGAGAGCGCTGCCTGTAGGTCTCAGAGGGGCTTTGGAGAGGGTCATTTGCTACTGCTGCCTCTGCCATGCCCTGTGCAAAATGAGAGAATTGTAAATCCCTGGTACATCTCGTTATAAAGCCCCCCTTGACAGTGCGCAGAGCAGCTGCCCCTGCAGGTGCTTCATTATCTCTAAGGAGGTTTCCCACCTGTGTACCCCCGACAAGTCAGAGTTTAACCCCTTGCTTTTGGCCACGGTTGCATAAGGCATTGCCCAGTGTCCCCTGCTCACTCTGCAGCCTGCTCTGGGGCTTGACCCACCAGTTTGCATTGCTGAAAGCAGTGACCCTGTGCTGGGATAAAGGAAATGCGGGTCCTGCAATCATCCACAGCACCTAAAGTGAGGCTTTTTGGTTAAATCCTGCCCTGCCTCATCCACCAGAACTAAGACAAGGGGTGCCCAGGCTGCTGCATGTGTGATATTGGCCGTGGTGATGCCCCATCTATGCAGACCGGGGGAGCTGCCCCATATGGCATCGCCTGAGCTCTGAGAGCCATTGGCAAAATCTGGGTGCTTGCAGGAGGGAAGCAACCAAACCCAGGAGCTTCCCTGGATTTTTGTGCAAAACACTTTGCCTAAGCAGAGTGCAGGGGTCTCGCTTCTCTATTTGCAGGCCTGCCCCTAACCACAAAACTTTTTGTTTTCACCCAGCTTTCTGCAGCTTTGTTAGGAAACCCCACAGCACTTTTACCTAAATAATTCCTGGACTGTGCCAAGCAGAGTCACAGCTGCTCTGGGAGCATAACCATCCTGACCGTTGGTTTTGCAGCTGAATATTTTTTGCTTTCTGGGTGCCATAGTCCTGCTGAGAGCTTTCCTGTTGTAACCTGTATGGGGGTCATAGGAAGGTGAAGCCTTTTTTATTTTTTGAGGAACTGTGTTTTGCAGTGGGGCATGGCAAGGGAGTTTGGCCCTTTTCCCAGCACCCTGTGATGTTAACCCTGTGCCGGAGGGCTTGGTATGAGCATTGCTGTGGTGATCTCAGAGTGACTGCAACCCCCATGCACTTCAACCAAAACATTTTCTCAGTGAGGAGGAAGGCAAACAATGGAGTTTCCAGTGACCTGAACAGTGCAAGATGCGGGCTCGACCTTCAGTGCCATCTCTGTAGCCTGTTTGGGTTTGCACAGGCATGCTTGCATGCGCAAGCTTGGCAGGATTGGGTGGGGAGCATCAGAAAACTTTTGTTGCAGCCCAGGCATCCAGGATGCCTAGTGCCGTGTATTGGTAAGCCCTACAAAAATACAGCTCTGAAAAAAATTCCTCTATGGTTACATGCATTTGTTAAAAATGTTTTACAAACCCCAACAAATCCTAAAAATAAATGACCTGGGGGATTTTTGCTAGAAGTTTATAACAGTTTAGCGACTTCAAGGTAGGTCAAATTAGAGGCTTACGATCTTGACAGTGTCCTTTTGACATAATGTAAACTATATGGTATGCAAAGCTGCAAACATCTGTCCCAGCAGAACATCTTCAGTAATTACTGTTGATCTTAAAAACCCCAGGCAAGCTTCGCCAGCTCCGCACAGAGTGGGGAGTGCCTGCCAAACATGTGAACGCCAGACAATATTTGCATGCAAACTCTCACGAGTCAAATGCAGGCTGGGAAGGCTCAGCCCGGGTATGAACACTGGGGACCTGCCAGCCCCACGGTGGGGAAAATCTCCACCAAGTATTTATTTTCCTGCCAGCTGGGGCCATTCCCTGGCTTGGGGTGCTCTATGGATTCCCCCCAGCTTGCTTTGGCTTCCCTATTCATATCTGTCTGTCTTCAGTTTAAATATAATCTCATGCTCCCGGAGCAGGGTAGGGTTTGCTCACCAGCTGGGTCCGAGTTCCACGTGAGTGGCTCTTTGTGCATTGCAGGAATACAGATGTGCACACCGTAGCCTCTCTGTTCAAACTCTACCTGCGGGAGCTCCCTGAGCCAGTTGTGCCCTGGATGCAGTATGAAGATTTCCTGCTGTGCGGTCAGGCGCTGGATGTGGATGAGAGAAAGGTAGAGACGCATTCACTTCTCTCCTTCTGGCCTTAAAATTAGCTGTGTTTCAGTGCCAGGGCTTTGTGAGCTGGAGGTGTCGGGTGCATATTTAGCTGTGCATTATAAACTGTGCAATTACTGAGCTTTGAAATCTGAGGGGAGAAAAAAAAATAATTAAAAAGATAAAATCTCCTCAAAACAGTGGGATTTCCCAGCTTGAAAACAAGGGTTTATCCATTTTAAAGCTTACATTTCTGAAGCAGGTCTAAGAGCTGCTCAGCACCTCTTTTTGTTAAGCCCTTGCAGCAAACAGAAAGTGTGAAAACCAAGAGAGGAAGGAAACACAATGTCCTGCAACCCCCATCAGCCCAAGCTGAGAATGGAGCTGGTGGAGGTTCTGCGTGAGACCAAGGAAGGAAGTGGAGATTTGGGAGAGGGAGAAGTGAGAAACAGATGGGAACTGTCTTTTCCTAACTATATATTTTGATGGAAGAGAATCCCCTCACTGAAAAAAGACCCATTCATGGATGCTGTTCCTATACATACAAAAATAATGCAGATATCCTTGGCAGCATGAGCTCTGTGAACTGCAATGTTCAGCCCTATATTTCAAGGGCAAATGTTTCTTGTAGGTTGTTTCACTTCAGGATCTTTGGGGTTAAAAATGTCCTAAATGTTTATACACAAGAAATGCAAGGAGATTAGGCATGATTGGCTCTTTCCAGAGCCCATCACACACATGCTGGGCTGGAGGGGACGCAGCTCTTTCCTTCGTTGCTGTGGCAGCAGCAGTGCTGGGCAATGGGCTGCCTCTTCTTGCTGAGCACTGTTCAGAAATTTCTCCATGTCCGTGCTTGGTTTGCAGAGAAATGTAATTTCCAAGGCGAGCAAATGCCAAGAGGTGAGACCACACAGGGATGGATGGAGTGACGAAGAGCCATTCTTGAGTCCATATGTATCTGTGAATCTTTATAGAGTTATTTCTTAACTTGCATTTAGGGCCATCAGGAACTCCTGAAGCAACTGTCCCTCCTTCCCAGAGACAACTACAACCTCCTCAGCTATATCTGCAGGTCAGTCCTCTGCACAAGGTATAAACAGCTCAGATTTGGTGTTGGTGAGTAGAAATACCATGCCAAAGACTGAGTCTGACTTCTCTAGAGAGAGCCCTCTTAAGCCATGTTTTGGTTCCCCTCGAGGCACTAGATCCTGACTTCTGTGAAGGGAGAATTTCATTAAAACTCACTTATGAACTCCTAAGAATTAAAATGGAGTGTAGTTTTTCTAGACAAAGCCTTGTGCAACGAAATTCTTAGGTTTCACCCAGCCTAGGAGTTTTTTTTTCTGGTTAAAGATTAGATGGGGGTTTTCCCTTCCTTTTTAATATTTTTTTCAGGTGAGCAGCTCATCACATGGTGTTTTTTCTACCGACACCAGTAAGACCCAGCTCCAGTTTGCAGTTATAAGGCAGTTATATGTTTCTGTCCTTGGGACGCAGAGGAAAAGCTGGATGGATTTATCAGGATTTTGTTTCAGTGGGTGTGTAAAGCTTTTGCAGTCTTCCTCCTCTGACTTCAAATATTTGCCCTTGGATTCTGGCAGGTTTCTACATGAAATACAGTTGAACTCTAGCGTCAACAAGATGAGTGTGGATAACTTAGCAACAGTGATTGGAGTGAACCTCATCAGACCCAAGATAGAGGATCCTGCAATTATTATGAGAGGTAAAAGGGACTCCTGGAATAATTGGCACCTGATATGCTGAAATACTCAGTTGCATCCACAATCTTGAAATTACAAATTTTCTACAGTAGACCCATGGATATAAGCCAGACACGTGCCTGGGCACAGTAAGTACAGCTAGGTAGAGTAAAGCCACATGTTAGTCAGGCTGTAAATGTGTTTATGGTGACAAAAACCCCTTAGGAGTTGCACTTTGTGTTCCCTCCACAGATTTCAAACGATTCAGGAATTTGATGAAGTCATCTTTCTTTTTGCTTAGAGCAGGAAAGTGTAAAAACAAAGGAAACTCAAAGAACTTACTGTTTCACTGAGCCAAACTGTAATCCCGTGGGCAGGGACAGATGCAGCAGAATGAATAGAAGAAATATTTAAGGCCAAAGAGTGCTCTGCTCTACAGATATCATATGCAAATGGTCCAGATATTCATATGCCTGTTTGTATAACCGATACTTGTAGTTTGCTTGTTGAGCCAAAGCAGCACAATGTGTGGCTTGGTGCAGCTGAGCAGATTTCTGTCTTGGTTGCTCCATGGTCTGCTCCTGCTAATCTGGGGTGATATAAAAATTCCTCCCTCCATTTGGTTTTATGATCCCACTCCTTGTCTTCACCTGCATTTCTATGTGCATCTCCATTTTGGACAACAGAAAGACCAACCAGAAAATGCTAGTGGGGGTGGAAGAAAACCCATCGCACTGGGTTTGCTGCTGACAGATCTCTGATTTCTTCCAGGCACACCACAGATCCAGAAAGTGATGACTGTGATGATAAGTGACCATGCAGACCTCTTTCCCCCATCCAAGGATGTGCTGCCCTCCTCACCTGCCCAAAAAAATGACAAGAAAGCCCCCATCCCACGTAGCTCCGTGGGCTGGGATGCTGCAGAGGACCCTGCAGTGCACAGGGCAGAGAGCTTGATCCAAAGGCAAATGGTAAGGCTAGATCCTCAGAGAAAGAATAAAACATAAATTTAATAAACATTTTTAATTTTAACTACATAATCTAACAGGTCAGCGAGCCACTAAGGGGACTTGCTATTAATAGGGTAAAGAGCTCTAACTGTCATCCCTGGAATATCTGCATCAGAAAAACAACGTAGATAAACTTTCCACTTTCCTGTGGAAAATCTACTGTTCTGGGAAAAATGAAAACTCCTGAAGTTTTTTAGTTAAAAGGCAGAATAGATGAAACCTTTTCAGTTCATGCTGGTGAAGTGAAATCACTGAGGATTATAGGCTTCTCTCAGAAAGAAAGAATCTCTGCAGAAAGTTCTTTTTAACAGAAAACACGGTGCAACCCAAAATAGTTTTTTATGGAAAACTTGTGGCCATTCCTGTTAGCATGTTAAAATGTGACTTTTGTAAATACTGCAGTCACAGCGGTCGCTGCAACCCGTTTGCTCACAAAGCAGGGCAAGGCTGTCCTAATGCCACTGGTCTATTTTACAGAGAGATGACCTGAATTCCAGCAGGGCCCTCGGACCAGCTGCGAGCTCAAGTGCACCCAGAGAAGATAACGAGTCCAAAGATACTCTGGGAACGTGGAAAACGCAGTCAAGGAAAAGAACTCAGACTTTACCTAACAGGAAATCTTTCCTGACAGCTGCTTCTCCAGGGGAGAAAGGCAGCAGTGACAAAAATGACATATTTGCTAGTGACTTTTGGAAAAGCTCCCCTGGGAGCAGCATGCACTCCATGGCTCCTGACGGACATAAGAGAACGTTGTCGCACGATCTTTTTAAGTTGCTCGACCTTCACCGGGCTTCGACCTACGATAACGTTCCTACCTCCCAGGCAGAAAGTGGGGAAGGCAGCAGCTCCAGCCCCAGCCCTTCGAGCAGCGGCTCTGATAAGGAATTTCTACCTTGCTCCAGTCCCAGCCATCAGCCAAAGGAAACAGCCAGTCCCACCAGCAGCCCTGCCGCGGTCTCCAAGCCTGATCAGGAGAGCAGGGAGTTCCTGCAAAACATGATCTTGAAGCTGGAAAAAGAAATGGAGGTACAGAAAAATGACTACGAAGAGCAAATTAAAAGGTAACATGCTGCAGAGTGCTGCTTTCTGGAGAGTATGGAGTCTTCAGCTTGTGTTATTACCACACTTGTTTTGCACAGATTTATTTACCAGTGATCCCAGTATATAATAGTAATGACTACTGATAAAACACAGTATTATAGTAGGCTATCTAAAAGTCAATGCTCATGTGCTGTACTCATGACATTGTTGCTAATGTTATATTATTACAATATTAAGACTCTGTAGTTCTTATTACACCATTGTAAGGGGCTGTAGTATTTCTGCAATAATTACACTGTCATAATTCTTGTTATTACTGCAATATTGTACCATTACACTATCCAGAGTTCAGTATTAGCATTATTGCATAATTAATTGCAACCATCAGTGTTTTATAGCTTCACATATTGTTGCCATATTATTATATATCATGTGTATTGATTTATTGCATCGTGTTATGTGGCCATTGAGGGTCAGGGGATCAGGACAGCACCTCTGGCTTATTTTATTGCTTAATGACAGAGAGAGCAGACTCCTTAAGAGCCAAATGATGACTTCCTGGCACTCTTCCGATCCAATCCTTTCACACTTTGTTTCTCTTTGCAGTCTTGAGAAGGAAAACTATGAAGTCTGGGCCAAAGTAGTGAGGCTGAATCAGGACATTGAGAAGGAGAAGAAGAAGTCTGAGGAACTGGAGCTGAAGTTGATGAATGTAGAGTGCTCACGGGAGGAAATGGAGAAGAAAAACAAGATGCTTGAGGAGGAGGTAAAAAACCTAGCTAAATCCATGAGCAAAGCTAACGCCAAGACCAACTAGGAGAAGACACCCAGCTATGCACAGACATAAAATACAGCTGCATGAATCCACAGGAATTGCCAAGCAGATTCAGAGCCAGGGACTTGTATTATTTGGTCTTCTGCTACCAACCACGGGCTGGTTTGGAGGAAGGAGCCCAGAAGTTAGAGGCTGGTTTATGCTCTGAAACAGGAAATTTCAAAAATATTCTTCAGCTCTTTTGGCATGTTTTTTCCAACTCCTCTTTCAGCTGCTCAAGTTACCTGTAGAACAGGCCAATACTTCTTGCTGCTCAATCAGAATATCTTGCACTCAGGAGTTCAAGTTGAGGACACATTATGCCTTTACAAAAATAAACCAGCAAGCATCCCTCTTGCCAGCCGGCTGGCTCTGTGCTGGAGGTACCCGCAGTGCTTCTGAGTGGAACAAAAAGTCCATAAAACCTGGAGCCGGGCAGACAGAAAAGCCCCACGGTCTGGGGTGGCACAGCCTGTCACACAGTGTGCCTGGACGGTGGGCTGCAAATGCTGTCAGCACCACGGTTATGTTGTTCACGTTAACACGCAGTAGGTTATTGCTCTTATAGAGCAAGAGAAGCCCAGACAGCCTGTCGGGTCCACTGAGAAGAGGTCTCTTACAGCATCACTTGCTGTGCTGTGCCACTCATTGATATCAAAGCTCCAGGTGTAAAATCACAACATCACAAAAACCTTTTTAGTTAAGTGGCTGCTCAGCTATTTTAAATCACTGCTCCTTATAGCCATGTTTATATAAATCCAGCACAGCTGCTGCTGGGCTTTGGAGAGCTCTTTCATGCATCCATACACTGAGCAATTTGTGCAGAGAGTCCATCAGCAGCTTTATCTAGTACAGAAAATGGGGCTTCAACACTTTCCTTGACAGGCAGTTTCCAAAAAGTAACAGATCCGGACTTATTTACCGCCTCTGTTTGTTTGGTTTTTTTATCATTTCTTCAGCATAGAACAGGATTTCCGCAGCCACCTTGGTAGAAACCTGGGTTTGCACCCTAACGATGATGCTGGGTCTCTCCCTGGCACTTGCTGCCTTCAGTGTAAATAACTGGACCCAAAGGTCTCATGGTGCCAGTGTGGCTGTTTGTAAACTTGTCTGCTTGTTTTCCCACTGCCTGCCAGCAAGTTGCCCTTCCAGCAGTACCACGATGCTGCTGAAGCTTTTGATGTTGAAAAGAAAGTAGCAGGACTCCAAAAGAAAACCTTCCACTCATTTATGTTAAGAAGGGGGAACACCACCACACAGCCTCTGCCTAGCCAAGAACCTTCATGGGAACACGAAAGGGAAAACCACAGAGATCTGCAGGAGTTTTCAATCAACTTGTCTAGGAACGTACACATGTCTCTGTGCCAAGCATGGTGAAGTTAATGCAACAACACTGGATTACTGCTGCTGAGGACCTGGTTTTGGTGATACAAAAGTTCAGCTCAAGATAGGTTGCAGACCTGCTCGGCAGAGCCTGCAAAGAAAAACGAACTGGCAAGAGACAGGGACACAGAGGGAACTACGTGAAAAAAAGGGGAGATGGGAGTGGGGAAATGTTATTAGAGAATAAAAGTCAATATTGGGTATATAGCACTTGCTGCTATCAGCCTTGCTAGGGCTGGGACTCATCTAGCCCTAAAACCGAGCGCAGACTCCTTAGCCCCAGACTCAGATTCATTTAGGTGTATTGAATCCACCTTTGCTCAGCTGTGGTTATAAAGGACTGGTAAAGGAGGGGTTTGTGAAAGTTGAGCTGTATTTAAGAATCCGACCCTTAAATAGCTCATTTGACCTATAGACTCTGACTCCAGGTGGCTTTCGTTTCCATAGAATTGCCAGAGGCTACACAGCTCCTCACCATCCTGCCCACAAACCTTCACACCAGGGAATTAAATATTTCTGGCACCAGGGAATTAAATGTTTCTGGAGGCCTGCATGGAGTTACTGCATGGGGCTACTGCAAAATCACAGTTCCTACCACAGGACCCACACCCATGGTCCTCTGCTCTTGTAATGATTGTATCTGATAAAAATGTTTCAAATCTGATTAAAATGTTTCTAACCTAAAACTTGGGAATTTGAAATCTCAGTGAGAACCCCAGTACCCCTTTGCATTGGCTCCGCAGCCCGCAGCCTTGCAGAGGGATGGGCGTCACAGAGAAGAGCCCCAGGGAGGACAGTGTTGCCTCCACAGGCTTAGCCACCTTCAAAGATGAGCTATTGAAACCTCACCTTCCCCATCACCTGCAGGTCCCACACGCTACGGCATCCCAGGACAATGTATTTCTTGTCTCCTGAAGTCTCTTTAAAGCAGCACTAACACAGTTTCCACTGTGCACCTATGGGACCCACATCTTCCTGACACTCAAATCAAGAGGTTTCAAAGTGCCTGTGAGATGCATTTTGCCTGCTGTCACTTCAGGGCAACTGTTCCCATTCACAATTCTTTTCTGTGATTTCAGATGACCTTGACAGAGCTGCTTCAGTGTTTAATTTTTTACCTTTACAAGGAACTCATTACTAATCTGGGCGTGAGGCTCAGGAGCCATTTAGGGAGAAACTTCTCCATCGGGTCTAGGAGAAACATCGTGAACATCTGGACTGGAAATGCCACACGCTCCTTTCTGCAAAGATCAAAAGTGTGAAGAGGCAAATAATTCCTTCACAGCCCGCAGTAGACTGTAATGATGTGAAAAGGCTTGGCTGAGGCTCAGAATTCTCCGTCATTAGGACAAGTGCACGTTATTTTAGTATAAACTGCGCGTTCCTCCACTTCCGCTGCAGATAGGCAAAACAACCTCTATCAAACCATGACTGTTTCTGAAGATCAGAGTAACTTCTTTGAAGATATTCTGCCCATTAAAATTTGGAATGTTTATAGTGGCCATATTTAAAAGATAGACTTTCCAATAGAGGTCAGGTGGGCTGGAAATTCCTACGTGCATGGGGGGAGCTAACAGCCTCAAGGAATAACATCAGCATCTTATGAGTCAGTATTGCTGTTGGGTGCTCTAAGATAAAGAGGGTTTTCCTTTTTTAAAAGTGAGCTTTTTCCAGAGACAGAAACGCATGGGCCTGCCTATGCCAGACCTGTGAAATTTTGCATCCTTTTCAGCCCTGAGCATATATCCTCTCAGCTCAGCCACACAAAGCCCAGAGCCACACCTGAATCCTGGCATTGCCCAAATCCTGCTCTGGCTTTATCGCACTTTTGGATCTTCTGTGGAGACACCAAAACATGAGATCCACAAAAACTGACTGATGCATGACCTACATTTCCTTCCTCCCCCTCTTTTTGCAGCCAAGCTGTGAAATGTTTGGGGGGAAGAAGTAGCAGAGAAAGTCTCTCCTGTTCCTGCTTGTGTACTGCAAGGGACGTTATAAACTCATGGAGGGTTGTTTGGTGGCTGCCTTTCAGCTCAGCAGGCTTTAAGCATTGATTCTGGATATCCTAGGAAGTGTGAAACTACTACTATAATATAGAAGTACAACAGACTGTCTATCATAGAGAATAAAGCCTGTAAAAAAGATCCTTTTCAAACTTGTCCTGGGCCCTGTAGGCTTGGAAACTGCCAAAAAGGCAGTTTTTTATAGCCTTAACCTTCACACTGCACAGACAGAGGACCCCAATGCATTCCCTTCAAGGTGACGGGAGTGTACGATAACCCCCAAAACATACCAAGGATTTTCCTCTCCCTTTAAATGTGATGTGGCTTTCCAAATTAGAACAATTAAAACCACAGATCTGAATGCATCTAAAACTGTTAAACTATGGATTACGGGCTGAAAATATGACATATTTTAGGATATAGTTTCACTCCTGCTCTCACTGTCTAGCATTCTTTGTGATAGAGCAAAAAATCTGGTTTGCTCTTCTTAGGTATTTACTACATGAATTTAGGAATTCACTTTGTTGTATCCAGGCGTTTGGTAGGCGTGAGAGGCAAGAAAGTAAAATTATCCTTCTCACATTATTCTCTTTGGATCCCGAGCCAGTCACACTTATGCTGACTTATCCCCTCGTATTTTATCGAAGTCGCATTTTTGGCATGATAATAACTTTCCTTTTTTAGCTTGGCTACTGCATAAAATAGCAAGTTGTTGTGGGAGGCGAGGTGGACGTGCAGGAAAAGTGTCCAGCCACTATTTAGGATGGCTTATACAAACCACAGAAGAGCCGTAAGAACATGTTGTTCTCCCCAGCAGTAACAGAGTAATGCAGTCCGTCCCTCCTTTACATGGCAGTTGAACGATACCCCCAAAACAGGCTGCTTTTAAGAAGAAAAGAGTGCCAAACTGAGACTTCGTGTATGAATAACTGTTCACCAAGGTGGAGAGAAGAAAAAGTCCCCAGACTTTCAGCCAGACCCTCCCTGGAAGCAGTCCCACTGTCCCGCTTTCTTTGTGTTTTCCTGCCACCTTGCTGCAGCACAGGGATGCTATGAAGCCAGACAGTCAAACTGGCCTGGAGGAAAAATAACCTGGCAAAAAAGGAGCATCCTGATAAAGCAAGGGCCAGCATGGGGGCAGGAGCAAGCAGGGACAGGAGTCGTCCGAATAAGCACTCCTTTGGAGAAAATGCTCATCTATTCTAGCACAAAAAACTTGCAAGTGTAGGAATCCTGAGTTACTCAAGAAGATAAAGACCCTGAGCACTTGCACGGTGATTACTGCACGGAGGCTCCAGCTGGGACAGTTTCTTCCTTGGATAATTCACATTGCCAAAGGCTCACTGCATGCATGGTCTCCACCAAGAACGATTTACCCTTCTAGCTGTTTTCCTTTACAAGAGTCTTCTGAGTAGGCAGTTCCCATAAACAGAAGTACTCAGCAGTTATTTGGGAATTTGGTTTCTTAAGAAATAGGGCTTCTAACTGCAGCTGAATACAGCAACCAGGTGAGTGATACGAATTTGGGTGCAATTTTCCTACCTCTAAGGCTGTGGGGCAGAGCAGAGAGACCTTAGTGGTGCTGCCACTGCAAGACTCCAGGGTGTGCTCAACCTTTAGCAAACATCAGAGGATTTACCAAGCTGAAACATCCTACAAGCAGAGAGCTCAGCAAGAAGGAGGCGTCCCGTTTTCCCCTTGAGTCCATCGTGTAAAGAAGCTTCACAAAAAGCTTTCTTCACTTTTCATGCATAATCCCATCCAAAAGGTCTCCCTGCACTCCCGTGCCAAGCTTACCCTGGTGAGCCTTGCACAGCAGAGGGGAACGACACTCCCAGTGCCGTCAGCGGGCACTGGTGTGGCTTGTGAAAATTTGCTTTATCACGCGTAAAAACATGATGTGATATTTCAGCCCTCTTAACACAATGTACCGATAACAGGAACTGGGAACAGGGGAATGCTCCTTTAATCTCAGCTGGCTGAAATGCTGTTTGCTGCATCCAGGGAGCTATTTCCAAACGAGTGCATTTTAAAACCAGCCAGCAAGGCAGTTGCCAGGCTTTGACCTCTTATTAAAGAAGTGAGGATAAGCATCAGCTTAGCATTTGCTTTCTGAGCATGTGAGAGGTAAATTTTTCCTTTCCCCAGCAGCATGGCCTTGTTTCCTTCCTCGGCTCCCCGATAAGAGCCAGCACAGGCTGCCATCCAGCCGGAGAGGCTCCCCTTGTGCTCTGCATGCTCTGGATGAGGTCCACACTTGATCCCTAGGGCCAGTGCAGGTTTTGAGTCTTTTCAGTGACACCTTGACCCTGTGCATCCCTTCCTGGGGCTCAGAGGATGGATTTTCTAATTCTGCCAAGTGTTGCCCCTGCATGCATCCACATTTCTGAGTCAGGAGGTCAGCCAAGCATCCCAAGGACAGTTGTTCCCAACACAACAGCTACACAGGCAGCGCCAAGGAGTGAAAGGTCAAATGTCCACTGGAAACTGGAGTGTTGTCACATCCTGGGAAAGGATGTTTCCACTGGGGGAGTAGGAACATCCTGCTCCCTCACCACCTTCCTCCTATCCAGTGTAAAGAATGCTGCGTAAATAAGTCTGAAATGGGGATAGATCACAGTTACAGTTTGTAGAAGACCTGGGACACATGTTTAGAAACTTGTTAGCTCCACAGACTGCGTCTTTCCTGCAGCTGGCAGTGGAAGGGCATTGGCTTAGGGTCAAGGATAGCACAAGAAGTTATGGAAAAGCAACAGCAGATTAAATTGCTGTCATCCACTCTGACCCGCTTCTGCTCACTCAAATATAAAGCCTCACTGATAATGGCAAGCAGGATGGCTTTTAAAAATAAAACTGTAGCAGTCTTTCTTCCATTTTGTAAGGCTGTTAAGAAATCACATGCAGAAACACCAGCTGGCACACAGCACCCTAGCATCCTATCACAACTGGGAGATGGAGCTGTAATGTGGTTTGTAATGTGGCTTTTTAGGACACTGGTGTAGGGCTCAGACGGTTAGACTGCTTTTTGCTTGACCTGTTCCATGTCTTAGCTCCTCATCCACTTTTAGCTTCAATGGCAGCAAGCAAGGAGCCCACTGCCCATTAAGGTGAGCCTGCGCCAGTGCAAGCCTTGCAGTGCCTTGGCCAGTCAAGGCAAAGGAGTTTGCAGCAGAGTGCTCAGCACTCACCACTCAAGCCAAACTAATTAGGTCTCCTGTCCCAATGAAAGCCAAGCCGTTGGAGTCACAGATTTTTGCTCTCCAAAACACAACACAAAAGTAATGAAGCCTTTGAAAAAGTTTGCAGAGCACATATGAAGCAGAGCCAGACAAAGACTTGGGAGTCCTGAATCCCAATCTACGATATAAATATTTGCGATAATAACTAGGTCGGCCAGGCTTGCCAGATAACCCTTCCTTTTATTAACTTTAGGCTGGAGGGTTTAGGCCAGAAGTGTTGACAACATTGGTGTCAGTGGTGAAGACATCGGTTTCTTCCCCGAGAAGAACGATGCAAGAATGAGAGAATGATGCAAAAGCGGGACGGTTATTGCTAGAACAGCTGAAAGCAGATATAGAGGTGCAATTCATTTGTTCACAGAGGTGCTATTGCTTCCCAGTGGCTACCCAGTCTCTCGAAGGCTGCTGCATTCCCGTGTGCGGGCCAACCACAGTGTGCACCAGGGTCTGCCTTAGCCAACTGCTCTATCTTAAAAGTTACTCCTTTCCGTTGCAGTAAGAGCAGGGGTTAATGCAACTCTGGGGAGCTCACTGAGGCTCTTGTCTAAATCGTTTGCCTGTCCTGGAGCTCATTAGCGTTGCATGCAGTGCCCTGAACAGTGTCACGGAGGAACGCAGGAACGCGTGTGGCAGCCCCCATCAGGAAGGCCGCATGCCCCACAAAGCATGGCCTGCTCCCTCTGCCATTAGCTCGCTCCTCAGGGCATGTTGCTTATCTCTAATGCACTAATTAGGGTGGACAGAGGAAGCACAAGACGTGCAATCAATATTATTGGGCCAAATTTGCAGCTGGTGTAAGTTGTCGATTGGCAGAGGAGTGCAGAAGAACAAGAAATGATGTGAGCTAGAGAAATCCCAAGGGAAAAGGAGGGAGTTCAGCAAGGAAAGTAACTGTGTTTGAAAGCAACTTGCTTTCCTTGAAAGAATGACTTCAAAATTGGTACAAAGCTATAAGTGAAAATTTATATAGCAGGTTGGATTTGCATGATGTCATGCTATTTTGTGTCTATCTCAGCAGCAACCAGCTACTGTAAGCCAAAATCAAATCACTTAAACTGTTTCAACAGTTGGATCAGCCCATTTAGCCTCCTAACTGTGTGTCTCTGTCTCCCATGGATCCCCACTCCCATTTTAACCCATGGGGAAATTCAGGTTGGGATTTCATAGTGCAGATCTGGTGAAGAGCAAGCACAGTAAGCAATAACAGGTGAACAGTTTTACCAGCTACCAGTACCTGTAGAAATGGTAAAAGGGCTCATTTTTCCTACAGTAAGATATCTGCTCTGCTCACAGTTCAGCTGGCTTATGTTTCAGGCTGTAGGCTTCTCTGTATCAGTATCTTGAGCTAGGCATCTAAAATCTGGTAATGATAAAAGCAAACAGAGCACGTTCACTATTGTAGGATAACAGGTTTTGCTTTCCCACTCTCCCAAAGCTTTGCATTTCAACTCCGCCTGATTAGCCAGCGGTGACAGCTCAGGAAATGGATTCCACCCAATCTCACAACAACTGATCTAAAATGCTCTAATCTCTGGAAAGATAAGGAGTTGCTACAGCAAAGCCAACATAAACCTGAGAGCTGGGGGGGTGGGTGGACTGTTGTTTAGCCACGTTGCTAGTTAGCTACTGTACTTGATTTCAGAGACCACCCTGTATTTAAACCTTCTCACTTAACTTGACACACATCTTTTCAACACCATCTGAAGCTCACATCCTGGATAGTCTCAGCCACACAGACCTGCAGGACATTGTTTGGGGAGCTCTAGTGCTGCGATGAGCATCCCCTCATCCTAAAGTCGCTGCAGATATGACAAGCAGCAGCTCCTGTGAGATACAGTTATGCAAATATTGAATTAATGGTACTTCAGCTGCTGATTTAAAATAAAATACGCTGTATTTTCTTTTTGGACCATACCTCACGCCACCACAGAAAATGTAGTATTTGGAGCTAGGAAAAAACCTCACCCTTCTTTTCAGGAACCATTGCTCTATGTCACGGAAATCCATTCCTCTCATATGATTTCCTTTATTACAGCCATGTTGATTGCTTTTATCCCTCATATTTCCTTTGTTTACTTAAAAAATGCATTCAAAGGTCTTGCTAAGCCCTTGAAATGCTGAGCAGGAGGTCGATTAATTTGTGTTCTGAACAGGATCACATTGGGCATGTATCCAACAGCAGAAAATAAGTAAGCAAACTTCCTATTGCCAACATAAGCTCATTTACCCTGAGCTGGATATACTGCAGTATATATGTTAGCAAAGCTCTTCTGTATTTTCTGGCATTATCTGCTCTAAAAAGTAACTCGGTTTGCTGGAATAATGCAGCCATATCGTAACAAGTTTTGCCCGCAATGCTGTGTGGTGAGTTGGGGTTGGAGGCAGAAATTCTCACAGCTAACCACTAGCTCAAATTCAGCTCTTATTGACATCTGAAGTGACTCTGTGAGAGGCAGGAGAGGAAATTGGCATTTACTAGCATGCTTCTGAAAGCAAATGCACTCAGTTGTTGCAGGAGACGTTTCCAAGACCTCAGCAGGAAGAGCTGGACCCCCTTCGACTATTCATCTTCTTGACAAGGGTATCAAAATGTGGACGTTTCCCTCCACTTTTATCTGGGAAAAGCAGCAGTAATTCTAACAGCTGCTCCTTCTACTGCTTTCAACAGCCTCGCATTTCCCCACAAAGCTGCTCCTCTGTGAGAGGAGAGACATGCTAGGTGCCTCGAGTCCTGCTCCCTAGGGAATGGCTTGCAGAGACGTAGCCTGACAAAAAGTGTATTTTTCCTGAGTGAAAGCAGATGGAGAGTGATAGCGGGGTGAAGAAGAGCAAGACAGGGATGAAGAGATGAAGGAGATGCGGCCAGATTTGTTCCTAAAATGTGCCCAGGGTTCTAAGGTCATTTTCAAATGACATTTTCAGCTTGCCCCTGTAGTGGGATGTGCAAATGAGATGATAACTCTGATAAACCTGCCTGCCCTTTTGAAATTCCTGGCTTTATGGTTTATAGAGAGTTTGGGTTTGAGTTTTTAATGGATGTCTCTATTTCAGTGGGCTTGTAATGCAAAACTTATCTTTTTCTTCTTACTGAGAAGGTGCTTTTAAAGAAGTTTATTTGCACAGCAGTAGGTTTGACAGTCTGTTTTCGCTAGCAAATATCCAGGGGTGCTAGGCCATAAACTCAGGTCCTCTCTGGGTTACAGCTGTGCCAACTAAATATGTGACCAGACCTGGCCAGCTAAACTGGCTTAATAACAGGTTGTCACAAACCTGCCTCATTTTGTCTGAAGAACATTCAGGGTAGACACATTTGGGGTGGTTTTCATCTGTTCCCATTTAGGCATTTAAACTCTAGAAATTCAAGTGCATATGTGTTGTCCCTTTACTTGCAGGTAAGACAAAGGGGCATCCTCCCGCGCTGCCTCTCTTTATCCAGTATCAGTGCCAGAAACAGCCCGGGTGATTTCTATGCCATGTCAAGGCTTAGCCTCAATGTGATCCTTTGCACAGCCAGGGATATTGCACCTGTGTGGGCCAATACAGGAGAAAAACCCCACATTATTTCTCCCTTAGATGTCAAAGCAAGAGTTTAGAGTAAGACATGGGTCATGTTTTGTGGCTGCTTTTTGCTTTCTGTAATATAGGCACCTCTCTGACTTCTTCACTCCTGACATTGACTGTGCTAGAAATACACAGCTCTGGCCAAAATGCCTAGTTCCAGCACTAATATTCAACAATAATACACTCCATATAATAAACCTCTTCTTCCAAGGGGTGCTGATAAGAATTTCCATTTTTAGTTGAGGGCAAATGAACCATTCCGCTTTTATTTGTTGCTGTTGCAATTGAAGAAGGAGCAGAAGCTAATTTTTTAACTTTTCCTGTAAATAGTGCATTAATGAAGACAGATGGGTCAGCAGTATAAACAAAAACTCTATCTCAAGCTAGTTTTGTTCTGGCTTTGTTTCCCAATATAGTAAGCAAACCACCACCACCCTGGTTCCCATCCTATTAACAGTACTTGCACTCCAAACGTTGAACAGGGTTATAAGGAAGTTTAAATTAACACTTGGCTGTAGTTTTTCAAATGCCTGAAGCAGATGTTCAAATGCCAGGAAAACTTCCTCTCTTTTTTTTCCCTCTCCCTAAAAAAATGGTAGATTTTGCTAGTGTTTGGCTCAGTGTTTCACAGAAAATATTTAACTGAACCTCTCTCATTGTGCTGTAGGTAAGCCAGGCACCAAACTGCCCCCAGTTGTTAAAACCTGCAGGATCCTTTGCTATTTCCAGACTGCTGGAGGTTCTGGTTCGCTTTGCTCTCTGGGGAGTCTAAGAAGGGCACTGCAGTAGCTGGAGCTCGGGAAGAGAAGGTTCTGGTTGCTACTTTGGATGGTGGTTGCTTTGGGAGATGATTTTTCTTAAGTTACCTCAGTTTTGGGGAAGCTGATCCCCATGTCTTTAGCTCGGGAATTGCTGCTCACGTGGTGGGGCCCACTGGCTTTGGAAAGAGGTATGTGTCCACAATATTCAGGAATAGTCTTTTTAACCTGAGAGTGACACTTGGGAACCTCCAAATGGGAACACCATGAGCCATCACCAGGCACTTACTGCTAGGGCGAGGGAGTGCCCTGCTTTCCTGCCAGAACAGTGTGGGGCTCCCCCCTCCTCCCCAGGCTCCACAGACCGCCCCAAACTACCCATCTCCCCAGGGCAAGGGGCTGGCAGGGCGGGGGCAGCGGGGGCAGGAAAACCATGCTGAGCTGTCAAGCTTTAATGCTCAAAAAGCCAGGAATCTGTTATCTTCAATGAGCTATGCAGGGAATCACAGTGAGCTGGACTCCAGGGATCACACTCAAGGGATAATGCCAGAAAGCTTTGGGAAGAAATCTATTTGAGGAATTTTAGTCCACATGCAGAGAGCTAAGAGATATGAATCATTTAAGGGAACCTCAAACTTTCAAGTGCTTCGTGAAATCTGGCATCGGTGCTGAGTGTTTGCACAGGAGACACAGTTACCATGATTTCTTCAAAGGCCAAGAAATGAGTAAGATATCTTTTAAGTTCATGCTCTTCTGGAGGCATCATGTGTGTTGATTTAAGAGCAGCAATCCAAGACCAAAGCTCTTCCCTCAACTCCCTTGCTGATAGGTTATCCAGGCTTTTCCTCTCTCTGTCTCTCTTGCTTGTTTCTCCTCCCACCCCTTTGCCTGTCCTGTCTATTTAGACTGCACGCACCGCCTGGCATTCTATACAGCGTCCAGCCAAAGAAGGGGCTTCATATCTGCTTACGCTTTCTTATACATATTCAATTAGAAACAGATGAAAGCAAAAATCCAACAGATATTGATGATTTTGGTGAGACAGTGTTGCTGCCTCCTTTAGTTATATGCAATAATTCATAGATGGATGGATGGATAGAAAGATAGATACTTCCATACTGAAGACATATTTTCCCAAAACTTTCTAAAATTGGTTTGCACTTTTAAGTCAAGCATCTGCTAGCATGTTGATATAAAATAGATCAGAAATTAAAGGAAAATCAATGCACACTACTATTTAATGTGAAAAATAAATTTTTAGAAACAGAAGAAATCACAGTACTAATGTGGATGGATAGAAGGAAGAAAGAAGGAAGACAGGAGTAAAGAAATAGAAAATGAAAACATGCAGTGGAATATTTTTTCAGGGACTTCTTATGACATTAGCAGCTCTTACAGCTTGGTAGCACCAGTAACACATAGCTCTTGTCATGCACTCACCACATTATTTGTAATAATAATAAATGTCATATCTATATGGACAGGTGTATTTTAAGCCAAGTACTTCCAAATTTGCAGAAGCAACCTTAATTTGCTACTTAGGGAAAACTCTTTAAAAAATAACTGTCCCATTTTTTGGGATGCTGTTTTCCCTGATCTCTGCCATCTAACTGCATGAACATCCAGCAAATGTCTTTGCACAATTATGTTCAAAGGTAAGGTAAAAGTAAGGTAAGGTTTTGCTCATAAAGCAGGCATGCAGTCCTAACAGACACACATTAATAAATGAAATAACCATTCTCAGTAGTTCTGATCTCAGGTTACGAACAGCATAGGTGCAGCTGAAGGATTCAAGAGATGCCCAGTTTTCTCCCAAAACAGCACAGTGGGATACATCTCATGTTTTACGGTCTTTCACCACAAACTCTGGCTGAAATCCTCTTCAATCAGCAGTACACTCCTTGTTCCTTTATAAAGAAAAGTTAACAATATAAAAAGACTCACTGGCCCCTAATTCTAAAAAGCTATCATTGATATTTTTACTGATCTTGTTAAAACTCACACATGCAGGTTTACTAACTGATAAAATTACATGCCCACCCACATTCACATTGTACTATGTTACAACAAATCTCTGGCAATAACAGAGTGTAAGGGAAGCCATTCTGCTTTGCTACATGGTCACTTGTAAATTTATAGTGATTATGAGTGATTGCAGTGGGTTACTTATGAATTTTAAGGCACAGGTCGCCCTGCACACTGTTCAGAAATGTTGCTACTGTTCAGTAAAGGACAGTGGTGCAAAAAGCCCGCTGGTCAGATCACTGCCACAGGAACAGTCGCAGAAAAGAGATGATAAAAGCAAATGTCGGATTATCTCCCTAATGCTGGATTATCACTCCTAACAAGGTGAATGGTTTGTCTTGGCAAATGGCTTCATAAGAATTGTGGATAGTTTTGAAAGGATCTATGTGGTCACACTTCAACCGTTGGCTGCTGCAGTTCATGTCAGCAGAGCGAAATATCACACCTCTTATGAATTCTTTTAATGTGCCATTAACCACAGACTAAGATTGCAGTGTAGCTCAGGGGAAAGGTCTGGGAGCGGTGTCAGTCACTCACAGGGTGCAATCTGTAGCAGGCAGAAAGCAGTACAGCCGCATGGCACAGCCCACTATCTGGAAACACACAGCACGAGTGGAGACTGCACAACTCTACAATAAACTACGCAGCTGACCACTTAAAGCAACGATACCCCTGCAAGAGTAGTTATACGTTGGACAAGACCGTACGAGCTCCAGAATGCTATTTAAATCACTCCAGTGACTGAACAGTCCTGCAAGCAAGGATGGTAACTGTGGTATATAGTATTTACAGACATCTAGGAGGGGAAAAAAATCAGCAACACCAATCTCTGCACAGCACAACTCAACAGAGAGATTCCATGTAGAATAGGATGGGTACAAGGTTTTATCCAAGTGGGATTACACACAAGCACAAAAATAAAACATTCTGTATTCTACATTATCTTACAAAGGCAGGTCAATAAATAGGTCAATAAATTATGGGAAAGGCAGAAGAGTATGTGTGAAAATAGGTGAAACTGGGTTTAGTTAGTGCGTGATGAAGTCTTTTGTGTCCATTCCCACAAAGTGTTAGAGTGATTCTTTCAAAGACCCTTATCACTTCCAAGGAAGATAACTTACCCTTAAAAGTGTAAAACACATGCAGGGACAGTACAGTAGGCTCTGGTACAGGCTAAAAGAGTCAACGTCACTTACACTTTCCCAAGAATCTGACAAATTTGCAGCTTAGTATAAATAAAGTGACGGGTCTATTGTTTCTCAGCTCTGACACCTTCTTATCACCACGATTTGTTGCAGAAGAGTGGCGGAAACATGGCATGTGACTCCACCATATACAGTTTGGGGGGGGGGGGGGGGGCAATACCTTTATGAATTGACAACTTCAGCCCATACATAAAGGAAAGATCCTCTCTATCTAGCTGGCACAAAGGTGTTTCCTTTTCTGTCTAGCTCTCTGCAGACTAAATGCAATACTACTTGGCCACTGGAATTGGTTTATGTAGCTGTACTGTATGTAATTTACTGGACTGGGTAGAGGGACTAGTTTCTTAGCTGGTATAAACTGGTACAATTTCAAGGATTCAGGAAATTTCCTGCACTTCTTTCTGCCACATAAAGCTTTGGCCCTTGAGAGACAACACATGGCTAATGCGACAAAGCCAGCGCTGCTCTACACAGGGTGCTTTTGTAATAAACATGCACAGGGGGAATTTCTTGCCATTGCATGTGAGAGCACTGAACGTGCCTGGCACTGCTCCTGGGGCCACTGCTTTACTAAGAAGGATGGGAAAGGGAATGGTTCCCTTCCGCGCCAGATGCCAAATCGCCCCTGCCAGTTAACTGAGACAGGGAAAGATTAAAGGAAGAATTAAGAAAAAAGGAAAAAAAGTTTAACACCTTGCTGTGTCTTAGTGATTTAGGAGCTTGAGAATTATTGGGACTTCAGATCTACAGAGATAAATTTCAAAAAAATAATCTGAGCATGTAAGGATCTTTATAAAGATTTTACACAAAACTAAACAATCTAGGTGTGTATTGCCCATAGTTCACCTATCTTTAATAGCTCTGGAAATCCCTACAGATGCCAATCAACATTTATAAAGTACAAAAATATGCCTTTATTTCTGTGAATTTGAATGTGCCCCTTTGGCACAAAGAGCCCTCCCAAACGATCCAGTGATCTGCTCTATGCCCTGACAGGAAGAGAGACTCGGTCATAATTTGGACAGCAAAGAACAGCAAGAAGCAAGCAATGGAACAAAATATACATTCCCTACAGTCGTACGACTTGCCCACTCCCCATAACAGGAAACATACAATTATCTGTACATGCCTCATTAAATAACCTTATTAAATAGGAAATCCGAAATGTACAAATTTACAGACTGAATCATTAAATACTTCCCCTGTGCCCTCCCCCGTGCATGCGTTCCCTACTACTATCTGCAGCCACACTCGGATACCACCATGCCTTCATATTTGAACTTGTAGGTGACCACCCCTGCATCTAAGTAGAGAATAGAGATGGGATCAAGTTTGGTGGGAACGCAGCAGGCCTTGGAAGCTTTCTGAGGATTCTTCAGGTGAACCAACGTCTGGACAATGGCATGTTTCGTTGGTGTGACGTGCTCTGTTAAGGGGTAGGCGCATACTCCGTGGCACTCATAAGCTTCGTATCCCGCTGGGGCGATGATCCAGGAATCCCAGCCAATCTCCTTGAAATCTATGTAGAGTGGAGTCTTTTTACAGTAGTTGCCCTTTGCGTTCCTCCGGATTCGGGCAGTAGAGTCATAAATGATGTTGGAGCGCATCTGGAGCAACGCCTCCTCACCAGGCTGGCTGTGGAAATTGCCAACCTCCAGGTTCTCCAAGTCCACGAGCTGCTCATGATCAATCATTTCATTCAGCTCTTGCTTCTCCTCTTTTTTGTCATTGCTTTGGTCATCAGAGAACACAATCAACAGGGGCACATGCTTCGCCTCAGAGTTGATGTCGATATCGATTTTCCCCTCTCCATTCTGCTCCTCCCCTTCCCTGCTCTCTATATGAACTTCCAGCCGATGCGTGGTCAGCCCTGCCCTTCGCCAACGCCTGATGGCTTCCGTGACCTCGAAGCTCTCCCACTCGCTGCTCGTGCCATAGATCTGCCTGGATGCCAGTGCCACTGTCTTTCTCTCGTCTCCTAGCCCCATGTGGTCATTTTCCAGCACTTCAAAAATGGTGACCTTCCGGTCAAGCCCATCATAGAGCATTTGGTCCCGCTCCACCAAGGTGTAGAGCCTCAGCTCTGCCATGGTGATTTCTTCATGGTGAGGGATGGAAACATTGAACAGAAGAGGGTATTTCCGAATTCCTGTAACACCAATGGGGTGGGAAGCCAAGTCTGGAAACAACAAAGATCAAGTATTTTAGAAGGGTCAGTACATTCAGCAACATGCACTGAAGTTCATCTGACAAGTTTTGCATTGCTTGGTTTCAGTCAAACGATTCCAGGAGAGTGGTTTTTCATCATTTCCCAAAATCCATACTTGGAAAAAAGGCCCATTTTATTTTAGATGTCTAAGGACAGCCAGATCCCAGACACGCTGAAGACCATAAACCTGGATTTATAGATTCTCCTTTTATCCCCATGCCTTCCAGGGACTTTCTTGTCACCTGGAAGGATTATGTATTAAAAACGTGTTGCCTAATACTGAAATACAAGTAATTTTTAGGTTGCTGCACAGCAACTATTTAATAAAAAAGGAAAAACATTTATTGGTGTAGGAGAGGAAGGGAGGAAGGATATGGCACTGGAGTGAACATGAGGTGGGTGACATGTAAGCTGCACATGCAAGAATGGCAGGCTGTATCTGTGTCTGCTTAGTGTTTCTGTGCTAGCAAGTATTCCCTTCTGCTGAAATATCCCTCAGAAACTGAAGGGCCAAGCACTAAGAGAGGAAAAGTTGCTTCAGAAGATGTAAAGGCTCTGGTTCGGAAGAGCAGGTGATAAACATCCTGTGTGAACTGCCAGTCAACAGAAATTCTGCCACAGACTCAGTGGGCTTCAAGTGAGCAGTCAAACAGCTGTACTCAGCCAGGCACTTTTGGCAGCTTTAGTTAATAAAACATATAAGAAGTACATAATATCTGCTTGTCAGTCAGGCTGTCTGTCCTATCTGCATTGTTTGTTTATACATAGGCAATATGCATTTCCTCACACAATGCAGAAATCTTAGCTAATGATTGTGTGTTTGTTGCTGAATTACTGTGCTGTCTACTTGTAACTCAGAAGACAGATTAGGACATAGAGACTATGGGCAGCATTTCTGCAAAGGCAGCCTATTTGTGACATATTACTATCTTCATCTCTGACTTCTCCAATTTTGATATGTTTGTAGAAAAATGACACTGATAAAGCTGCAAGCATTGGCGATGCTCCACCAGTGCACTTAAGCAAGCAGTTAACTTTAGCATGTGACTTGTCCTACTTAATTCCAGTTTTGAGGCACCTGCCTTTTTCTTTTTTTTCCATTTTGCACTTCCACCTGCTCATAAATGAAAAAATGAGGGGTGATTCTGGTTGCATTTCCCTACCTGTCAGTTGCTAAAGATGGGGGCTGAATATACTCTGCACAGTGCCAGGGTAGGAGCAGACTGTGAACTGAAATACAATGCTATTCAAGCTTAGTTATCATCTCCATACTGGAAGTAATCTTTGGGGTCTCCTAGACCTTGATATGCTAAAGCAAGTCTGTAGTGATACATATAATGACAGGGTGGAGAAATGCCACCTGATCATATAGAAGACAAGCACAACTCATTCACCAGAAGGCAGGGGAAAGCCACATGATACTTAAGAAGCTGGGTGAGTGCTAGCAGGGCATCAGAAGTGTTCATTTCTGAGTCAGGATGTGACTCTGCTCTTTAGCTAGAAAGTCCATAGGGTGAGGTATCTCCTACTGTTAGCAGTATACCCCTAGGAGGGTCAGGAAGGGAGACTGGAGTCCACACAAAAAGAAAAATTTCTCTTAAGACCTTTATCCAAGTTTTAAGAAGATAACAGTCCCATTTACAACGGTGATGTTATAGTTCATTCGTTGAAACAAAGAACTAATTCCAGCCAAGCAGCATATTTCTGTAATAAAGGATTTAACGGATAATAATGAAACTACTATTGCTGCCAATTTTCAGCAGGGTAGGTAAACAAAAAAATTCCATGGTCTGTTTCTACTGTCTATATCATTGCAAGTAATTAATTTCTCTATCAAAAGAGCTGTTTAGCATTAAAAGGATAGCTCTTACTTATACAGACTTTCAAGACACATAACAAACGTTAATTGCCCAGTCCCTTTAACTTTATGCGTTTATGAAGCTGTCTTAACATCAGCAGTCTCACTTCACATCTTGCTGTTTTGGATTGGAAGAGGTGAGAGAATTACTGAAATCACAGAAAGTTAAGCCAAGTTTACTTGATCCCCTGCAGAGCTCATGCAGTGATGAATGAAATAGGCATCAAATGTCATGGCTACAGAATGGCACGGAACTGCAAACTGCCACATCTATTACTGGCAAGAGTCAAGTCTGTACCATTTTCAGTGCTGCAAATCTGAAAGAATTTCAGTTCTGCCAGCGGAACAATTTCAGATTTATGTCACTAAACCACACTCTATTTTATTCTTTAGCATACCATACTTGGCAATTTTTATCCCATTTATTTTTTTTTAATACTGCAAAATGATAAAAGAACACCACGCATTCCTGCATGTGTTTTCATTTATGCTGATGAGTAGTGACAGGCATGGCTGTTCAGATGAATAACTGTTCACCAGTGGGTGTAACTGGTTTGCACCAACCCTTCAATAAACTTTCCCACACTGGAGAAAAGATTATGTAAAGATTTTAAATCACAATGGAGTGCCTCTTCAAACCAGAAAGAGGTTGTGGCTAAGGAGTGCCTGGGCCTGGCAGAAGGGCAGAGCAGAACAGAGCTTCTGGATTCTCTCCTTGCATCTCACTGCATTGCAAAACTGAAATTACTTACATGTAGCCTCTCCTTATAGTTATCATTTTGAAACTGCAAATGTTAGAGAAAAAGCAATACATATATATTTATACTTCATCAATCGACAAAGGATGAGAGAAGTCCCACAGCAGTTTCAATAGCTGCGTGTGTGCCTGAGTAGTTAAAACGAACCAAAGCACTTGTATTTGTCAAGTGGAGAATCGGTATTTGGAATTGTTTTGTTGAAATACGTTTTTAACATAAAACCTGTGTTGGTGCAAGTAGGTATTGACAAACTACTGAATGTTAGCACTGAAACATTATCTTGAACTGAGGGGAAATGCTGAAGCAGAAACATATAGGGAACCTACCTAAGGTCACAATTCCACTTCTTCAGCTTTTTTTTTTTTTTTTTTTTTAATAGGAAATGTTCTAGTCCTCCAAAGTAAAACCTCATGGTTATCCAAAATTCTGCCTCACGTATTTCTATGTATTTTTGGGACCGTGCTCAGATGCCAAAGGAAGAAAATGTTACAAATCTCAGGAGGATCAATGACAGGATATTAACAAAAAGCTGTATTAGGTTAAGTTCATAATAGGAAAACATTGCACCTTTGAACAGAGTGTAAAAACATTTCTTGCCTTAAGGTATGCATTTGAAAAATCAACAGGTAATTGCAAATTATGTGTGTCATTATAGGGATAATGAAAGTGGTGTCTCTACATTATACTTGCTGCTGCCCAAACATTAAAGAAACATCTTCCCGCAAAGCCTTACAGTCTCAAAAGCAAAGGACAAAGGATCCTTCTCACAAGAAGTGTGATCTGGGTAACCCTGGCACATGCAGCGTTCACTGCCTGCTTCCAGTGCCACCCCCACCGAAAGGCCTTTTTTCCCCTAGTGCAGTTCTTGCCCCATGCCCGGTAAATACAGTTCACGCTGACTATGAAGACAGTCATTTCTATTTACTTCTAGAGATGCACATATCTTACCTTCATTTTTGAAGCTCCTAATAATATTTGCGGATGGCATAGATGTCCTATCAGTGGCAAATCTGTTGTACAGCTCTAGCATGTACTCTGGTGGATCCACCTTGGCCGTTTCGTGCAGGGGAATGTCAGACAGGTTCAACGTCTTCAAAAACTCATTTTTCATATTCTGAAGCAGCGTGTTGAAATCAACACCATCCTGCTCGGAGAGAATCTCGTCGAAAAGAGGCACGTCTTCCTCCAAGGAAGAGTGCTCCAAGCTCAGGATGGGACTGCAAGCGGCAAAGTGAACCAAGACACAGAGGACAGCCCACAGCTGGAGAACTACAGAATCCATGACTTCACTTGAGCCTCCAACCGCACTCAACAAGCTCTAGCTCTCGTGTGGGCTAAGTGGCGGTTTTATCCCCTGGGTTGTACACGGCTTGTGTCACAGAGAGATGACAAGTTTGGAAGCTCTTGTCTTGAAACTTGTGATCCGTCCTGTCTGTCTCCCCCTTCCCCCTCCCCAAAACCAGGTCTCAGTAATTGGATATGGCTTGCTCTCTCCTATGGTTGCCTTGCCTCTCTTATCTTGTGTAGTGTAAGCTGTTCACCAGATTTGTTGCTATCTCGCAATCCCCTTTCCCTTAATGAGCGTTTTGTAAACATTCTGAGCTAGGACACTCGGAGATAGGACAAGTTTCTCCTCAGAGAGGAACTGCCTGATGGTAGCTGATTTCCTTTGAACAACTTTCATCCATGCAGTTTTCAAGCTAACATGTAAATTCTACAGAGCCTCTGTCCAAACATACCAATTTCACACCAAGAACAAACAGTAGCTCCCCTAAGGTAACAGCTCTGCCCTTTTCAAAACTATTTTAGACCTAAGTTTTTACATCACAGTTACAAAGGAACTTCTTTGGGAAAAGGTCCGTTCTTCTGTGCTTGTACAGGGCAAAGCATGGGAGAAGAGCTCTAGGTATCACCACAATACTGGAGTCACAAGGCCCTGAAAGCAGTGCAGCAAATGAGCTCAAGATGAGCGAGGGGAATTTCTCTCATTGCAGCTATAAAGCCGTGCTTGGTGAGGGCTCCCCTGGCATGAGCGCTTCGAAGACAGGTCGAATGTGAGCCAGGGAGCGTGGCCTGTAAGGCTGCGCCTCGACTTCTTTTTTACATAGTCACCACACACCTGCAATGCCACCACACAGTTTACTGATGAAGGACTTTTTTTTCTTCTCCCCAGTACTTATTTTTGCTATAAACCACTCTTTCCTGACCTGAACATCAACACTAGTAGAAGGCTAGCACTCAGTGCTGCGTGCCATATAAATGCTCAGAATACAGAGAAGGGACTGGAGTGTTTGCAAACAGTTCAGAAAATCTTTCCTTCCTTCTTTATCTTATATATGTGAGTTGGCAGGTTATAGTTAATCTTGATTTAGTCACAGCACTGCCAAAGAGATTATCTAAAAATTATTGAAAACACATAAAGGCCAACAGACGACTCTGACTTCACCTTTACATTGATTCAAATAGCTCAGAGGCACAATGTGGGGAATATGGAAATCATTTTGCCAAAAAGGCATGTTAAAATTACTTAGCAGCCCTTTTTGCTTTGGTGTGCACGTTTCAACAAAACATGAGCATTGCGCATGCAAAAATTGGTCTAGTTCTTGTATAACATTGTCCCCTCACATTTCCTTGTTCTTCACAGACTTTTTAAAGTGCCCTTGTTTTGGCAACAGGACCAGAGCTCAGCTCCTATGGCCAAGTGGTTCAGCACTCAAGATAAAGGCACTTCTCATGCTGCAGTTGCTCCATGCAAGCACTAGAAACTTCACCCAAAGACTAAACCACCATGGATCTGCCGAGTTTTCTGGACTCTGCTTTTCCACTGTGGCTAGGTGCATCCATTGGTTTGTTACTCCATCTCTGAAACTTTCTTCCTTCTTCAACAGCCCAAATGAATCACTGGCACAAATGGCCAGTGATAAAAAAACCTCCAGCTAAATTAATTACAATGATACTCAAGACATTCCTGTTTTAAATTAATCCTCTATTTTTTCTTAAATATCTTTGTGAAAATCATGTGCTGTATTGATGTCAAGGAGCCAAGCATTATCATGGCCTCTGAACCTCATTTTATTCAACCTTTCTTCTTCTAAACATGGGGAACTTGACAATAGAAGCTAAGTACATTATCAAGGTCCCTGTTATTACTACACTACATTAGAAGCAGACATTTGAGCTTAGGAAGATTAATTTAGACCTCATTGTGGAGTTCATGGTTATCTGTGCAAGTGCATCTATAAATCCTCTGCAGCCTTATCAAAGGCTCTTCTCTGAATATTGTGGCTTTCCAGAGCTAAGCACAGAAAACTTAGGGAAATTTTGGAGCTGAGTTCGTGTCACTGTTAATTAACTTTAAAAGAAAAGTACAGTCATCTATTTGTTGGTGATTCATCACCTGACTATGCTGAACTAAGGTGCTTACTCCCATAGGAAGCAAGATTAACATTAAAAACCATGAAATGGACTTAGCCTTAACTCTTTCATGCAGCACAGTACTGGCTACTGTAAAGGAAAGACTTCGGGACAGCTTGTCACGGCCAACTGTGCAGGTAGTAGATTTGTCATGAGAGTGATAATACCTGCAGAAGTGGCTTCCTTTTTTTCTGCTTAAACATTTAATTTCAGAAATGCACTGATTTCATATATATAAATGCAGATACAGTTCAATGAAAGAGATAAGCACATTGTAAGAGCCACTGCTTGCTGGAAGTCAGCAGGTGCTGAGCCTTCTCAGCACTTCACATCATACAGCCTTATCCTCAGTCCTTGCTCATATCAGGTTTTCCTTCTCAGACACGTACAAGTAACAGCTTGACTGCACAGGCAACAGCATGTGGATATGCCTTGCGTAGCCTGTAAGCACTGGGATCTACAGTATTACATGGCTCCTTTCTGAGGGTTTGGGGTTTTCTGTGAGATTTGGAACTGAAGGTTTTGAATTTAAAAGGATTTATTTAGCATCTGTATGGCTCTGAGTAGCCGAGGCTCCTCTCTCACTATGAATGCACTGGCGATTTTGAGGACTGCACCTGACCATCTGACATTGAGTGGAATTCTCTCTGTTACTGTGTTAATGCAGACAAACAATTCTAGAGCCAGAGGAGCTTTTCTAGGTTCACTCCACTTTCCTGTATTTTAAAACTTAGTCTGCTGTATGACTCTGGTTTGGTGGGTGACAAAACTGATTAGCATTGCTTTAACTGCTCCAGCAGCAACACAAGCAGCGCCAACATTGCCTTGGAGCAGAGGCTGGGCTAGTGACCTCTCTAAGTCCTGCTAAGTCCAGACATATTTTCTATGAATCTGTAATTTCACACCCTGCAGGTATAAACATGTAAAGTAAAAAGGAGTGTGTGCGCACAGTGATCTGACATAAATTTACTAACCCACAAATATGTCATCTTGATTCAGTGGCTCATTAGGAACACAATTACTGCTCAGACATTCCAACTGTCTTTGCATTTCCGCTCTCGTTTTGTTAACTCCATGAACAATAGCATACCGAAGGGCAATGCAGCCTGCTGTGTTACATACAAACAGGCTTTTGCTAACTTACTCAATTTAGACCCTGCTGGGGATTTGCCAGATGACAAATACCCAGAGAGTACTTCTGATATAAAAGCAGCTTCCTGTTTCCTCAGGTTGCAGGCTGATGAATTTAACACATGCATTTGTTGGTTTTCTGAATTAAATTGTTTAATAGAAGGGTATTATTTCATGTCACTTAAATGAAGAGGTTTGTCCTTTTTTTCACATGTACTGCAACTTACACGCGCATTAAGTATCCTAGAAAGGAAACTGCTCTCAAAAAATCTATGCTAAATAGCTTAACTGAGGCAGCTGAAGAGGGAACATTAATAAGCACCACTGTTTAATGATTATCAAATCTGTAGTATAAATGACTCCATTTCATTAGCAACAGATGGTGCATCAGGCAGGCAGAGTTATAGAAAGGTCTCTTGGTCCTCACTACCAGGAAGTTTGTGTTCATTTCCCCTGTTAATTTCCAGTTGTATGTGGGAAAATGTAGCTAATGAAAACCTAAGCCTCTGCTCTGAACTTGGCAGTGTTAGGGAACAACATTCAGCACACATACAGCACTGTTTAATTAATGTTTTGCCCTTTCTGTCGGAGCTGGCACTATGAGTTGGACACTCTCCATTCTTACGCCATGGTAAGAACTGGAAGGGAAAATCAGCCCAGCGAGTAAAGAGAGGCCTTTCCTACTCACCGCACGAAGCAGATAGGGCACAAACACGAGTGCAGCTGACACAGCGGCAGCCACGGCTACGCAGCAACTCCTGGGAACAGCTCACTTGTCGAAAGGGTCAGCCCTGAAGATTGTGGGGCTCCAAAATAGACTCTAATCTCAGGCACCCCACAACTTCCTCCAAGCTGATGCCTCCACGGCTTCTTCTGTCAAGAGGCAGCAGAAGAGCACGGGTTTGAGTAGGAATGTGTGAAGCAAGCTTGGTGCTGAAAGGCTAGAAAGTGAAGCAGGGCTTTACAAAGTGTCAAGGTTGACGATATACAAGATCGAAAAGGTGTGATGCTCCTCTGGGTTATAGGAAGTGGGGAAAAAGAATGTGAAGTGTTTTTTAAGCATCCTCACTTTTCCTTAGTCTGATTTTTGCAATGGAGGAACACCTGCTCTCAATAATACACAGAGTAGATTGGCATGTGGAACCTTTCCCCGGAGAAAGTGATTCATGTTTGCTTATGAGTCCTGGGCTTTGTGGACATGAATAGTTCCTCAGTGAACAAAGTTTGCCAGTTAGTATAATGTCACATATAACTTCTCCATGTGTAAACTCAGGTAGATTTGGATTCAGTAGTCCATACATTAGCAAATTTCATTAAGATTTTAAAATTAGATTGTTATTACATATCAGGCTTTCTTTAATGTTAGAAAAATGTTTCATTTTTTCTATTTTTTAATTTTTTTTCTCTGGTTTTTTTTTAGTGGTGTTTATGGAAAGAGTCTCTCAGAAAACACCACCAAGAAAATCTGAAGAGATTAAGGCTTCAGTAGAGGTAAACAAAATTGTTCTTGGTTTAAATACAGAAGCATTACTGAAAAGAAAATATTCCTTGGAGTTCCTGGGGTGGTTTTGAACATATTCAGAGAGACATATTTAACAAAAACATACTCAATTAAATAAATAATCTATTTCATTAAAAATATCTATCTATTGCCTGTCCTGCTTATATATGAATTACAAATATCACAGGTAGAATGGTGACTGGAATGTGGAGGTAAGAGCATTTGATTTCAGATTTCACAAGGGAAGGACTCACATCCACTATGGGCTTTTGGGGACACTTCTTGTAGATCTTCAAAGTGCAATTCCAAATCCTCAAATTCAGGGCAGATGAATCAAGAAACCTAACAAGTATCAAACATTCCAGCACCTTTTGATCTCAAAGAGCTTCAAAATTTTCATTTAAGCTTTATGCTTATTTGTCAGCAGCACGGTTAGACACTTGCCTGTGCAATAGATAAGAAACAAATCCTGTCCCCCAAGAACGTACATGTATATAAAGAAATACACAGGACAGCAAAGGGAAGCATTCCCATTTCACAGAAGAAAATTTATCAAACGACTTGCCCAAGGCAGCAGAGGACATCGATAGCAGAGCCAGTAATCGTGCCTCAATTTCCAGAACTCAAAATGCAGTGTCCTGCTTCACTACAAGAAAATATCTTATCCCATCCTCCTCCTACAAGGTACTTGCATTATAGCACAAGGGAACCTTTGTTTCTATGTTAAAACCTTTGAGGTAAAAAAAAAAAAAAGCCTGAGAGTCTTTTCTGTATGACGCAGAGAGCTGTCACTCTCAGCCATACGAGTGCTTTTGCCCTTAAGTAATACAGCATTAATAAATATTAAAGAGTGTGTTTCACTGGAAGAACAGAAGTGCCTTTAGGGACATTAATCAGAACTAAAACACACTGAGATCAACTTGAAAAAACCCCCACATATTTCTCCACTGCACAATGGAAGGAGGTATAAGGCACATGTCTATCACAGCACCTGGATCACACCTCAACATTCAGATTGAATTGACAGCAAGACTTCTTGTTGAGAAGTTTTTAAAATCGATACTGGGAAAACCTGAAATCCTTTTCAAAAGCTGTGTAAATGTAAAGATTTGAATTCCAGGCTGCTCTCTAATCAGGACAGCACAGACGTGTATGCCATTTCAGGGAAGTAGGAGAGTGATGTAAGTTAACGCGCTCTAGCAACCATCATAGCATGTGATTTGAATTTTTCCAAAATACAGGGATGAAATTATTAGAAAAATGCCCCACAATGGCCTCTGTCAGGAGACAGCTGTGGCATGAGGTAACTGTTGGATGTGATATGGGAGATAAAGAAGTGTGACACTGACAGTGTGATGAGCTTGCAATGGAATAACTATAATTAGTTTCCATTCCTGCATCTGCCTAAGTCCTTATTCCTGTATGCCTCGGTTCATGGCTGCTCTGGATTTCCTTTCCATAAATGGGCTGTTCCCAGCAGCTCTATTCTGATTTCAGATGTCACTGGGAAATGAAGAGATAGTATTTAATGAAAGAGTGGTGAGAGAGAAGCGTAGCAATGCATTACAACCTGTGTGAGTGAGAAAAAGAAAACAGGGAGGAGAAGAAAAGTCGCTGTGCAGCCACAGGGCAGGGAACTATTTAAACTGTGTAATACAACCTCCTTCTGACCCAGAGACAACACTGAAATGCACATCAGTAGCTTTATATGGGAGGCCAGTGTCTCGTCGTCTTTGTCAAGCTACTTCCAGGCAAGTGAAAAGGATAGGGGTCATACTAACGAGCAGGGCACAAAAACTACCTTTCCTCTTTCCTCTCTCCTTTTTTCCTGCCAAGGTAGCAAAAGCTCCAGGCTCTAGGGAGTCCATCAATGTGCATTTGCACTAGTGTGACCTGGTCTGAGCTGCAGGTCATTGGCCATGCAGCAGTACAGCTAAATAACGATAAGCAGAGATTATCAAGCCAGCGCAAAGCCTGAGTAACTGAAACAGAAAGAAAAGAGCTGGAAATAGCTGGACATTGCCTTCCTGTCAGCGTCCTGTCAGTCATGTTCAGCAAACTCACTGCAAGCTCATGGCTTCGTTGTAACTGCGAGTCTCAGCTCCCTGTGTGCTCATTCCCCAAGCAGTTATTTGGAAAAGCTGCCATTTTCTAGTGTGATCGGGTTGGCCTCATATTTAATCAGTAAATTTCTAGCATGCACTCAAGTACATAGCTGTCCTGAAGTCAGAGAATGATACGCACAAAATTCTTAAATCCTTACATGAGAAAGGCAAACCAAATGCTTGCTCTTGCAGCTGCCTCTGTACATTCCAGTATTTAACCTGTCTTTTTTCCTGCAAGGCCTCAAAATAAACTAACACAGGCAATAAAAATGCTTACAATTAGCACAAGTATTTCCAGAAGCAGTAAGCTGAATATCTGCCTATATCATTTACGGGATGGGAGATGTCTCAAGATATCTGTTGATTTGTCTCCACTCCCATAATCTCAGTATATGCCTCCATACAAATGGAGGCCCTAACTAATATTAAAGGTCAATTAAAATTTTGTCCCCTTAAAGGTCACACAATGTATTAATTCAGTGTGACAATTTAAACCTGGTGAGACAGGGTCAAAAATAAATCAATTACTATTTGAGATCTTCACACAGAAAGCAACTACTGCAGCGCTAATGAACAGCAGAGTAGGCATGCTGTTTAATCCCAGGAGTTTTGACTCTACAGGCTTCTTATCATACTTGCTTCATAGAACAGTTTAACAGAAAAAGGTCAAGAGAAAGTTTTAATTTTACATTTTTTAAATTCCTTCTCTCATCATCTAGTTATTTTATGGAGCTTTGGTATTCATGCGGGTGTTAAACTTTGGGCGACTCTCTGAGCAGCTTCAGTGACACTGACAAAAGCAAGACTGCTGAACAAAACTTCACAGAAATCTCCAAGCGTTCCTCTTTCTTTGTCAGCTGTATGTCCAAGTGGGCTGTTTGAGGAATACCATTCTTTTCCTTAATAAGAACTCCATTTCAATGCTCCCACAGCCCAAAAAGAACAAAGTGCTTGGGAACAATTACTAAATGTAACTTATCCTTGCTTTTTAGAACTATGGATTCTTAATCTTGAACAATGGGTTGAAAGAAAACAGACTCTGTTCACCAGAAATTACTTTGTTGACAATTTTGATTAATAACTTGAAATTATTTAATTGACATCTTGAGTACTAAGCAGAGATTAAATATTTTCTGACAGTTAGTCAATGTCTCAGCATGAGATGGTAATTACAAAGCCAACAGCTTATAATCACATCAACAAAACACAAGGAAAAATTAGACAAGCATGTCTAATATTTGCTGTGTTTATTTGATGTTAGGGCTGGGAGCAAAAAGGGAAACCAAACTGTACATAACAGTAGAAAAGAATGATTCAGTAAAAAATACTGTTTAAGTACAGTCCTAAAACTTCAAAGATTAAAATGTATTAAATTTCAGTTTCTGTAACTTGATGAGTGGAGTTATACTGGATAAATTTGCGTTGCCAGCAGCCTCTCATTTATGTTTGCCATGCAATTGAATATCAAATTTTGTTTTTTCTATCTTTTTTTTAAGGGAAACTGTATAGAGCTTCTCATTAATTTTGGCTTCAATTGCAGCAAAAATTCCAAATATGGTCTGGTCCTCTTAGTCTGGCTTCTGCAACTTTAGGATGCTCAGAATACTTATGTACTGGTTAGTGTTACCAAAGATTTTGATCAAATGCTGTTAACAGCTCACTTCACAAGGCAACTGCTGGATTTTGCTCACCTGGAAAAGTCTTACATATATCCAAGACCAACAAACTGAAGGACTAATGGCTCTTCAAATTTAACTAGCACATCAAAAATATGACTTTATGATGGAAGCTTTTAAAAAACAAATCACAAGAGGCAGGGAGAATGAGAGTCCATAGGTAACAGTTTTATGCAAATATCTTTTACACCCAGGAAACTTACCTCATTGATACACAGATTGTATTCTGATTAGCTGTCACATCAGTTTGAGATCATTTTAGTAGTAGCATATGCATACAGAGACTACCCTCTTGCAGGTACTACTTACATTGTATTAACACTTGTGAGGCTTGGGATCATGAAAACACATTTTAACTGGAGAATTTTTCATCAATCTCTCACTTTTTAGACTCTAGGCCTGCTAGCTCTAGCATTCTTGTTGCACTGGAGTTATCTCCTCCACTGTTTAACACCTGTAAGGTATGCATAAACACTCCCCTGTCTGAAGGATCCCACCCCTCTGGTAGTTCCTCACTTTTAGTTAGCACGACCCCCCCCCATTTATGACTGTAGCTTGGGGGAGTCTGTAACGTGCTTTAAATCATGCTGCACATCTCCCAGTTTTTCTCAGAGCAGCTTGGCAGATAGGAGTGTCTTGTGAAGCGTGGATGGCAGCTTATCTCATTGAGAGCATGGAACAAGCCCCTCGCAGTCCCTGGTGTTAAAGGGCTCGACTTATCTGGAATGAGTGGCAGAGTGCCCTGGCTCAGCTCTCAGTATGTTGCACCCAGGGACATTGCTTAATGTGCTGCTGTCAAACACCTCCCAGTGTGCTCAGGGCAACTTTCTGAATCAGGGAGCTTCTTTAGGTGAAAACAGCCTCTGCTTCCCATCACAGCAGATGGAAAAGGTTATTGGCTACCACGGTTGGCTCAAGCCTTAACGTCCTTATGTCTCAATTTAAACATATTTTTAAATGTTTACCAGTACTTACGTGACCATCTGTACAATGGTGCCAGCAGAAGAGAGGGGAAACTCTCCAGCAGATGGCATCGTGACTATGGTGGTATGTATGCGAAGGGCGGATGCATCGTATCCTACCTGGGAAGTGTCCGGCAGGATTTACAGCCTGCAAACAGATAAAGGCCTTCACTACCTTTATAGTCTGGGCTGTCCTGGAAGCTATCTGAATTACAAGAACCTCCTCTGAAAAACTCTTTGTACTGCTTCACCCTTCTACCCTCCTTCATATCCCCACGTCAGCTCTCATTCTAGTACCAGCAATTACAAAGTGATTTTTTTAAGGGTGCTTTCTGCACTCTGAACATAGGCACAAAAGGATCTACTTTATGTTACATCCGCTTTTCTATCCAACAAGAAATGGCTGAGGCAACTTGAGGTCCCCATTCAATAGGTTTGAATCACCTTCCTCTCTCTACACACAGAAAATTGAAGCGTGAACTGCCGAGTCACATGAATCTGGCTGCCTCCTTACCGAGCTGAGAGAAAGAGCAAAGAAACGAACTTGCAGAAAAGGCAAAGAGATGCTAAAACCAGCAAAGAATGTGGCCATAACAAGTGCTAGAACAGCAGGACCTGCCTGCAAAGAATGGAGACCTTGCTACAGAACTCCAGCCAGACTGACAGCCCCCTTTTCTCCTTGGTCCTCTAAAAAACCCTAAACATAACAAAACCCAAACCTGAGCCAAGAGCACATAATTCTTCTGTGGGTTTTTCATGCCTGAAGAAGAAGCCTGGCTAAGAAGGATTGGGCATGGGGCAGAGACAGATGAGGATGGTTAGATTTCACTTGGTGGCAACAGGGCTGTGATAAGGTGAGAGAGAGATAAGAGGAATGCAGGAGTGTTGGGGTTTCCCCCCTCACCTGTGCTCATGGTCAGTGTGTGACTGGCATTTGTCAGATCTGTCTTTCATTTGTTGCTGCATAACTTTTCTGAAAGGGAGATTTCACTCATTCATATTAGGTCTTGTTTCTATGTTTCTAGAACACTTTGATAAATAAACCTTGTGCAAGTCCAATGTCTCACTAGGTAATGGTATATATATATATAAAAGATAAAAAATGGCAAATATTAAGGGATCAAAAAAGAGTTCAGTTAGTCAACAAATGGGGCATAATTACGTGTGAAAACAAACATCCCACTGGTTTGGAAATCGGAAAGAAAGAATTCTAACCCTCTGCATCCTGAGCTTTTACTTCCTAGGGAACAGCTTTCAGGCTGACAGAGATTAATTTTATTTTATTTTTGAGTTACGGTGTCCTCCTAATCAGTGTTTTTACTAGCCTCACAACAGCAAGATCTCACTTAACAACCCTGGATTCAGACTGCTGATATGGAGAAATAGTGTGAAATGGGGACAATGGACATCGACTGTGATTGTATATGTCTCCTCAAGGAATGTGGGTATGGTGACTGGTCATGGGTGCGATGTCTGGTCACATAGGCACACAGCTTTGAGGAGACGCCTACATTTTTGAGGAGACGCCTGCCCTTCTTCCTCTAACAAAGGGGCTATTTAAAAAAGAATGAGAAAAGGATGAGAGGTATTCCAATGCTATCTAGAGGGAGGGAGTGCTAAGTCTCCTTGCTGGAGATGCAAGGAGACGATCGGATGGTCACAAGAACATGAATCACCTACAAACCTGCAAGACCACCACATTCCAGGCAAAGGACTGATAAGCTAATTAACATACGAAGCGGGTTTAGGTAACGAATATGTATAGGCGTTAATTGAATATTCATTTGTTTTATTGTATAAATGTGAGATGGTTCGTCACTTCGGGCATGCACGCTTGTGGAGGAGCGATCCCCCGTGCATCTGCGCGCAATAAACATACCTAGTTTATAACTTTCGAGTTATAGAGTCTAATTCCGCATGTCACTGCAGTAAGAAAAGCATAACCGTTGAGGTTACTGTACCCGTTTGCCATCTAGTGGTCAATGGAAATGACTAGGTTCGTAGCTCTAGAAAGCAAACGCACCACCATGACTGGGTTATAGGCCTTGGAAAACCTAGTGTGGCTTACTGGCCAAGGCATTTACTTATTTTAAACAAGTAACCATGCAAAACCCAGCCCACCTCCTCTCCAGACCATAATTTATAATCTGACTATTTAAGATTAGGCACTTTAATTCAAACTGAGGACATGCTTTCCCTTTACTGGAATGGGTCCTCTTTTCTTCTTGCACATGCGTCTTGCCATGTTCAGTGCTCAAACACAGCAATTTGCTCCTGAGTAGTTAGTGATACATGCTCAGGCAGCAAGCTTTTGACTTCTAAAATTAAGGGATGATTCTATTTTTCCTCATGGCTATGCATTGTTAGTACAAAAAGGGTGGGAAGACCTAGCAAATGAGGACGCTCTTTCACATTTTTGGCTTGCCAGCCCAGACTGCACAGTTTTTGTTTCAAATAGCAGTCTGACTTCATTTTTCTCTGCTAGGGGAGTTCTTCCTATAAAGGTAAATTTGCTAATGTTAATAGCTGTCCCTTTTCATTACTTGATACAAATTGGAAAACTTGTTTTCACGTATCAGACAAGATATATAAAAATCTGCCACACCTCCTAATTTAAGCAGTGTCTCATTTAAATGGCATTGCTCATCAGAGTAAGAGTTTCTGCATTAATCTCCCATTTTAAAATGCTCACAACTGGCAAAGGCATCATGCCTTGACATTCATAGTCTTGTACACCGGGAAATTTGGGGAAGTTGGGGGGAGATTCTCAATGGAATGGTTTCAGTGGAAAAAAAGATCTTGGATTAACGTGCAGCACAGGTGACTAGATAAACTGGTGTCCTTGGCAGTGAGGGACCATAGAGGCTTCCTGCCCACTGATATGTGTAAGGATCAGGAAAGGTTAATTGCAGCAGAGCTGGAGATGTGACTGGAATGTGTGCTAATTCTGCCTTCCCCAAATGCTTGACATAGTTTAGCTGCCTGTCAGTGTGCATCCAACAGATACCATTGCTTGGATTCCAGGCGTGCCTTTAAACACCTTTCAGGCTTTTAAAAAAAGCTGTGAGCAAATAATCAGCGTTTTTCTGATACCCCAGCCTAGGATGAATATTGTTTTAACTTACAAAAGCTGCCAATGCACATGCACACAGACACTTGGTCAGGCACACCCAGACAGCTCTCTTCCACATAAAACAAATTCCCCACCTTTTATAGAACAAGCCTAGCTGAGAAGCTAGCTGAACTTCCAAAACATGCGTAACACTTTGAAGGAGAGAAGCTCTTGGAAAGATCAGGTAACCTTCAAGGTAAAAACGAGTCACATCCTGATACTCCCTTCCTCTCTAGACTTTCAGCCAATATGTCTTTAGGATCCAAGCTTGTGCATTGGCTCCTTTCTTCATTTTTGTGACAGATCTGGGTTCCAGTCCTGGTAGGATCACCGCAGCCCTGCCCCTCTCCTGATGCAGATATACCAGTTGCCTGTGCAATTTTCAAGGTGTTAATCTTACGCTGAAGGCTAATAAGCCTCATCTTATCCACTCTGCACATTAACCTTTGGCAGTTATTAGGATAAGCACTCTGTTTTGTTGACTGTGAACATAACTCACACTCTCCCATTGTTTCTGAGAAGGCTGCTGGCTGCTCTCCACTTAGGAAGTGACTACAATCCTCTGTGGGTCCCTCCTGTGGTAATCGGGGAATTTCCCATCCATTCCAGTGGCAATCACAATCCATTCCATGGATCACAATGCAAAAAGATCCTTACCAACAGATGACCCATAAAGCTACTGATACCTAATTAGCTCTGTGACAACAGATACTTCATATTATATAGAACACGTCTAAGGTGATAAAAAAACATGAAAGCTGTATATTTTCTTCAGATCATGAACATTCAGTCCAGACCCTTTGCTGACAGGCTGTAGATTTAAACATTGAAAACATTTTCAGACTACAGTTATTTAAAGCAACAGATGGACCATATCTACAGGGATATTTTACCTGTTGTTGCTGCTTTTTACTTCCTTGGTCTTTCCTGTAGTCCAGTAATAATATCCATCACCTTGCAAGACAAGAGAAATAGATTAATTATGGTCTAAGACAGGTATGTAGAACATATGGTAAACCGGGGCATAGTCAGCAAAAAATGAAATAGTAGGACATAGCACTGGCAAACTGCAGTATCAAATAGATAAAATATCAAAATTTTTTCTCCTGCATAGTCCTTTTCTCTGCTTTTGCTCAGAGCTGGGTGTACATTCCTGTTTGTCCTGTAGTTAGTTACTAAATTGACAACAAATTTATTTTGCTCTGCAGCCATTTCTAGCATCAACTTTGGAATTAGTGATATGTTGGTGATACCAACTGGCCTAGGCTCAAGGTCTGTAAATTAAGAGCTGTAACATGCCCATCCACGTGCTCATGTGAAAACAGATCATACTCTGAAACACAGGGGGAAGGAGAATGTGGGCATATGGGTCATGCGGTATATGATTCTTCCTGTGCTCCTTTTGTCTGTGTTGTGAGCTGCCCCCAAAAGGTACAGCAGCATCACAACAGATCTGCCTCCTGGTGCTCCATCCAGAACAGTTTCCTGTATACTGGGCACCTTGGCCTTGGAGGTGCTGTGAGAGTAAATGGAGAGCTGAAGCATTATTTATCAAACAAACACAGCAGTCAAAAAACAAATACACTGCTATCAGGCCTGACTGATACAATGAGTTTGCGACCTAAAATATAAGTTAGAAAAAATCTTCTTCGATGTTTGAGTACGTAAAGGGAGTAAACATTACCTCCCTAGCTCAAAATAAATTAAATAGCAGATAATAAGGTATTAGGCTTGTTTCAGAGTTCTTTGTAGAACTATTTACTCTAGCATTGAGTGCAAAACTACTGAGCTTCTAACACTGCCTTTCAAAATTAGTAGGCAGTAAACAGGTAAGCTTTTAGATGTATATGCAATACTTACTAAAGAAAAAATCTAAGACCTCGAATATGCTTATAATTTAAATGAAATTCAGTCAAACTACAGAAAGCAATTTTTTTAAGCCATCAGTGAAGATTGAAGAGCTGGATCAAGTTCCTGCCTCGGCCAAGGCAGCAATACATCTCTTATTTTGGCCATTCAGAAGAGTCCTTATGATCTGCAAACAGCTATGCAAGAGGAGAACAGGACTCTTTTCACATGAGTAATGCTCTTTATCACTGGGTCAATGGACAAGTTTAGCACCGCATCTTCTATAACCATGCATAACCACTCAGTTTTATTCAGATCCCACTCCCATGTTTCAGAATACTGTTCCATTAATAAATGAATGTAATATGCAGAGAGTTGCTTTAGAGTAACTAATTCAGATTAAACTAGTAGGAAAAGGATGAGACTCTCAAAGGACCATTATTACACTTCACACACAGTAAAGGTTCAGATTCATCTATACTGTAGTAAGACAGAAAACCAGATGGCATTGAAGAATTATTTTAAATAACTTTTGAATTAAATAATAATTTTAGAATAATAAGACTCAGCTTTGCTCATACATCTAGTCTGCCTCCCTGGAAGCTCTACCAGTTTGTTCCCTGGGGATCTGCTTCAATCTCTGATCTTCAAACTTTCACTGGATAGTCCAAAGATCTATTAAGCCTGAAATAATTAAGGCAGTTATAATCTCTATTTTGAAGAGCTTGGCTGACTTGGGGCAGGGGCTTGTCATGACTTCCACACCCTCTAACAGAAGAATATACAAAGAAAGGGTTGAAACATGACAGTTGTCACTTGGAAACTAGATGAGGGCTTCCAAATCAGTTTAGAAGGTCTTGAAACCACAACCTCCCTGGATACTGCAACCATAAACGCTTTGAAAGCCACAACCCACACGAGTACTCTTGCCAAGCAGTGCTCTCAAAGAGTGCTTTGAGGTGTTTGACATCCCCCCTGCATCAGCCAAGAACATCACAACTACAACTCCTAGTTTTACTTCCCGTCAGTGAGCACAACTTCAAAATATAACTAAACAGGCTATCTTGTATCTTGCAGACACACATACAAATTCCTAGATTTAATTGCCAAAGTTTGGCTCTCCAGAAACATTCTTTGGATCCCCAAGAACCTGCAGCCTGTTGTGAATACACTTAATATGAAAGAACAGTTTCACCAGATGATAAAATGCTCTTTTAATAAATAGCAGATGGCTTGACCATGAGTCTTATTTGAAAATAACAAATTGCAGACCTGGGGCTAGTTTTGTCCAAATAAATGCTTTGCCCTCTGGCAACCATTCAAGGCTCCATTAAACAGTAAACATTTAGTCTTCAGCCCCAAAATATACACTCCATCCAAGCACTGATGGAAAGGATGTGTGAATTCAACCATCCACTGCTATCCATCAGAAGAGCAGGCAGGCAGCACTGGTGTGCCTCATCTTGTATTTAATCAGCTCCTGACACAAATTTACTCTCCAACATATGTGGGGCACTCAGCAAGTGGTCACAGCTCTTTTTACACTGGCATTGTGTGAAGAGATCATTTTATTCTGGGTTATGAATGTTTTAGGACTGGGACAGTCTCTTCTATCTGGCTTTGAATAATACCCACAACAAAAAGCTCTCCAACCTATCACACGAACTCAAATTGCTCCAAATTTTCGGTGGCCTTGCAGAACTCAAGCTTCTTTGCAAGTGCTCATAACATAGAGCTTCTCCCTCCCTTTATCTATCCATTCATCTGTTTGCTCCCTCCCTTCAACATAACGTGAGTCAGCACCTGAGGAGGCTGAGTGCTGATGCCAAAGGGCAATTCTCCACTGGAAAAAACTATTCTGTTATTGTTTCTTCACTGGCAGGCAGCACACACCAATGCCTAGGTTATATTGCAGCCTGAGCATAGCAAGGCATCAAAGGGGAATGCAACTCTTGTGTAGGAAAATTAGCAAGGCCCACTTTATTTCTGTTCTGCTTTCCGATGAAGAAAAAAACCAAAGCATTTTAATTGCTGCATTATCTTTATTTGTTTATTACACTCAAAGCTTTGGATAGGCAAATTGGGTCTAATACCCAGTTTTGTTCCAGTTGGAGAACATGGCTACAACCACAAAAGCATGCAAAGAAACAAGTCGTTTCCATGCAGCAGAATTGCCAAGATCCAGACTACTGGCTTTTTTCACAGATTTGAATGCCCAAAATGTTTGGAACTCCTGCATTGGCACAGCCACGAACATTCAGTGGTGCTAAAAGAAACAAGAAAATGACAATATTATCAGTGACAACATCCCTGTATCCAGCAAGGAAAAGTCTGCTAAATACACAAATTTCAATCCCCAGTTATGGTCCTACTCAAGGTTCCTTTTGGTCTCAATGGATACGGTGTAAAACTTTTATGGTGTAACTCAAAGGGAGGAAGGGTCTGTACAACTTTAAATCACCTTTGTGCTCCCCCTTTCCCGTAAGCTGCATACAGCCGGTAGCATACTGGCATACAGTAGATGCCTTGTGGGACTTTTATTGTTGAGGCATAAGTTGGGTACAGCTGCTACACAGCGGGTTCCTCTGAACAGGCGTTCCAGAATTTAAATGACTAACGATGAAATACAGTGCTTTATCAGATTTTTCCAAAGCATCCCAGAGCCTTACTCTTTCAGTCTTACTAGGTAGTTTACTCATCTGCTCTAAAACAGGGCAGTATGTTCCTTCCTCAAAGGTACCATGTGGACTTAGGTTTAAAGAATAGAAAGGTACTCCTGCTCTGTAACAGAAACATAATGTTCTGATCTTTAACTTACGTTGACTCTTTACAAGGCGGTAGAGAGGCAGGCCTTTGCAGAGTTTTTCAATTTGTTTTCCATAGGTAAGCCAATTCTTGATATTCCCAAAGAAAGAATGGCCAGACTGAAACTGTACCCACACATTCTTTGGAGAGTATATCTCCTTCATAGTCTAAAAAGAAAATGTTAGACATCATCAGTAATCTAGCTTTGGTTTCATTCTACTAGGACACCCTTTGTAGAAAATCCCAGAACCTAAAATAACCTTCCTTTGCCTCACACAGAGCAACTAAAGAAGCTTCATGCTTTTAGAGAAAAATAAGTATTTTCAATCTACTCAGAAACAACATTCACTAGATACTAATTCTGCTAACATAGCAAAACTGAGCTGTATTACTATCAAAATAAGTTTTGTTAACTGGCAGTAAGTTTTGCTGTAAACGTGCTACTGTTAGGCTGTCATTAAACAGGCCAGAACTCAAGTTCATCTCCAGGCAATACTTCCAGTGACCTTCAGGAAACATTTGCCTAAATAGGAAAGTCAAAAGTCTGGTCAAAGTAAATTGATTTCTAAGTTCTGTTCTGCAAACAAAATTATTTCAAGTTATGTCAAGCTCAAAATTATAGCATGACAATGAAAAAAAGGAAAATCCTGTCTAAACTCATACTATGATCACCTCAAAATAGTCCAGTTACACTACTTCCAAGGACAGGGGATCTTACGGTTCTAGACAATCCACTATAAAACCACAGGGCACAGGCCCATGATTGTGCATTATCCTAAAAGAATGTTCTACATAATATTCCCTTGAAGTTCTATCTTGTCAGAACTGCTTCATGATTGCTAACACAGTAAAAGACATTCCTAAGTACAGTTGTTCTTAAAGGCAGAACGGATGGCTCCCATCACACCACACAACTCTTATGCAGTAGCCTTCCTTTTATAGAGCACCGGGTTTCACTACAGTGTCACCTGTCTTTCAAAAGCCAGGCGTCCAATTTGTTGCAGGGTCGGGATGTATTGCTTGTCTATTTTCATGATAAAACAAGCACGTCGTGAAAATAACCTTGTTGCAATATATCCCTGTAATGAAAAAAAAAAATTATAGTTAATTAATTAAAAATGGCTACCGCTTAGATTAGTTGATTCTCTCTAGAAGAACCACAAAGTGGCTACACAGGCTACTATTGTGAAATGACTCTGCATTTACGCCGTCACCATTGGGGAAGAGAAGCAGCCTGCCCACACTAATGTCTGTCCATCAGATTGGAAGTATCTTTTCCAATAGTCTTCTACTGCACTCGCTATACATGACCGATGGCAGCCCGTTCTCAACTCTGACCTCACTGAGGCCGGTGAGGTTCTTCTCACTTTCATGAAGTGCCACCACAGGTTTCATAACAAGTCTTTTAAACTACCATCACATGGGTGAAACAAAGAGATGGACTAAGAGGAGGAAAGGTGATGGGAGTCTTCAAAGAAACAGTGTTTCAGGACAGCTTATGGTGAGAAGACACTAGAATAGTTTCTGAGTTTAAAAACTTCCTCAGAGATCAAATCCAGGCAGATTCGTAGAGGTACTTACATGCGCATAGTCAAAGATGGTATCAGAGGAGTACACTCCAGAACGGACATGGACATCAGCCACATCATTCTCACTGTCAATGGTCATAGTTCCAGTGACATAGTTTTTGTTAGGTTCATGAAGGACATAGGTCTTTGGTAAAAAACACAAAATCATTGCTCATCATCTGGCTTGCAACTTTAAAAAGTATAGTATGAACAAATTCTTTCTCTCAAATAAACAAGTATGACTGCATTATGTAAATACTAAATCCCTTAACAACCCTCCAGCAGTCTCAGGAGACTCTTGAGGTGGAGGTTTATTATGCAGGAGTGTGTCAGGGTGAGAAAGGAGGGGGCAGGCCCTCACTGTAGGCTAAGGAAAAACAACACGGGGCATCCCAGTCATCATGTGTAGCAGCAGGGACCGGCAGGAGACTGCAACAGTCCCCAAATTTTAGCTTGGGCTAAGGGGACCTATGCCACCCCCCATTTCCTGTGACTATGCATCTGCACAGAGCTGCCTCTTTTGCTTATCTGACTGCCACCTTTGGCAAACACTGTTGTTCACTACACTTGGCAATAAGCACCTTGTTCGTTTCTTCTATGCTTTTCTTCTTATTATATTTGCCCCCTGCCCAGGGATCCAATTAATTTTAAATGAGTACTTGCAGTAGGCGATTTATCAGTCTACTTACTGTAAGTGCAGAAGTCTGAGTCCAAAAGACTCCCAGCAAAACCAGAACGGTAGTCTGTAAAAGGAATATACATTCTCACTTGACAGAAACACCAGGCAGTGCCATAAAATATCCCCAGTTGATGAAGTGAGGGAAGCACCTATAGCTTCAGTTTGAAAAATTACCCATTTAACATGTGATTAGTTGAAAATAATTACAATTCTTCTTTGTAAAATTCTTGCTATTAGGGTCTGTTTTGCCTGAAAAAAGCAGAATGATAACCATTACATTTTTTGTATTTTTCAGAAGTCCCTTCCTGATGCCATGTTACTTCTCGATTTGCCTCTACAACCGTCATTATTAAATCATAACGCCCTCTTCTGATTTGTAATCAAGTTCTGCACTCTGCTCAAACAAGGCTTCCACTGACTTCAAGGGGATCGCTGTACACCCAAGTAATGCAAGTTTCCCACTGAACAACCCAAAAGAAATAATACACAGATCATACTCATCCCATTACTGTACCACTTACTTGAGCATCTTCTTCTCTATCCTTTTGTTCATAAAAATAAGGAACTTTTTATAATATACGTTCAACAAAAATGGATATACTCACAAGTCCGCTCATTTTTCTTTCAGATAAGAACAAGAAGCTGCACGAAGTAAGAATGCAAGAAAAACCCAGGGACCTTCAACTTTTATATCTTGCTGGAGGTGTGGGAAACACTTGACAGACCTTTTCTTCATGACTCAAACAAGTCCATATCAACATGCCATACTGTGGTTAAGCCTCATATCTGAATTTTGGGTTGGCACAGATAACCTGACCTTGATATGTTAAAAGCATTCAATAAGTCAACTTTTGTAAAATGAATCACTCCACAAATGGCTACTATTTACTCGTTTAAACTTTAGAGGTGTACCCACTCTTGCTGGTTCCATTTTTTAAATATTTAACAGGATATTGTTCAGAATTAAATGCCATCAGGAATCACTCTACTATTCATTCATACAAACTGCATTTTGTCTTCTCAAATATATTCCCTAACAGCCTGATAGCCTGCAGACAAATCCTGGAAGAAATACCTATGTCACCATAGCCTACATGCCAGCCAGTGAACAGACTAATTCTTTGGCCATTTATTCCAGCTAATATATGCACGAACAGTCAACAAGAAGTGCTGCTCATTTTTGATCAGTTACCATGATGTATCTAACACATGCATTGAAATAATTAGGAATAACAACTGTACTTCAGAAGACAATCTTCGTAATTTCTAGCCTCCTCAGCGTACAGAGGAGTGACATGAAACATCAGAGGATGTGTGGTTCACACGAGGTCACAAAACAAAAGGAGCAAGATGGGGATTCCTCCTTTAAAACTACCAGTTTTCTGTATTTTATGAAAACGTCAATGACCACATGCTATTGCCATGAGAAGCATTCTCCTATTACTACAACCACGCCTGGACGACTCCTCATCTGTGACTCCACGTCAGCCAGTGCTGGAACCTTGACAAATCACACGCTACTTTCTACTGGAATGTCATTAATTGAGGCCTATTCCCTTCTAATAAAACAAGAACTCAACCTCACAGCCAACACCTTTCTGTAATCTCAGTCATCAGAAGAAAGGTGAAAGTGATTGTATGGAAATCTCTCTTAGCAAACAGACCCCAACGAAGGAAGGAGAAAAAAAAAAAAAAAGGCATTGCATGTATTTGCTTTATTCCACCCAACTCTACATGGAAAATGTTATCTCAAGTGTAGCAAAGCTGTGCTGCTAAGCAAATATATCAGAATACATACAAACAGATATCAAATTCAATAAGCATAGTTAATTAGAATAATTAGATTTGATTTATGTTACCCTCCTCTTGAAAGCTGACTCTGTCCCTTCTTCTGCAAAGAAACTGCTTCTAAGATTACAGATATATCAGAAATACTCAGAGATTTCAGCAGTCAAGTTTTTCATAGCAGGAACCCTACAGGGTTCAGGCACCACAAGCTACTAAAACAAAAAGCTTTAATAAGTTTTAAATGTTTTAAAATAAAGCTTAAACTAACTTCCCATTAGCCATTATGTCTTCATACACTCATTTCTCTTGACAAAACACCCAAGAGCTTCTGCTTTCTTAAGCACTGATATACTTAGGCACAGGCAAGAGCAGAGCAACATATGAAATCGATGGTTATTTAGCAAAGGAGAATTAGAACAGCCACGATCTCATGATTTTCACCTGACATTGGACCGACTGAATTTTCCTGATCCAATCAGCCAAGACCAAAAATTAAAGATTAATTCCTAAAAAGCATTTGACTAATTAACATTATTGCAAGAGAGAACACACTCCTAGTAGCCTCAGGCAAAGCCTAGATATACTTCCAATAGGAAAGCCCTGCTTTTTGAAGACTTTTTCCTCACAGCTATTCACGTGTGTCCCAGCAATACACCTGAAATTAACACACATGCACTCCAAGGCAAGACTACCCATGACAACTCCAGAGTCCCCTAAGCACCCTTCCATATTAAGTAACTGAAGTAGAGCACAGCATAAGAAGGGCTATAACCTGCTCTAATTTCACTTTCACCCGTCCTCAGGAAGAATGAGGTTCAGCTTTGGAAGCTGTGACTCACCTCCCCTTGGTGAACATGAAATTTCATGATGCCCACATTCTCAATGTAGTCTTCTTGCTTTTGATACTTTTGATCTAAGTCAACAGTCTCAAACTCCGCCCCCCCCCCCAAAATCATTTTCTTCAACTGTTACACTTGGAGTCAGATTGGTCATGTCAGGGAAGACAGCAGAAAATAGAATTTGAATAATGTTCAGAACAAGTAGTATGCAGTCACAACACTGCAACATTTATCACTCTAGAAAACTTAATTTCTCTGTTATTTTCTTAAGGCCAAATATTTTCAAATACATTCTAATTTACCCTGATGAAATACAATTAAGATACAAAACTACTCTTAACCTCTGTAAGTAAAATTGCCAGAACTTGACCCATTACATGGCACTGTCATACTCTAAAAAATAACTTAAACAAAAAAACCTTGAAAATCAAATTAAAAGAATAATTGTACAATTTCAGTTCAAGTCTGATTACCAAACAGAAATTTTAACACATAAGGGAGAGAGATTCAGTCAAGTTCAAGTGAGATTATACTATCAAAATAAACTCTCCTGGTGAGTCATTTTGGTTTTTTTCCAGGTACTTTGCATCAATATTTACTTTATCAGGGAGTGAGCAGGTAGTGGGAGAAAAGTAAAGAATGCAGCAACACCTCAAAAAATCAACAAAAATCTTGATGCTTCCAAGCTGGGCTGGGCATGCCACACATCAGATAAAGACGGGGTGACACAGTCCAGAAAAATCTGTTGGCACAAGGACAGGTCAAGCAGAATTAATCACAGTCCATAGTTGTAAAAAAAAGTAAATAAAGTTCAAGGATGAATCCAGAATAATTTCAGTTGTTTAATTCTTGCCAGACAGTAAAGTGTAGAAGAACACAGGAAAATGTAAGCATGTGCACAAAATGAAACACTAATTTGAGAAAAGGGCTAAAACTGAAACAGCTCTTAGCCTTGGGAGTTTGCTGCACAGTGGTACAAGAATTTAGTACAGAAACAGAATGCCTTGAGGAGAGCTTTAAAACTGAGGCAAACTTGTACTGGAAAAAGAACAGGGCCTTCTACAGTAAAAGCATGCCCCCCACCTATTTTCCTGGCTTCTACTATTGTAATTAGTTCTGTAAGTTATTCTTAATGTCAAAGGCTCTAGCTGTGTAGGGTTGCCATACAAACTACTCGACCAATCAGAAGCTGACGGAAGATCTGGAGAATCAGGCGTCCAAATGTGACACATTACTGAAATGGCCAAATTGGCTATGGTTGTTGGAAGAAAAGGACAAAACTGCTTTCCAACTCATTGCTAATGACACTGCAGGGATTAGCATTATACAGTTCAGATTCTCAGTGCCTTTCTTGAAAACTAGTGGAATAATTAAATTTCCAGAGGATTTTGTGACATACAAAATAAGACTTTTAAGTGTATTTTGGATCTTGGAGGCTAAGGACATACCTATCTCCATTTAGCATCCACAAATCAGTCCGATTAGAAGAACCATAAATCTTTTTCCCTTAGTAACTTATTACCATCATTCACCATATTTTACACCTTGTGCAAATTGCAAAGTGGGTGCAAAACAGATGAAAAACAGAGCTTTCCACTCACAGTGCTGGCAGACTGCTACACCTCCTCTGCACGCATATGGCCAAGCAAGGCCTCGGTTCCCAGCAGAATGACAGAGTGTGGCCCTGACTGGTGTAAATGAGAATTAGGCCTCACCTTCTCAGCTGAAGTAAGATTCCCTGGCTTTTGCAGTAACAGCTGCAGCAATGATCCTCAGCAAATGACGACAGTAAAGAATCTAGTTCAAAACAACAGTTCATAATGACACTGAGTGAGTCCCCATCATGCCATTCTGGCAATGCAAAGGAAACTTGAGTGTGCAAACCCACACTGAACTACAGTAAAGCACGCGGTATACAGAGGGACTGACAGAATAAGCATTAAATAAGCACTTCTGGAGTAGTTAAATGAGCACCTCTGAAAGTGCTGCTTCTATAAGAGGCACAGCTAAGAAACAAATCCAAATTATCTGTGGAGATATATCTGTCTATCTATCTTAGATTATTAAACAGCAATGGACAATATTGTTGGACAAAAAGACTTGGACATTTGTGCTGCCCAGTTAAAAAACCTAAACATTTTTCAAAGTTTTTGCAACAAACAAGGCAAATAAGTTCTTATGCTGTGGCTCTGTACATAATTGTCAAATTCAGAGAAGTAGTAAAATCTGCTTTCTAAACAATAGTTGACATAAAATTCTCTAGTTTGTGGCCCCTTTCTAGAACTGCCCTCAGTCCATAACCAGGTACTACTCTCATGAGTACAGAGGCCATGCCTGAAGACTGGGAAGCAGATCCTAACTGAACAGGCTCAGAAAGGAAGGTTAATGAAAGAAATCAGTAATTTCTGTGATTGAGAACCAAGCTCATGATTTCTGGGGACTGACTTAACATCTAATATAGGAAGATTACCACCTCCATTGATTTAAAAGATAGTATCAGCTGTGGATATATGGATATCAGGCTGAGTCCTGTGCCACGTAGACACGAAGCATAACTACAAATCTTATTAGGTTTCTATTCTCTGGTTCTGAATTTTTTTTTCCCCTCATTTAAAAGTTACTATAAAATATACTGAACTTGTCATGGCAAATTTTCTTTCACCTTCCTCTGTAATGAATTCAGTCACACTGGTATCAAAGCCTCCCTCTTATCAGAGCACTTGCCCAGGAAACCCGTCACGATTCTGTGAACACAGGGCATGTGCCAACATGGTAAACCCATTTTAAGATTTAACTTTGGGATATTACTGTATAAAAAGTAAGAGTACACATCAATTACCAGCAGATCTTGCCTCGCCTGCCATCAAAATGAAGTTCACTGGAAGTATATGTGTCATTTTCTCATACAAGTGTTAAGGTTGGACAGTTTTAAAATTAATTTACTCTTTCTTGGTACCTAGCAAACTATTACTGATTTATGTAGGGATTACAGAGTAAAAATGACAAATAGGTCAGGACTGCATGGGTGAAATTTCACCTTTGGCAGTGCCTTCATAGGCCTACTCAAATCTGAAAGAGAGAAGTGCTCCGTTACAAGGGCGAGAGGCACAAGTGAAATGTTGAAAGGGCAATATTCTCTCACCCACAACTCAGATGCAAGTCAATGGTCTCTGCAAGTTATATAAAGTTATGGCACAGCTGTCTGATGAGAGTGCAGGAGAAGAACCATGAGACAAATGAAAGACTGCAAGTGCATGACTGTGAAGCAGGTGTATTTACAGCAAGCTGAAATTGTTGCAGGATAAATCCCAAAATGTTAGTGCTAAATACTCTGAGTCACACTTGGATATTTCTCATAAAAATCCTCCTTTGAAGTAGATAAAATTTGTGACCAATTCAATATTAGAGGGTTTGTCTTCAAGAGAATAATTGTTCACAATAATTACCACAAAAGAATTTAGCATCATAACAATATTAAATCTCTCCAAAATATATCAGCAGTAGTTTTGACAAATCTGAGCAACAAGAAGCATGAGTCACTGAAACTGTATTATTTTATAATATAAAATAGAACAAAGTACTTAACATTACATTTTTCTGAACAAAAATGATTGTGCCTACCCTTACACTATTAGCCCTGTATTCAGAGGCATGAGAACTACTGTGAGGATGCTCAAGTTCCCTTTCTGCTGTGTTCCAAGTACAGAGCTGTACTGTGCTCCCACATGCCAACTTTTCACAGTAGCTGCACATGCACAGTTCATGGGTCTGCTCCATGTCTAAAATCAAAAGCTCAAGGTGAAGAGTTCATGCTTTTAATTAAAAGATTTCAGGCTACCTTTTTCCAAGGAGTTTAATGAACTGGGGCTGGACATATTTTAAAACCCACTCTGTTTACATGAACTTCTTAGCTGTGCAAAGTATACTGCTGAGGTTAGGAGTAATTTATATGAATTGATGATCTCATGTAAGCTCATTAACAAAAAATTCTCCTGCATATTTTAACACTCTTCAGTTAAACTCCACTTCAGAAAAATGCTAAGCATGTACACAAAATTAAATAGGAAAACAAAATTATTTTAACACAGCAAATAACTTGATGCAAGATAAGCAATCACAATGTTAAAATGTGGATTTCAAATGTTTGTTTCAGGTTCTGATTGCTTCTCTTCTTAGGACCTTTCCTGACTCCAGCTCTTGCTAACGGTGTACGTATGAGCCACATGCAATTATACACCGCTGCCGTAAGAACTAGTGACCTTTAGCTATAGCCTCTGAAAAACACGTTTCTGCAAGTGAAGCTGTATTTCAAAGTCTGATACTTAGCAGGAAACTGTGGGGCTTTTTATACCAAATATATTTCAGTGCTTGATATATCAAGGGAAAAAGACAGTTGCTAGATAGGAAATCAGCAAAGTCTGTCTTGAGATTAGCATAAACACTGAAAGTAATTGTGTGTATGGAGAGAAACAAATACCAGCATGAAGGACCTGACCACAAAAGAGTGAAATACTGTAAATAACTCTCTGCTGGCAAGTTCCTGCAGGGGCAAGAACAATAAGGAATTATTCTACTTTTCTTAGAAATTTCTCTTGCAAGCTTGACTCTGGACATCCAGTTTAGCATTTAAAGGAAATTCTCCAGTATTCAAATGAAACTGTGTTTTTTTCCACCTGGTCTAAGAGACATTCAGTACAGGGGGAATAGAGCAGTAATGTTAAAGCTTGTCTGCCTTCATAAGGTGGATGCATCAGACAGATGAAAACCAGGGCTAGATAAAACCTGAGTGTAAGGTTTGACACAACAGTACTAACAGGTTCCCAGACCTCCTCCAAGGCCAGAAATTATCTCCTCTTCAACTCGATCTCAGTACACCTGATGGGTGTACTCTTATGCTGGGTTAAAAGCTGGCTGGATGGCTGAGCCCCAGGTGTGGTAGCAAATGGTGTTACATCCAACTGGCAACCAGTCACCGGTGGCATTCCCCAGGGCTCAGTATCTGGGCCAGCTCTGTTTAATATCTTTATCAACGATCTGAGCGAGGAGAAGGAGTGTACCCTTAATAAGTTTGCAGACAACATCAAGTCAGGGAGGAGCATTGATCCATTTGAGGGCAGGAGGGCTCTGCAGGGGGGTCTGGGCCGGCTGGGCCAATGGGCAGAGGCCGCTGGATGAGGTTCAACAGGGCTCAGTGCTGGGCCCTGCACTGGGGTCACAATAACCCCACGAAACGCTACAGGCTGGGGGCAGAGGGGCTGGGAAGCTGCCTGCGGGGAAGGACCTGGGGGTGCTGGCTGACGGCCAGCTGAACATGAGCCAGCAGTGTGCCCAGGTGGCCAAGGGGGCCAACAGCATCCTGGCTCGTATCTGAAACAGCGTGGCCAGCAGCACAAGGGCCGCAATCAATCGATCGTCCTCCTGTACTTGGCAGTGGTGATGCCGCACCTCGAATCCTGTGTTCAGTTGGGCCTTCACTTCAAGAGGACATTGAGGTGCTGGAGCGTGTCCAGAGATGGGCAGCGGGGCTGGGGAAGGGGCTGGAGCACAAGTCTTGATGGGGAGTGGATGAGGGAACTGAGGTTGTTTAACCTGGAGAGGCAGCGGCTGAGGGGGGGACATTATTGCTGTCTACAACTACCTGAAAGGAGGTTGCAGACAGGTGGGTGTCAGTCTATTCTCCCAGGTAACAAGCAACTGGACAACAGGAAACAGCCTCAAGTTGTGCCAGGGGAGGTTTAGATTCAATATTACAAAAAATTTCTTTACTGAAAGGGTGGTGAAGCATTGGAACAGGCTGCCCAGGGAGGTGGTGGAATCACCATCCCTGGAAGTGTTTAAAAACACATAGATGTGGTGCTTAGGGACGTGGTTTAGCAAAGGACTTGGCAGTGTTAGGTTAACAGTTGGACTCGATCATAAAGGTCCTTTCCAATCTAAATAACTCTATGATGTCTAAGAGCAATAATTTCCCAAAAGGTTGTTACTAGAGCTATTGCTTTATTGAACGAAATACTGGGAATCCACAATGCTAAACCCTTACCTCCTTTAAGCTTTTCCAGAAATCAGAATGGCAAGACAAACTTTAAAGAGCACCACAGAGAAAACTCACACCACTCTGACACGGGGGTCAGTCCTGACTCAAAGGAGAGCTCCGAGAACTGGGAATCTGTCTGGGATGTCAAGACTGTAAGTGGCTGTCACCATTGCTCAAAAAAAATATGGAAAACTGCCAAAAGGTTTTTGAAAAACGCCTAACCTTCAACCAAGATTTTAGAGGAGATGCTTAAAAACATTCTCATTTAACTCTTTTAATGTTTCTGCTGTACTGCATGCTGCACTGGTGTTTTCAGCAGTGAATTGCATCATCTGACTTAAGCTGTATAACATCTCAGACATGTGGCATTACTGGAGAAGGCAATTTACTTTGCCTTTTACCAAAATCCCTTGTCAGCCTCCATGACACATTTACCTAGACAATCTAACAGAAACCCCCCACATTTTCCTTCCCTATGATTATTTGTACTGTATAAAGCCCTTTTTTTTAACTAGTGCTTCTCTCTGACAATCCACTTATCTTTCACTGTATATCATTTGCAACAAAAAAGTCTTTTTTTCTTAATACGGCTGTGTTGCAACCAAGGTATTTTCAAAAAACACCTGCCTCATTAAAATAGGCAATCTGGTTTTTGCCTCATAAACTTTCCTGCAGCACCTCAGGGACACAAGGTAGGATGGTGAACAAAGGTGGTGAGAAACCTAACCAATTCCCTGTGAAATGTACTTCCTGACACACACAGAGAAAAGGCTCCAAGAACAGAAGAGAAGTTTCACAGCAGGGCTTAGTCACTCTAAAAGTTCAGTCTTTGAAAAGTTGCACTGCACTTGAATAACCCCTTCTCCACTATCAAAGATGTGCATACAGATTCTGAACTCCATTTTTGTTTTTTCTACATGCTGTTTTCTAGGTTTGTTTCTTTGATGCTTAGGGACCCAGTCCTCATCAACTTCCACCCAGAGGGGATCGCTTCATTATCTCAAACACATAAGCTCCAAAACTTGCACAGATATGGAAAACTCATTGAAGCTCTGTGCAAGGGAATTCCCTCTTTCTTTGCTTACCAAACTGCTGGTGAGTATAATAGTCACAGTGCTTTGTATGCCAAAATAGAGATTAACAAGATTACAAATAAGGATGAAAAATACTTAAGTGAAGATCAGCAAGTTAATTATTGAAATCCTGTGGTTTCCTATGACTTTTTATAGATCAGTCAATGTGTACATACGGAAGAACAGCAGGTCTGTCACTTGTCTGCATACAACCTGGAGACCAGGCTTTTTCAGGAAGGTTTGGGCTCTAGCTGTTGATACAATCCTGAAGTTTTTAGGCAACTTCATGCATGTAGAGTACCTAGCTACCATGGATCCTGCTATGGCACAATTTTGAGATTCAAACCCAAATTTGCACATTAGATTTGTGTAAAAAGATTGCACTAACTGTTGCTTGTAGCGTAAGTTTAGGAAAGCGCAGCTCAATTTTTAATTTTTTATTTCCTGGTACATTTCCAACATTAAGCTGGAAGAATTTCAGCTACATGGCTCTCCTGTTTTCTCAGTCCAAATTAATCAGTTTTTCCTTTTCTTTCAGGATAAAACTTCTTAAAGCAAGATGTTTCATGCCTGAAAGTTAACATTAATAAACTGTTTTTCCTATTACTGTGATTAACTATTCCTGATAAAAGTTTTGAGGAAGAAAATCTATAGAACTGTGTACGCACTAACAAGTTTTTTCTCCTTCATAATCTCTTCTGGATCACACTTTCAATCATTAATCTGTTTCTTCTTCTGATCTCCGTGGAGGCTATTTGGTCTCAGTAAAACTGATCACCAACCTACATTGGTCTGCACTGTATTTTTACAAATCCTTTGAAAAAAAAGTGGAAGCAATTCCAAAGACAATATGCTAAACTAGCGTTCTTGCAAAATCCCGATCTTGACATTTAAACCTCATCCTGTACAATTTTCCCACTGAGATTTCACATGCCGCATTAAGAAATTATTCATCACTACTAAAAGCAAATGGTGCTGTATCTACTGCATTAACCATATTTAAGATAATACAGTTTGAAGTCCAGGTTTATAGAAATAAGTGTAGCTGAGTTATTTTAACTTCTTATTAACCAAGTATTACAACGTTTTATTTTAAAATCAAGCATAGCAGTGCAATTTGGCCAAATAGAAACAGATGCACTATCGCTCTGATCAACCCAGAAATCAAGCTGCAGATAATGGAACTAGTAAGTGTATTAAATGCAGTTTGGAACTGAAGACAGATGTTACTTAACAGTGGTTTATTGATGTTTATCATAGGAAGCAAAAAAGCCTACCCTAACGAACTAAAAGTTGGAAATCTGAAAAAGTCAAATCATAGGCCAAAACTAAGGCACAATGGCTGGGACTAGTCTCTTCATCTCTTCAGTAACTCTGGAAAATAACAAGATCTTCACCTTCCCTCCTTAATCAGAGGCCCTTTTACTGGACTTTGGAAGGAGTAACTCTAAGCTACACTTCACCCATTCAGGAGCAAGTCAAGGATTACTCTCAGTAAGGATGCAGCAGCCTGTTCTGTTGAGGAAAATGTTTTTTGTGTATTTAATAGTTAACTGACAATAAAACCAAATCAAAACTGCACCCAAAAATATTTTAGCCCCTCAAAAAAAAAAAAAAAAAAAGGCAACCATATGCAGTTGCAGTATTTAAACAAAAGTTCCTGTCCAACTTGCCTGGGGTTTCTGGAGAGAATCTCTTCCCTTCTTCTGCAACTTTACACCGCATTTTCCCTGAGATAAAACAGGCACAGCCCTCTTCGTTTATCCTATCATGTGTCACTGGGAAACATCCTTCTGAGGCCTTCAAGCCCTTGAAGGCTACGGGCCAGACTCTGTAACAGATGATTTCACATCCCCTGAGGCAGCCGCGATCTGACCTGAGCAGGGACTATGGAGAGCCCCAGCTGCCACAGCACAGCGTGCAGAGAGGTCAGCAGCCTTGCAGGCAAACAGGGACCCTCTGGTGGGCTCAGACCAGAGACCCCAGAGCCTCCCTGGCAGGGAATCCCAGGGCACAGACAGTTCCAGCGAGGGATGATGCCTGCTCCCATACCGTCTCATTTAAGGATAAAATTTCAACAAGAGGGCGCAAAACATTTGCAGCAAGGTCCAGCTTCTCACAAAACTACTTTGACTTCACACTGATTCCTATTTTTACTACAGTATTACAATTTGTGATGCTTAATAAATCTCCAAGCTTTTTATATTCTGTGAATAGCTTAAATTAACTGTGTCCTACAGTAACATTTCCAACTACAGAAAATGCAGAACTACTACCAAACCAACAAAGCGAAGTATTTGCTTTTTCCAGATCCAAAGAATTTCATTTCAATATTACGCTTTGGCAGTTTTCTTGATGTAATTTGGATGTCATTACATTTCACAATGTTCATTATTCAAATTTAAATTGTTTCAGGTTTAGACTGATTGGGAAGAGAACAAGACTCAAAAAGAGACTGCCAAGTAGAAACATGACAGCTGACTCCAGTGAGTCTGAAGAGATGTCAATACTGCAACTCTCAAAATGTCCATGTAAGTACAAAGATATATATATATTCTTTACAGTGCAGAAGATCAAAGTTGCTTACCTTGCAAGAAATGATCCTTCTCAAGAAGGATGAGGCCTGATCTTTATCGCTGACCACAATTTCCATGATCTTCAATGATCACTTTGGTAACTTGGGCTGTCTGGAAAATACCAGATCTTCACCTTCCCTAACTTAGTTAAAATTGTAATTTAAATTCTGAAGGCAACCCCTCAGCATTACAAAGTGACAAGATTTTATCTTAAGTCCTGCTGCCCTTTTTTTCTCTTACCACACTGCAGGCAGAATATAAAAAACTGCAAAACTGAAAAACTGTATTGACATAAAAAAAGTTCAAAAGAGTGACTTGAGTATAATTAAAAAGCCATAATATTAACTAATAAATGTATTTGAATACCCTCACATATTTAAGACAAATTCAAGATGCGGAAAGAATCTGATTTGTGAGGAAAAATATTTTTTTTTTTAACACCAAAATAGATATTCTAATTTGAGACATCGACAGAGGTATAACACCAGTCTTTCGGGAAAAAACCCACAACACTTCAACAGCTGTAAATTAATAAAGCTGGAACAGCATAAACGTGCCAGGGGTGCTGCGGCCACCATGACTGAGGCAGAGCGGCCCCAGCTCCCGCCACCAGCGCCTCAGCGGCGTTTTCCCGCCTTTTTTCGTGTCCCCGCCACGGCCCAGCGGCGCCTCAGGCCCCTCCCGCCCGACACCGCAGCAGGCCTCTCAGCAGAGCCAAGGCCTTTTGTTCCTTCAGCAAAAAGTTAATTCCTGTCGGGTTGCATAATTTTCTCCAGGTTTTGCTTCAGGTTGTTCTCCTCTGCCCAGTGGCGCCACAGGTGGGCGACGGTGAGTGCCGACTACTCCCCAAGGAGCACCCGCATAAACCTAGGGTTTTCTCCACACAAATCCATACAAGCGCAGTTAACTTGTGAAGAACCAAGATTATAACTACCCTTTGGTGTAAGGCTATGTATCAAAAGTGGCCCTTTGGACTTCCAGACTCAGTGAAACTGAGACCAGAATTTCACATAATATCACACTTGCAGCACTGGTCAGGAGTTATTTTTATATATATTAAACACACACCCCCCCCCCCCCCCCCCCCCTTTTTTTATAAAAAAACCCCACATGCTAGATTCCAGTTGAAAAGTGTTTAATTTTGTTTTCTAATTTCAGCAGATGGAAATACACACACAAGTCATTGCTGCTGGAGGCCACCAAACTGACCATCACCAGGGAAACACACGTGGCAACTATTGAGCAAAAGAATGAGCAGAAGTCATGGAAAACCATTTGGAACTACAGCATGGTAAGTAGTAAGGAGCATGCTTTTTCAGAAAACGTACAAGGAGACGAGCTTCCATAAAGCTGACCAAAACACAGGACTTGTAACATTTTGAGTCCAAGTTTTAGGGTGTTTATTGCTTTTTTAACACAGATTTTATTCTAGTCTGAATTATGGAAAACCTGAATTCCTAGTTGTCAATAACTTTATTTTACAGGGCCTTATTGCAAGCAAAGTGCTGCCAGAGAGAATTTGCATAATTTCCACAATGAACAGAAATGAGATCCCCAGCTTGTATGCACTTCCTGAACTGTCCCGAGAGCAGGGTAAGATTAAAAAGGAGTAGTTACTTGTAAAGTTGTACAGTAATGCAAAATAAACCAATGTCAGAGACATTGCTATTTTCAAAAGCTTTTAAACCAACAGTTACTTTAAAAGCCATTTAGATCACACCATTGATTATGAAGTTGTATCTATTTCAATTACATTTTAAATTAACATAATTCCAAACCTTTGAAAAGTTAGAATACCCTGTTTCAGATACTTGCAGTGGAGGGTTTTCATGTTTTTTCAGTGTTGTAGATAACTTGGATTATTTATTCTTTTAAAACATTATAAGATTGACTGCTTTTGAATACTGTTTTATGTTTAAAGTTTTTAGACTTTTGGCATGGTACTCTTCATAACCTTACATTCTTTGCAGGCAAAAAAATTATTTTTTTTAGACAGCTGTACTTGAGGAAGAATGAATAATCCAGTAACAAAAAAAATATTTAAGATTTCAAGCTTTCAAAACTTTTTCAAAAGAACTAAGCAGAATATTAGCATAAATTCAGCCCACAGAATTAGCATAGACATTAAAAAAAATTAATCTTGGCATAGTAACCTTCTGTTGGTGCTGGCTTCTCTTGAAGTCTGAGAACTGAGTCCTTATAAAAATCCTGGCTTTAAAGGGCAAGAAGGCACGGTGGGGAAGAAAAAGGGGAGTGTTACATAAGTACAGGCTTGAGTAAAACCATTCATTTCTAGCTGTAGTTCCAGGCTTGCTTGTATTAAGGTGCATCTCTGTGCCCCCTGAAGCTTCTCTCAACTCCTTGCTTACCAGCAAGAAGGAAGCATATGGGAGCAGGCTTTCAGGAACCCTCTAATGGAATTCCACCATAATTTTGAAAGCCTGTGTCAATCCCAGTCATCCCCGCTAAGTGGGTCTTGACCCTGGAGTTCATCAAGCTGTTTGGCTGTGCTTTTTCTTTTTTGAGAGGATAAGATTTTCACAAGTGGTAGGATTTTGTTTTTCTGAACAGTAATGTGGCTTGGGAATTTGCCATGGGGATGGTTTTTCAAAAGAAAAAAGAGTAGGTGCATCATTCCCCCTTCCTCTCTATGTATGTTTTCTCTGAGGAAGTTTAGGTCTGCAGGTTGCTAAGAAACAGCTTATATTAGGAAACCTTCAATGGCATCAATTATTTTTGGATAGCAATATCTAAAAATAGTCCTGAGTCATTTCAATATGAAATTACATTTTTCATTTCGGAACATTGCTTTGCAGATGCTGTTGTTCAGACTTCCATTTTCCTTTAGGGCAGAAGAGAGCATCTCTATATTCAGCTGCCTTTCCTCCATATTAATTGTATGAGCCAGAGCAGGTGTTCTGTGGCTGTAGCTGAATAATGAGATACAAACCAGCAGAAAGCCTAGGTCGTAAGAGAAAATATAGGTGTCCAGACAACAGGGCACTTAAGTAGGAAAATATATTTGAAATTCATTTGAAACAAAGCACTCTGGAGCAGTTCAGAAAAAAATGTCCCACTAAAACACTCTCACAGAGGTCGTAAGCCCTACTTAACATTCACACCAAAATGATTTGTATCTGCCAAGTGGTGCTGCTGCCCTCTTTGGTTCCCATTTTAGAAAGCTGAATGAATAGACTTCTCCTTCCATGCTTCCATGTTACACCCAAGTACCTCTAGAGTAAGAGGTTAGTGACTGAGGAAATACTTTTGTGGGAGGTCTGTGCTAAAATACCGACTGCAGTATCCCTCTTGTTCAGCTGTTTAATGGAGTTTCCAGTTCTCTTTAACCTCCCTCCACCTTGACTCCTGTAGAAAGATCTGTCATAGGAGCTGTCTTCAATGCTTGCTAATGGTCCCTGAGTCACACAGGAGGTTAAAAGACTGTACTAAATACAATTGAGTAAACCACCGAGCACCAAGTCATCATTCCAGAAATAGGAATATGCATAGCATTAAATGGATCCAGGCACTGATTTTGCTGAATGATGTTATTTGATGTTTAGAACCTGAAAGGTGAAAGACCACCTGCAAAGGAGATGACATTCATCTACAGCAGATTCATCTATAACCTCTAGTCTTATGGATTTGACTTCTTCATGATGTGCAGAGGTGTCCCCACCTACCTTGCTTGTGAAGTTCGTGGTGAGTGCAAGCAAATTAATTATGTCTGTAACTAACCAGGGGGGGTTGTTTTTTTTTCCTTTGGAATAATATGCAAATGCTGCTGTTGTTTCAACTAGAGATGGACACAAATCAAGAACTTCAGGAGTTGCACAAAGGGTTCAGGACTGGGGCAGTGTTGAGTCACCACCTCTGTAGATGATCTGATCCAAACCTTTACTACTCCTTTTAGTAAAGTTTAAGGTTGCTTAAATTTTGGCCCAGAATTTTTCAGATTGACCTCATCTGTAATGGCAAGGTAAAGAAAAAAGGTAGTCCTGAGTACCACTGTCCTTCAGTTCAGAGATTGCTGGTACGTTTACCAAGGAATCCCAGCAAACACTTGTGTTTCACAGTACTAAGCCAAGTTGCTTCATTCCCTATAGGTTTTTCAGAGGTGAAATGATCACATTACCTAGGAGTTTAAGGACCTACACTTTGTAAGATCCTTTGATAACATCAAAGCTGGATAGGGCCTCTTGACTAGCACTAGCATAACCATTTGATGCAGAGAAATATGTGCTAACAGTGTAGAGTGTAAGAGTGCCCCTCTGTACTGGAAAACCAAAAGACTATTGAATAGCATGTCTTTGGGCTCATTAATTTTTCAGTTAAAGATCCAGTTGCGTTTGGTGACTGCAAAAGAATCTTTCAGTCATACATGTCAAATATTTCTATTGCAGCAATTATTAAAAACTGAGCAATAAGAATGCACTGTTGTGGAATGCCAGCTATTGCTATGGAGACTAGTGTACATCAGGTGTGTTGCTGCAGGTGCCATAATCGTATTTTGATGACTTGCAACGTAATTTCTTGTACTGTGGGGGGGGAAAAAAGAAATTATTTTAAAATATCTATAAAGGAACTAAGTTTTACTTAAGAGGAGTTAATCCTGAAGCGCCAAAGTACTCTGAGCCCTAACGCAAGCTGATTGTCTGTAAACACTGTCATGAGAAAGAGCTCTACAGATCAGGCACAGGATGTTGCATTCTGACGCAGCAGCATTTCCACCTACTAGTTGCTTGTTTTGATAGTGGCTTTGATACTTGAGATGGCTCAGTTTGGTTAAAAATGCAAGTGCAGTATGCTGGGTATTAAGGCTGCCAATCAATGCACAGATCACTTAACACCATCTTAGGTATGACCTTAGGGTAATTTATTTTTCTTTTCTTGTATTTAAAGGACCCCAATACACATAGGTCAAAGACTACCATGTGTTAAACTTGATGTCCTGCAACATCTGGGCTTCAGCTACTGTCACGCCAATACGTAGGCCTGAAAATCTTACCTTTCTTGAACTAAGCACAGCTGCCTAATAGCTGCTGCACAAAGCCAACTGTGATACTGTTCTTCCCTCACATTTCCTCTTCAAAAGTTTTGTTCTTGATGATTCAGGTGCTGAAACAGATCAATTGGTGACCGTATCTTTCAATTAAAGACGTTTAGCATCAATGAACTCTGGGTAGTTTGTTATTCCTATACTCTTTATCATCTGTGAACCCATCCAGAAAAATATTTTGATTGCATGTCTTGTACCCCTCTTAAGCCCTTCAAATGCTCTTTTAAAAAAGTCTGTTCTTAACATAGGGCACACCCGCAGGGGTGGGCAAGCGCCAGTGTGTGTACAGTACAGATAAGGCATACAGAGTTAAAACTTCCTTTCCCTTCTCAGGGAAAGATGTCTCGCATGAAAAATCTTTATTCATGTTGCCTGAAAGGTAGAAAGAAAGAAGGACAATGCAACAAATTTGCCCTTTTCAAGGGAAGAGGAGTGTAATTTGTAGGATTTACAGAGTTGTTCTGTTGCTAAAACAGAGTCCTCTTTTTTTTTTTTTTTTTTTTTTTTTTTTTTTTTTTTTTTTCCAGTGCATAGCAAGGGCTGGCTAGAGGTATCCCATTGAACACTCTGGTGGGTGGAGCTTTGCTTCAAAGATGCACATGCAATATAAACACAATTATTGATCCACGTAAGACAGTGCAAGATTCCCAGCTGTCTCCTCCCAAATGCCTCTAACTCTGCCTTGAAGATGAAAAACAGGCAGGCTTAGTTTTTCTTCCATAACGCTGCAATGGCACCATAAAAGGAGATGAAAGATTTATTCCATTTATGCTGCCAGGGACGTGTAGAAAGAGTCTGCACTTTACTGATCACTAGTCTCGGAGTGTCTGTATGTCCACTCTTCCAGTAGTATAAATTTGACATGAATCAAGCTAGGAATACAGTAATGTTTCTGCTGAATTAACAAGGGCATTTGACAAAGTGTTTATGTCAGATTTGTCAGTGCTAGGCTGAAGACAAACAATCCCCTATCTACTGTGATCCAGCATGAAACTTGCTGTTACAAAGTTAACCTTTTTTTTTGAACAAGTGGGGACTGAAGGATGCATTTATCTTGGACTGTTGGCACCCAGCAACGGTTTTCACCTCCCTGATCCTGCAGCGGACACCTAAACTCAAATGTTACATGGTCAAGCCACTGTCAGAGAAGAATCAAAACTTTAGAGACTAAGAAGCCAATCCCAAACATTTGAGAGTAGAGAAGTTTCAAGGGGAATTAAAGTACTTTTTTTTTTTTTTTTTTTTTTCCAGCAAGGCAAGGTCACTGTTGCTCAAAGCTTTTAAAAATAAGATTGAGCTCTTCTGTTCTAACAAAAAGGACAGGGTGGCCTGGGTTATCCAGGTGAATACAAATCTGTCTTTAAGAGGAATACCAGCCATGCAATGTCCCTCAGTTTCTATTTCCCTCTCACTGATCCCCAGAGGCTTTATTCTGTGAGCAGTTTGAAAGGATATGGAGTTCACTTAGGCACATCTCAGGCAAAAGCATCGGAATTATCTGGATTAGCATACATCAGTCCTAGCAGAGGAGACAGACAGTAGTTTGTTGCTGCTAGTCTCCTTCCTTTTTGGTATTACACAAGCTCTTTTAATTCCTTCACACACCATCAGTTCTCATTTTGCTCAGGCTGAGGCTAAATATGACAGAAAGAAGAACTGAAGTTTAGGAGGGATTTTTGCTTATTTTTAGTCATCATACAGTATCCTAACAAAATCTTTCAGCTTTTGCCATGCCCCACTTTGCCTTCATATTGGCATTTCTTTAACTCCCTTTCCAGCAGGGACTGGAAAAAACTTTTTAGTAGTAGTATGTGCTTCTTTAATACCAAACATACACAAGCAAAAGAAAAGGAAACTTCAGCCACCTAGAAAACTAAAGAAACTCCCCAGCAGCAACAAAAATACCCGTCTTTTGCTTACTGCAAAATTGTAGTACAAGCAGTCTGAAGAAACAAAGTCGAGGCAAGGCCTCAAATAAATCTGATGCTTCAATAGAAACTTTATTGCTTGTTGGAGCTGTTATAGGTCTTGTTACCCCAGCCTAGAGTCTCTGCCTGCCAGCACACCCCCACAGCATACGTACACATTTGCTTCACACTGCTGGAATGAGAGTTCTGAAGAACAGCAAGAACAACCTCACTACAAATCTTCCAGCCCCTGCCATCCTCCCGCACAGAGGCAGGTTACAGTGGTCCGGCAGGTGACATTTAATGGCAGAGAGCAGTGCATGGTGGATGTCCACAAAGCCATCTTCCAGGATCTGATATGCAATGATTTGGGATTTTAAAGAATCACAGTTGCACTCTGCATATACTCTTCCGCATTTTGTCCCATAAAATCTAAAGCATGTGCTAATAAGTGCAGTACTGAAGACAGTAGGCAATACTCAATCAAAGGAGATCTGTAAGCGTGATTAGAAGCAGGATAATTTGACAACACGGTGCAGGCTGAAGAGGGAGAAGTTTTCCCTTCATCACTCCAGTCCAAACTCCAGGCTGGAGCACCCATCAGTATAACTAACTCCTTCCAACAAAAGTCTTCAAGGAAGAAGAGGATCAGTTAAGATACAATGTCTTGCCTCATAGATAAATGGTCACATTCTCCATGTTTACAGCGCTTTGAAAAAGGCAGGTCAGACACTGCAAAGCCAACAACACCCTAGGATTTGTTTTTAAATCCCATAGGATTACGTGAAATTCAGTCAGTAAATCTGAATCTTGCATTCTGTGCAGCTCTGCTCCCTCCTGCTGGGCGTGTGTGCTTATCCTTTTGCCTTAGAACCAGTGGAAACCAAACTGCAGAAGATCCTAATATTCATTTAAACAAACAGTGCTTCATCAGTGCTGTTTGCATATTCACTTGCTCAAAGTTAAATGCATGTTTCTAGATAATTGTTGTTACTTTGGACTTAATTATTTCAAAATTCATGAACTTTAATTTCTTCAGGGGGTTAATTACTGCTGTCTAAAAGTTAAATGCATGTTTCTAGATAATTGTTGTTACTTTGGACTTAATTATTTCAAAATTCATGAACTTTAATTTCTTCAGGGGGTTAATTACTGCTGTCTAAATATCTGATCAAATTGGATGGACTTGTGAGTCACAGGGGACTGAGAATCCAGGCACCTATGCTGTGGTTTGAACTCGGTCATTAGAGCATTCAGAGTTTTGAGCTCAGGTTCTTAGAAAATACTTTTAACAGAGTGATTTCATTTAAGAAGAGAGGTCAAAGTCAGCCACCCAATTTTCAGAAATGCTGAAAACTGGAAACCTCCAATGATTTCCTCAACATTTGTTCCAAACTCCAGATCAGTGGGAACCAGGCTGATCACCTTTGTCTAAATTCAATTAGAGAGAAAAATACCACTAATGATAGATGCCCCTTTGAGTAAACTGGGCTGCATTTTTTCTGGCTGTAAGTGAATGTAAAAGACACACCTGCAGAGGTGCTGCAAGGATGCTCTAGTGTTGGCAGAGTGCTTGGAAATGGTTAAAGGCAAACAAAAGCAATATAGATGTGATGCTGAGCAGAGGAGGGAAGGTTGCCAGGATGTGCATAGCCTTATTACACAGCCCTGTTTTCCTACGGCACTAACCAAAGGGGACAACAGCTCATCTGGCTGCGCCCCTGCTCCTAGGCAGCTTTAGGCTTTAATTTAGAAATTAAAAAGCAGGCAAATGCATGGCCTTCTTTAGATTGTGGTAGAAATATTCCCTATACCATATTTTCTCCTATTTTATTTAATACATTACAAGCATTATATTTTCATCTGTATACTTAGCTTAGTATTCCTCTTCAGGAAGAGGTTACATACCTATAGCAGCCCTTGTTAAAAAAAACACCAGTGGAATGAACTGTAATGACCAGAAAAATGACGCAATACTGCCTTACATGTTGCAGGAGACACAAATAAAATCAAAGCAAGGCAAAACCACATAAAAGCAAGAGACAAGGGTGTTATTGATCTCTTGAAAAAATAGAGCAAGCCAGGGAAGAAAAAAGCCTCCTTGGCCACTGGGTGTCAGCCGGGAGTTACACGTTGTACAGCTGAAATGTAAAGGCAGACAACTCATACCGAGACATCTGTTCTATACCACATAAAACAGTGTAGCTCTGCTAATACTAGCAGGGCTGTGCTGAATTACACCATTTGAAGATAAAGACATGTCCTTAAACTCACTGGCTACACTGACGACATGGAAGGAGCTCCTGTGCAGTGATAATATATTTGTGATAATAACATTGGTCAGTGTAGGCAATTTGTGACATCTTGATTATCCATCCAGTGCTGCAACAGCTTCCTGCACTGCCATGAAAGCCAGCGAACACGATTTTGAGATCTTGACAGAAGCCATTATCCACCATCCAGACCAGACCTTTGCGAGCCAAAGGGAACCACCCCCAGACTCCCAAGTGAGCGCTCACAGACCCACCCTGTGCTATGCCTCGCCTACCAGCAGCACCTCTGCTACCACAGACTGACAGAACCAGCTTCTTCCAAGCTGTGAGTTCCAAAAAAAGTTGCGTAAAGGACTAGATGATAAAACAAGGAAACCTACTGATACCACTTCCCCCATCATTTACATATACAAATTCCAGTCACACACCAAGGGCATCAGTTGGTGCTTAATTAACCATTGAAGTGCTGTATGCAATTTAACCAGCATTTTTTATTGTATGTATGCATGTATATATAATGTATTATGCATGTATATATAATGTATGCTGTATGCAATTAAAACTTTACTTCTTATCTCTTTTGCACAAAGAATACAGCACACCCAGTCTCTCCAAGAGTCGTTAGGTCTTTCACACAAAACCCTATAGTATTCATAATATTTTTATTTCTAACATTTTTAGTGAGGGAGGAACAGACAGACATTTCAGTGCCTGTGGACAATTCCAGTCCTGTGTCTCACATGAGCTTCCTTTTATGGAGCTGCTTTTCTCAGAGTGTTGATGCTGCTATTACCACCAGATCATGAACAGACACATTTGTGAGACAGACACACGAAGAGGACTAGCCCTGAAGAAAGTCAGTGTTACAGCATGGTGTTTCACTTTGTCAGCAGCAACCTCCATCTCAGAGCGCTCTAAGCTTCATCTGATGCCTCATTCCTTGGCTTTTTCCCAAGCTTTCCTGGGCCTTCTGTCAGCCTGAATCCACAGCTACATAGAATCTGATCTCTTCCTCCATTCCCCCTCCTTTCCCTCTGCTAGCTTCAGGCCAAAGATACTTTCCTGAGGTACAGCCTTTTTCTTTTCTAACCTCTACATATTTGTTTATCTCAGGGCCAGTCAGAGACAAATGGAAGAAATCAATCTGCTTTTCATCTTTAGGCAGACACAGGTCAAAAGCTAGTGACAAGTGACGAGATACTTCATCTGGCTGTGGCAGGAGTCCTAGCCATACCTCAGGTCTAAGGCTGGCCCTAAGTACTTTTCCAAAATTTCTCAAAAACAGCATATCAGTCCCCAGAAAGGAAGCTTTTCTTCTACCCTTCCTATTTTTACATCCTCCCACTCACTTTAACATACCAAAGAAGAATCCACACACTAGTCTCATCCCCTTCCTTAGGGCAGTACAGCAATCAAATACTGACCTATTGCATAACCCCAGGGTTTGGGCAATTCAAGCTTCATAACTATAAACATTTTTGCTTCAGAGCATCCATATAACACTTCAAAATCACCAGACCCTACTTGTTCACCTAGCACAACCCTGCACTTAGACACCAACTCACAGTACTGAAGGGCCAGATCACCCAGATATGTAGACCAGGAGGTGGCAGCTCCTCCCATTTTCACAGTGACCCCAAAAGCAGCACCTGTCCTCACATCCTGCCCACCCAGGGCTGGTGCACGTGCCAGCCCTCAGTTTGGGAAGCATCACAACAACCTCAGCAAAGCCTCTCATACACCTCTCTGACATTGTGCTTTATTTTTGTTCATGGTAGGAAGCCTGATTCCCTGACATGGATCTTCTGCCTATGCAGTAAGGAGCTGTATTACTACTCTCCTTTCAGACTAAGAGGTAACTGAAAGACTCACACCTGCACTCCCAACTTCTCTTGAGTTTAGGTGTGGAAGCCCAAAATATCCATTTACTAAACAACTGATCATGCTCCTGTCTAGCCCTAGGGAAGCTTTAACTTCCAAGGGATCTCCACTTGAGGTTTGATCAGGATTTGACATCAGGACCAAGGAGGTACCATTTGTCCATGTCTCTCTCTGTATTACTCACATTAGAGGAGATGGAGCTGGTGTACTTGCTGAGCATAGCCAGGTGTGGGAGGGAGAACACTCCCAAAATTTTAATCATCAACGCAGCAAAGTGCCCGACTAATTTGTAATGCCAATGTTTCCACTTCTGTCAAAAGTCTATCGTCATGCTGTTTGTCATTTTCTCTTGAAACTTACCCTGCTGGTCTTCCTGATCTTTCCTCAGATTGATTGTTTTTGCTAAGAATATTTTAAAGACAAAATTAACTCTTTAGGCAATGAAGAACAGCTTGAAAGCCTGACTAAAGTGCACTTGCATCCCACGTCAGAAAGCTGACCTGGTCCCTCTGCACTTGATGCAACACCTGAAGCTGTTCTGCTAAGCAGCAGTTACACTCAGAGAACAGGTGTGTTACAACCTGAGGGGATTTGAGAGGGAAGGCCAGAAGCCTCTGCTTCTGGGATCTCTACTTTAGCTCCTGTTGGTATGGGGGTGGTGGTGCTTTGACTGGACAATGCTTTTGAGCTGTCCTGTTCAGGTTTTAGAGCTTCTGGTGCTGTTTGTAGAAGGAGACAAAAAATACAAATGTAGTTGAAGTTAAATTTGCCAGCAAGTTTTCTTGGAAGGAGGAGGGTTTAGGCTCTAGTGGCTGAAATGAGTTTGCTAAGGATGGTAAAAGGGGGAAGCCCGTTTCATAGGCACAGACACTGCTTCATGTTTCTTGTGACTGAAAAAATACGAGGGATGAAACCTGGTGTGGCTTGTCACTTTAACATTTGTGAAGCTACTGCAGGTTTTTTAAAGTCTTCAAACTCAGATGTTGCCTACGTAGGAAACAAAGATATCTCGGCGTGGTGCTGTGTGACTGCTGTAAGCAAAACGACTTCTACGATCATACCTAAAGCTGCTGTGGTATGTTTAGTACAGTCGGTGCACGAATGATGTGCTTAAAATCAGACTCCCGTCAGCTTGAGTTTTCGCCACAAGGTGGCATTCTCTGAGCTTTTTTTTGCTAAGGGAAAAGTAAAACTTCCCATCCTTAATAATAACAATAATAATTAAGGAATGAAAAAAACCCTCAAACCCTCCCTGTATTTTCTGGAGTCTGTGACAAAGCAAGATTTGTTAGAAGGCTGCTCCTGCTCTTGCAAAACAATGGTGCTGCTTTCAGAGAGCTGCAAGTAAGACTGAGGGTCAAGTCCCTTTAAAAAAAAAAAAAGTGAAATACAGTATTGTGCATCTTGAAATCTGAAACCAAGAAACAGAAGTGCAAGGGAAACAAGGGGGAAAGTCTTGCAATTCCTGAGGACAACTGTTACAAGTGGAGTTTTAAGGAATAAAATATACACATATACATTTAAAGGTCATTGAATGGCTTTTGTGGAGAAACCTGTGAAATAAAGGAGCCTTGGAAGAAGAGATTTCTTTTTCTCCTCCTCTGTGGATATAATGGCCATTGCAAAGCAAAGCATCTTGAGATTTGGCTTCAAATGTCTCTTCCTAGCAACTTTTATGCTAGCCTGTGATGGACAAGGTGGAAAGAGAGAGAATGGTGGTCCTGCCTGTTACGGAGGATTTGATTTGTATTTCATTCTAGACAAGTAAGTCAGATCTACTCTGTTCTTTCTCGAAGAAATCTTTCTCTAGGTATGAACCGGAATAGCATATACTGATACCAAGGAGGTTTTCTTTGGATTTTGGTTTTGTAGAAGTCCCTGTGTCCCAAGGGACCTGCAAAACTCCTTACTACTCTGGGTTTGTTTTCGTTGTGGTAACTTTTTTGGTAGGTCTAGTATATAATCCCATTGTGCTGTGTAAATCGAATTGTTGTAAGTTTTGCTGTGGCTGATATAGAAGCTTTATTGTGTACTTGACCCTGCAATTTCTTAAAAGAGTGGTTGGGAGAAGGGCAGCACCCTGATCACCTCTGATTTCCCTGTGAACCATGAAGGTTGAGGCACTCATGAAAGCAGGGGTTGGAGAGTTATTATTAAAGGCATTAATTCTGTAGCTGAAAACGTGGAGGAAATGCTCGCCTGCCTGGAGGTCTGCTTCTGTTACCGCTTGCTCCTTAGCTCTGTATGTTCCAGAGCAAAAACTTGCAGGTAAAGACCCAGCTCTGAGAGGTGGCTACTCCGTTTGAAAGGGTCTGATTTTAGCCCTTGTGATGGAAAAGGACTAGAGTGCTCATTTAAGGAGAGCTTTGTTTTCTCTACACTGAGTCACACTTTCTTTGTTTCCTGTTAATCAAATGCATATTTTGACTGTTTATACTGAAGATGACTACCTATCTCACTTTTTTCATCACTAATTGTGATAGTGTCATCTTCTTGGCACTGGTAAGTTTGCTTCTTTGCAGGCCTTCAGGTTGTAGATGGAGCAATGTGAAACAGATATGTGCTGAGCTTTGGAAAGTTTCATATTGAAGCAATACAACAATTTACGCAAAAGTATTAAAAAGTACTAGCTAAAATGATTCTCCCAATTTTCTTGATTAAAAACAGTTATTTTGAACCAAAGGTTTGGAAATACTGGAGAATATGCATGCCAGAGCCATGGTACTGACATTATTAACCATAAATTTCAGAGACAGGAAAGTATTTGCAAGTTGCCAAAAGTGCTCACACATGAAGATTTCTGACTGATCCTCTTGAGTGTTTTGCAGTAGCTCCTACATTCCGCTAGTATAAATTACTTGGAATTACATAACACTTTATTACAAAATACTGGGTAAAATGTAAGACTGAGACATTGGCTCCTTTAGTGTGCCAGTTGTCCTAACACTCCAAGGGAAAGGTATTTTTTTTTCTTTTACTTTATTCAGTGGAAAAATATACCTGTCTAGGGCATTTTGTTGCTTTGGCTGTTCAGTTATTAGTTGGAATACTTCTATTGCTACATGTAAAAGAAGAAAACCCACCCAAAACCAATGGAGCATGATTTGTACTGCAGACAGCTTTTACAAACTGTATTTCTCTGAAAGCTGAAGCAGGATTGAAGGTTTTCTCAAATCTGACGGTTGTGTGTGTTATACCTCTGAGCTAACATGATTTTAACAGCCACTTATTTCAAGTTCTGTGCTGTCCTGTTAGTCAGAAGCATGACTTTCTAGCCTTGCTCAAGAGATTATGAATTTAGGTGGAAATGAGGCTTGGCACAAACTTTCAAGTAGGCAGGCTTACCTTGGTGTATGTATCAAGGTATTCAACAAAAAGTCCTGCTTTGACAGTTGCAGGATTCCTATTTCAGGGATTTTTCTAGTGCAGAAAAGAACTGGATCTGATGTAAAAATTTCCTTGCTCACCAGTGGAATTTGGAGGAGAGTTATGGTGTTTAAGCTACTAGTGTGTACAGTATACTGTGGACCTGATTGTTTAGCCTTACTTTGATGAAAGGCTTACTGTGGTCGAGTAGGTTATCCCATATCCTTTGGCTTTAAAACTTTCTTTTATTCCTTAGAGGCTAAGATGAAGGTCTAAAAAAACGTGTGTCTTATTTAGCCTGGGTTTTCTACCTTCTAATTGTCCAGAGAATGTTTTCAAAAATGCTGCTTGCAGTCCTGAATGTGGAGAGAGGCCTCCAGGCAAACTATGGAACAGATATGGAATAGATTCAGGTTTGCAATAGCTCTAAAAATGATCAAAATTATTAAAAGTGATAAAGAAAACTGAAGGAGAAGACATGTAGATTCTTAAAAATGAAATATTAATTTCAGTGGTGGAAGAAAGCCATTAAAATATTAAGCAACCTACTTTCTGGTATCAAAGGAGTAATATAAAAAACAATAAACACGGCCCTGGCAGTCACTAGTGCTAGAGCCCTCTACTGACCCTTTTGCCTCAGTGCCTGGTTGGATTCAGTGACTTTGTCCATTTAGCGCCCTGGATGCGTGCATCTTGTCGGACGTGTTCCAACTGCTGCACTGTGCTCTGTCCTGTCACAGACCTGGTTCCTGAAGCGCGCTCTGCCCACAGGAAACCCCTTCAACATGAACACGTAGCCCACTGAGGAAGGGGCACGTGTTAGAGGCTGTTCTCCTGGAGTGATGCTTTAGCTCCCTGCAACATTCTCCTTTAGAAGACTCCTGCAAACTTGCTGTGTGAACTGTTGAAGGGAAACCAGGCTTCCGCCAGCTGTCTGCAGACAACTGGAGATGTGACGCCCTGCAGATGGCATGCTGAGAGGACCTCAAGCAAATCTCCCATTTCTGCAGGTCAAGAAAGAAAAGAAAAGCCAGTATTCAGCCATTAAGAAATAATCCTGTTATGCTACGCAGCTTTGATGTGCATGTAACAAACAGAACAAAAGCTTGAATGGTACCAGATATGTTTGCTAGGGTGTGATAGCATCTTTAATCTCTGTGCGTGCACTTGCGTGTCTTTTATCACTTCCAAGAGTTCTCACCAGCTTAGGTAGCACTAGAGAAGGCCTTTCATGCTGTGACCATTGGACCTCGGGCAAGAAGAGTAATGCTCCCAAAGTGATGCAAAGACATCCCAGAGGACTGCGGTTTGAGTTGGGCAAACTCCTTGCCAAGTAAAACTGAAGTTGTCTCGCTGTTGTTGTTGCAGTGCCCCAACTTTGGAGGAAACAATGGTTTGTCAGCTCTCTGGAGAATCATTGTTTGACATGCAGCAAACTTAAAAGGATAAAAATAGTACCACACACAGAAAACACCTAACTTGAAATTCTGAGCTGCCTGACAACAGGTTCACTGAAGGAATTGTATTCATGTGAATTAAGACTGGATTAATCCACTTTTCTTGTGCTTTGATAGCAAAACAAAACAAATCAAAAAAAGGTGGAGAGGGCTAAAACTCAAGCTGTATGTTATTTAGAGTATAGTAGTATGCTATTTGCGTTTAGGTTATATGCAGAATCTAGTCATACAGGATGCTGAGCATCTCAAAGTGGAGGTCATACCAAGATGAGCCTAGTGTTGTGGAAGCGAAGGCCAGTTTGTCTTGGGAGAATTGCTGAGAGAGCTGGTCCTAGATGGCCTGTCCTTCTGTGTTACTGTGGTGCTGAGGGGTTTCATGGGCTGAGGCTTCCATAGACTGAATGGTACCAAAACATGGCAGAAGATGGTGCCACAGAATTTACAGCCTGAGTATAAGATTCAGGGCCTTCATTAAGAAGGCAGAATGAGGAAGCGGTGAGATGTTGATAAAAAAAGCCAACATTTGCTTTTGCTGACACTGTCCAGTTATTCTAAATATGTCATCCAGGTGACAAATTAATGAAGACTATGACCCAGCCCCTACCTGACATGGTATCTACTGCTGTAGTATGTAAATACCTCCCATGAGCACAGCTGGAATATTTAAAGGCAGCTCACAGATTAATTTATTTGCAGGTAGGGAGAAAGGAATAACGATGAGTAAGTCTTCTCAGTAATCTTTTGTTACATCCTCTGTAGGTTAAAGGTGTTATTTCCTATGCTGTTGCCTGTTGTGTGCAAATAGTAGGCATTTTATACCCATGTGCAGAAAACACACAAGGAACCATACATGCGTGAAAGAAAACTTGGCTTTAAAAGATCCTTGGCAAAATGAAGCAAGTAATCCAAGCTGTTTCCTGTGATCCCTTCGTTATTCAGCGAGACAGCTGATCTATTTTTAACCAGATGTCTTGAAGTGAAGCTCCTGCTCTAGAGAGGCTAATAGTTGCTTCTCTGAATCTAGCTTTAGTAGCTGTAGTTACCATGACTTAAACAGGACTAAGTCCAGATCTACACTCAGAGTGTAGAAGAATATAGGGGGCAGAGTGGGATGGAAAGCAGGCAGACACTGCATTGCCAGGCAGGGAGACTGACCTACGTGAACCGCTTCTTCCTTGGGAAATGTGAGCCCTAACCACAGGACCCTTACAGAGCTGAGTAATAATCTAGCTGCTCCAATCTGAGGAAATACAAGCCTTTAGTAGGCAATGTAAAATAGAGTGCCTGCAGAAATAGGTTCAAAACAATCTCTGATCTTCATTGGCTTAGTCAGTGATTCCTTGATTGTTTTTCTGGAATCACAGGCCTGAATCCAGATCCAGAGAAACGTATGCATTTGGTTTGGATGGCAGGGAGCTGCAAGTATACGGAGGCGTAGTTTTTATTTTGGCATGAGGGTTGAGGGATGCTAGCAAGGTAGGGTGGAGAAATTTGTGCATTCTTGTATCTTTTTACTTGTTGCCTGAAGGAATGTAATTAACTCCTAAGTCCACTGTAGGCATGTAGGCATGCAATTGCAATGAGCTAAGTTAGCATGTGAAATCCTTACCTGTCCAGACCTGTGTACATGGGTTTTTTTAGCCAGTGGTGAATCTAAGGTTAACTATTCCTTGGTAAAAGGGATGGGTGGGAGCTGTCTTACATCCAGGATTAAGTGTGTGCCTGCAGCATTCTGCGCTTCATCTACTGCTCAATGTAAATTCAGACCATGGTTACTTGTTTATTCATTGGTTTTATAAATATCCTCTGCCAATCAGGGAGAGAAGAATGTTCTTGGACTAAGATTGGACTTAGAATCTCTGAACTGGACTTCTGTAGACCCTGTAACCTCAAACATTTGACAGTATCTCTGGGGAACTCTCTTATGTGAAGTGTGGTAAAAGATAGTAACATTTCCTCAAAGAATTGCATCATCTCTGTAACATCTTTGTGTTATGTAGTATTTTCAGAATTCCTCCTGAAGTATTTGCAAAGACAAAGGATACTTTTTGGCTCATTTGTGTTATTTTTTAAAGAGCTCAATAAAAAGATGCTGCAAAACTTTTTGGGTCAATGCCACGTCTGGCAGCTATGAGACTTCTTGACATTAGTCCAAAACTGTGGAAGTTTAAGGATAATTTGGATTGACATCAGTCGTTGAATCAGGTGTCTACTTCTGTCAGCTGCAGTGCATGTAACTGATGTGAAGTCTTTGTATAAGAGTTTGTGGGCTTGATTCTGTTTTCTTCCAGTTTGTGAACTAAATAAAATCACGGGTGTTTTGGGAAGGTGCAGTGACAGAAATGGAAATAAGGAGTCTAAAAAGTGCAGGACAGACAAACTGTAAGAAGGTTTGAGTTGCTGCAGCTTTGGGTTATGGTGCATCTTGTCACAGTGAGCAGGAGAAAAGTACTTGCGGGAGGGTGGGTTTAGCCAGAGTGCGGCTCTCTGTGGCTGGAGAACTGTGTGGAGTGTCTCTTACCCTTACATTTAGTTTAGATGTAGAAAATATCATCACATTTGACCACAGAATGTATCATTCCCTTGTTAAAGGCATGATGTTTACTTAATCTTAATTTCCATTTATTAGACTTTTCTCCAGCAAGAGAATTTGGCATCCTCACGATGAGCTTTTTCTTAAACTGCAAGTTTGTAGCATCAACCAACCATTCAGCTGCAAAGTGGTGGCTCGCTGATCATCTTGTTTGTCTTTGGGAATGTGAAGAGATAAGGATTTTAAATTTGGCTTTTATTGCCTTACAGTTAGGCTTTAGAAATGCTTGTCCTGCTCAGAGTATTGGCCTGCTTTATGAGATGCTTTACAAGTGACAAGTGGCTTTTACTGCAGGGCTTCCAAGTAACACAGCTGAAAGCTGTGGAGTTGAAAACTGTAAGCTAATGCTGGTTTTTCAAACCTTCCATTGACTGCAAAAGGTTAGTTTTATTGGTTTTGTCCATTTTATGCCAAGTGAAGACTGTAGGAAATCTGAAGTGTGCTTCAGAAGATGTATTTTATGTATTGGAGGAGTACTTTTTTCTAAATGCAGACCCTGGGCATTTATAGCCACTGGCAGCTGGGCTTGAGTAGATGGAGACTTTAGCTGCAAGTAGGCTGCAAGTTGTCTAGCTGCAGAGGAAAGCTTGCTGCGCTAGAAGGAACAATGTATGGTCAGCAAAAGTGTGAGCCTTCATTTTGGGACCCTTTTATAGCTTGCTTTGGTAGAGATGAGAATAAATGGATTGTAGAGTATTCCAATTGCCCTACTTCAGTGAAAGCAGAAAGCATCCTTTTGTGGGATAGAAAGGGTTTGTTTTTATGATTGTAGCAATGGTAAGAAGTCTCCTTAAAATAGGTGTTTAACATTAACAAGCTCTTGAACTTCAGGTTGTTCCTTTTGTACATTCATAGATGTGTAGGAAGGTTTCACAGAAAAAAAGCTGTAACTTCAGATGCTTGGAGGCTTGTTCCAGAGGGCATAAAGATGGGACTGTTGGCGGGAGAACAGAGTGAGAATGATGAAGGGGAGGTGGTGCAGCAGGAGCTGAAGTCATGCTTTGTGAAGAATTAAACGGCACTGCATACCTGAAAAAACTGCCCAAACAATTTAAAACTGGTGGAACAGCAGTTGCAAAGGCAAACACTTATGCAGGATGTGCTATTGACTTATTGACTAGCACATCATTGAATTGAGCTATTGGTTTTTCAGCTTTATTCTGGCAAATGCTGTTTTCAAAAAATGCATGACTTCTCAGAGCCATGGAAAATGACAGGAGTTTTATATGACGACCTACATACCTTATGTGCTCTGTGGCTGGATCTCATTCCCAGCTGCCTTGCTGCAATAGTAATTTTAAGTGACGATCAACTTTTCTTCAGAGGAGAAGAAATAACCATACTTTTGAAAGCTACCGTAGCTTCTAGGGCAGTGTCCTGTTGCAGGTGGGGGTTAGTTAGGGCTTTGTACTGGCAGAGGCTGAGCGCTAAGTTTTCCCTTAACATAAAGTGTAGTACGGTTGTGTTGTCTGATGGCCTGGAGGAGGTTGGTTAGGGTATATGTGTGAAGGGGTCCTGGCTTCACATGTCTGCTACTGGATGGTTGACGAGAAGTGAAACTTTAACGAGGTGTACTTTTTTTGAGAGGTGGATATATGGTCTGTAGCAACATACATTTCACTGAAGGAGGCAGTAATTTTTTTATGGTTAACAAAGCCTTGGCTTCATGTGTCTTATAGAGACTGATGCAATCATTGCTATAAAGTCAAGTGTTTCTTTTACAGCTCACCGTAAAAGGCAATAAATACTTATTTTCCAGGCCAGTTATTGGAAATTATTTGGGCTGTTTGGCATTGATGGGAGTGGAGTGCCTGTCATATTCAGGGTCTCAGAGTTATTCCATACATCTCAGAGGAATTTGCACCTGGGGCTGAGCTTGGCATGTCTACGTTCTATCAGTTTGCGGTTTGCATGCAGCGGGAGTTGTTTCTTGTTTGAAAGCAAGTACTGATGTACCTTGCCCTTCATCGGTTCTAAGACAGCGATTTTCCCACTGTCTGTGTGGTTTAATCAGTTTGTCAAGACCCTTGCTACTAGTGTTTCTTTGGCCCTCTCCAATACCTATTTGCATGAAGAACAAGTCATGATTTCAAGTCCTTGTCTGATGAAAGGAAAGAGAGCCCTGAAGCACAATTAACATTTGCTTATGATCAAGTCTCCACTGCAATCTGACCTTTAGAATCATGGACAAAACTGGGGAGCCCTTAAGGTTGTCTTTAAAGTGCATTTGGTATCAACTCCTTTGTGCAACAAGAGCTGGAGAATTCACTGTTTTTCCAGACGGTCTATATGCTTTTGTACCTGTGCAAGGGTCCTCATTGCATGTCATCTAAGGTTGTCTTTGGATATATTGGGGTCATACAGAGAAAGAATGTCTTAAGGTATCACGAAGCAAGTGGGTAAGGCCAAAGTTTTTACTGAATGGCTGCAAATAAAAACCAGGTGTGGGGAGAATTGAAGGAAACGTGTATGACCTGCACAATGTGTTTAGCATGCTTGCTGTGCTTATAGGAAGTGAAGTAATGCTCTTTGCAGCCAGGCTGGGGTTGGCGGTACCAGGTGTGCAGTGCCTGGGTGAATCTATTCATGGCTGTTCATTGGCATTCTCACGTCTAAGGTAGAACAGAGTCAGGTCTGATGCTTTTTCTTTCTGTGAAGCGAAAAAACCCCACTCTTCTCAAATGCTCATCTTTTCTTCCTCAGGCTGCAGATCACTAAAGCTTCTATTAAAACTAAAATGGTTATTTCCTTTATAAATATTTTAATTGTATTCAATGGATTAAATAAGTGATGACATATTTATTTTCTGATTCTAGGAAGGAATTTTTTCCAATATTAATATTTCAGTGTTCATAGAAGTTTTCATGCTAGGAGGGGCATTTAATGCTGAAAGATGCTGATTAACCTAATTTTTTCCTGGTTCTTAAAGCATAAAGAAGAATAATCCAGTCCTATTATAGTCCATGGTTTATTCTTCTGCAATGCAAAATTAAATTGTTTTGCTTTTAACTGGGGTGTGAATGAATTAGCCAGGACAGTTGGCATGTGGACCTAAGGGGTTTTACTTTTCATAGAATGTAGCACAGTGGTAGAGAAGTTTAATAATCTGTTCCTCCAACTGCATTTTATTCTCAAAATACACTTGAGCTAAAAGCTCTGCGTAATGGTATGGCAAGTGAGTTGGTGGATTTAATCTAAAATACTGTGCAGAGAGATGGGTTTTCACTCATACAGGATTTATTTGTTTAAGGCTGTGCTGAAGGTCTAGCATAACTGCCATATGTTATTGCCAAGTGTAGCCTCAGACACTTGCATGGAGTGTAAATTATTCCTGCTTTTCGAAGTTAAGTAGGAAATGCCATTTACAATTTAATATCTTTTTAAAGGAACAGTGTGGACAGTGAGTGTTAAACAAAAGAAAAAGGAATGACTAGCTGAGCAACGTGTAACAAAACATTAGGCTGGGAAAACTACAATAGCAGCAATTAAACTAATATCGCCTGTAATAATTGTTTCCCTAGATCAGGAAGTGTCCTGCACCATTGGAATGAAATATATCATTTTGTGGAACATTTGGCCCGCAAGTTCATAAGGTAAGAAGCGCTGCTTTGCAGATGAGCGAACGAGGAGGGGTGTGTGTGCCAGCAGCTAGGAGACACACTCTCAGTCACAGTCAAGTAGCACATGCTGCTTCCCACCAGGGGACTTGGGGGGGAGAGACTTCTTAATGCTTTTCTCAGATTATCCCATTGACTGCTTTTCCCCAGATTTCTGTCATGTAGGAGCAGATAAGCTAATAGTTTTCCTTTTTTCCTGCCTGACTTCCATGGATCAAATTGTATTTTTGTGGGGAAGGAATCCACTTGTTTCTGAGACGGCTGGCTACTGCCTGTAGTACAGGAGTTTGGGTCTGCAGGGAGAGGCCTTAGGCTGTAGCTTTCAGGCACTGAGTGACTTGAGACTGGGTGAAAAATCCCCCAGGCCCATGGGTGGAATGTGTTATGATAAACAAAATTGGCCTTCTTTCGTCTCCATGGGGGTACCAGGATGCACTTAAGCCTTTCTTGCTTTAGCAGTCCTAAGGTCATGATGCATGTGCTATTTACATATCAGAAGGAATCCTCATGGTTTGCCTTGACTGGGAAGGCCAAAGGCAAAGCGCCTTTTGCTGCTTAGTCTTGTCTTTCATCCTGTGGAGTTGTAACCGCTAGAAATGTTCAAGGCCAGGCTGGGTGGGGATTTGAGCAACCTGGTCCAGTGGAAGGTGTCCATGTCCATGGCAGGGGTTGGATCTAGATGATCTTTAAGGTCCCTTCTGACCCAGACGTCCTTTGATTCTGTGGTAATATAGATAGCAATCTCTGTGTTCGGTGTTAAGCATACGGTAAGCTCTGGTCTGGACCACCAGAATAATTTACTTTTTTTCCTCTCCTTCTCCAGCCCTCAGCTGAGGATGTCCTTCATTGTTTTTTCAACTAGAGGGACAATTCTAATGAGGTTAACAGAAGACAGGTAAGAAGAGGTTTAAAGGTGCACAGCAGCTTTTGTGTCCTTGTAGCTTTTCACCTTCCTTGCTCAATGATTTCCAGTCCACTGTGAGCAGTGTTGTGACACCTTTGTGCTTCTGAATTTGTTTGAATTGCCTGCCCATTTTCACATGTGACACTTGTTCTGCTAGAATGCGTTAAGGTCTCTTAAGGCAGAGGTTGCCTTCTTAATTTTAACTTCTAAATGTGTTTCTGCCAGCAATTAGGGTTTTGACTCAAACTGCTTTCGTTGAGGGAGTCTGCCTTCCACAGATTTTCAGGCTTTTGCTAGACAAGAGCCTTACTGCCTTTGAAACATCCTTAGGGAGTTTCTTCTGCAAACAAATAGGTGAAAGTCCCTTCCCGTAAAAATAAACTTGAAAGATGTAGGTGATATCCATACCCTTGAGGTAGAGGCGAACATGATTTCTTTGGAGGTTGGAAGGTATGTTATAGACAGACAGTGTTTAGGGTGGATTGCAAGCATGTATATTTTCTGGAAGTGCTGGTTTGATTGCCATGTTTCTGAAGCATGTTCCTGTCATATCGTCATATCCCTGTAGATCCCTAAGTTAATCCCAGTAAAATCTACGGGATGGATTTTATTTTTTTTTTACTCTGACTTCAAGGAGAGCTGGATGAGATTCTTTAATCACTCTTGCTTCCTCTGTTAACTTCATTGCCACGTGGAGCAAAAATATATGTAACACATGTGAAGACTGTATAAGTCAGCATGTGTTTTACATATTGGATGTCTATGAAATTGCATACCAGAACATACTATAGAGGAATGAATAGGAAATTGGCCGCTTTCCTAAAGAGCAATCCACATACATACCGGCCATGAAAAATGTCATTAAACCCAGCCAGCCTAAGCATCTCTTGCCACTTACTGCAGCAATAAGTATAAAGAGAATGAACCATATCTAACTTGAGGCCAGAAGAGAACCTGTTCCCTGGCTCTTTCTGTCTCCCACCCTGTGAGCACACCCCATTGCAAAGATCTCTAGTCTGTTAAGGCTCTAAGCTATGAGACTTCAGTGTTTCCCATGTGGAAATGTATTTCGTATTTATCCAGCTGTCCTAGAAATGTTGACTGGGAACAGGATATTGATATGGTACTAGTCTAAAAGCCAGCTGACTGGAGAGCTGCTGTTTTTTACTGGAGGACTGACAAACAAGGTGTAGGCTTTAGTTAACACTGGCCTTTCTTAATTGGGAAGCTGGAGCAGTGGCAAAACCTCTTCTACCTTGCCCCTGTCTCCATGTGGTGTATCAGCATCTGAATGTGAAGGTTATGGGTGCTTAATATCCCTTTTGGAAAACCTGTGCTTCTAATGGGATTGGATTGACATATTTTAAAGACTTTTATTTTATATTTCAAAATTTCAGTGCTCATGTTTGAAAAAATAGTTCTGATCACAGGAAATGGTCTTTATTTTATATTCAGCTTCAGCTTGGTATGTGCATGGGTAGCTGAATGGAGGAAATGTCTGTCCCTAGCCCACGTATGATATACAAGCTCCATGTCTCACTAGTTTGGGTTGTCAGAGGTACAGAATGAGTTCTTGAAAGTTTGATAATTCAACCTACTGGAAAAGCAGATACTCTTTTTTTTTTTTTTTTTTTTTTTTTTCCCCTGTGGGAGTTACCTCTCTGTAGACTGGATAATGTTGATGCCCTGCTGCAGTCAGCCTCACAAACATGAGATAGAGTTGTGATCACACAAACTGGATTTTCTGAGGTAGTTAAAAAATGCAGGGACAAAACTGCTTTCTGGCGTTCAGTCTTACAATGTCAGCATGGTCCTGAATTGCAGTGACTTAATCGGTTTCCCATGGAGTTTTTATAGTTTGCTCAGAGATACACCCCACACATTGCAGGGTGTTATCTTGGTATTAAAGACTCCTGACCTGTACTTGGCTTCCAGAGTTTGGTGCCTGCAGCTCAATGGAACAGCAAAGGGGCGTCCATCCCGTTTAGCCTGCAGATGATCTGTCACTGTGCCTGGGATTTCTGAAAAGATTGAAACAGATACCCTGAATTGTAGTAAACTATTGGGAAAGGCTTTAATCTTAAAGTCAGTTTGAACAGGAACTGAAGGTGTAATGTCCAAACAAACAGGAGTTGCCAGGATGGTTTGAGATTGGTTCATTTTTTGTGTGTGTTTGATTACATTTGTATGTCAAGAGAGCCTAAGTGAGGAGTGAGCCAGGTGCAAGTGGGCTGCTCTGCATCAAATGTTTGACCAGGGTTACACAGGGAATATGTATTGAGAAAGAAATGTATGGATATTGACCTGGGAGATGCTGCTGTTGTGATGCTTTCCCCAGGCTGTGGGAACACCGGCAGCCCAAGTGTTCTGTTTTCCACATCCTTAGAAAGGCATCTACCCAGACATTACTTTAGCCTATATAAACACTGGCTAAAGTCTTCCCCCCCTCTCTGTATCTAGTTCTACCATGCATCTCTTCACCTGGATATCAGCTCCTGGTAAATTTGATCTTGGATCTAACAGTGCATCTGCATTCATTTCAGGGAACAGATACGTCAGGGTCTAGAAGAGCTGCAGAAGGTCCTTCCAGGAGGTGACACATACATGCATGAAGGATTTGAAAGGGTAACTAGTTGCATGCTATAGTGCCTTTAAACTGTGTCTGGGTGCTCCTCGGGAAATGTTAAACAAATGAATCTGGTTAATAATTGTCTAGTACGAAACTGGGGCTATTTCCCTTTTATGCAATAGACACACTGAAGTGTACACAGTGTTGGATCCGGTAAAAGGGAGCTGTAAACCCTGCTACTTTTCTTTTGCCTTCAGCTTTTATGGGGGGAGCAGCTTTTGCAGCTTAGGACAAGGCAGAAGTCTCTGACATTGCATTCCCACATGGAACCATGTTCACAAAGAGTGGAAAGCTGCCCAGAGTCCTACATGGGTGCTGTAGTAGGCTTGTTAGAGTTGGGTGGGAGCTGAGACCATGGCTCTAACATGTTCTCCCTGGTAGACAAATAATGCTGCCCAAAGGTTATTGCTTGCTCTGGCCATCTCCTGTTTGTTTTACAAGCTAAGGATTTTCTCTAAACCTGAACTCCTGAACCCCTCCCACTTCTGTACTACACATGCATTTGCGAGGATTGTGGAACTGCCTGCCTATTGAAAATGCATGTGAACACACAACAAAAATTCGGGTGACCTGACAGAGATGCTGGCTCTTAACTAGGAGTCCAAAACCAAGTCCCAGAGTGTGGTGACTTCAGAAACTCTGCAGAAGTCCAAAAAACCCAAATTTAAATTCAGAACAGAAATGAAATGAGTAAGTCAAGTGTGGCCAGGGTGGCCTACTTCTTAATTTTAAATTGATGCACACTGAAGCCTTTGCCTTTCTACCCTGCAGAATATGCTTGAGCATAGATCAAATGGGAGACAGAAGCATAAGAATATCTCCCTGCAGTTTTTTTTATTTGCTATTGGAGTAGCTGATCTAGAGGTGCTGGGGAGTATTTATCAATGGACGTAGAATGTTTCTCAAGGCAGAAGGTGAGTGTGATTTTCAGATAGCATAATAGTGGGAGACTACGTTATTCTTGGCCAGTGACCTTGGGGTTGGTCTGACTGAGTTATGCTTTAGATAAGACACTGAAGAACCATAGGCAATCAGAACTGTAGGCAAGAAACTTGTTCCACGAAGCAGATATCTCTGAAAGCCAAGGTTATGTGTGGACTACAAACATGACATCCTCACTGCCATCTTCTCTTTCTTTCTGGTGCATGTGTAGATGCCCACAAAGTATTATTATTCATTTATTGCTAATAATATTTTGATTTAATTTCAGGCAAGTGAACAGATTTACTATGAAAATGTTCATGGTGAGACACTTTCTTCATCCATTGATTTTTTTTTTTTTCTCTTTCTTTTTGACTTACAACTTTCATAGATTTGAAATGCAGCTTCACTGTGGGAAAGGTGGGAGGTGGCTCCTATTCTTACAGGAATGCAATGCTCTTTGGGCTAGTTGTCCCTGAAAAGGAAAAAGAACAGGTGGAGCTTTAAGGATCCAGAGCTAGAATGAATGAGTTTCAGGCTAGAAATGAGAAGCCAGGCTGACTGAAGGTGCCTACTCTTTTATCAAAACTCTCAAGTACCTTATTTTGTTCTTTTTGCTTGAAGACTCAGGTAACCATTTCTTCTTCCTTCTGAAACGTGGGTATGTGGAGGTGCTGGTAGGTAAAAGTTTTTTCAGTGAGCAGTTACTAAATCTAGTAGTAAGTGCAGAGAATTGCAAAAATGTTTGTCCTTTCCTTCCTTGCAATTAATATAAAAGATTTCTGCATTGTAAAGCCTGAAGTAGAAATATAAACAATCTTCTTGGAAGCCAAAAAAACAGGCAACCAGATGTTTCAGTACAAAGCCAGTCCTAATGGTTTTGCAGGGCCACTTGTGAATAAAATGAAGTAGTGACCACGTCCACACAGTTTTGGGGCTCACCTGTAAAATATGACTGCAGCAGAATGGAATAGATAGCTAAAACCATTCGATTTGGGATTGATAATGCTTTTTACATGCTAGTATATGTACTACATGTAAACAGGTTGCTGTCATATGCAAGAAGCAGTGGCCAGCTGGGTCCTCAAGTCTGAATGTTGGCCTGTGTTTGTCCTTGGTCTAGTCACTAAAGAGTGCTTCTACAACCTACAGTAGATCCAAAGGCTCCTGCAGTAGCCAGTGGAGGGAGAAAGGCATCTCTGAGGTCATTTGGGCTCCTACGTTTGTACAAGAAGTGCTCACTTTTCTCCATTTCCTACAGGAAGCACCTAGGCACTTGAGTTAGGCATCTGCAACAGGAATGGCCCTGAGTGTTGTTTACTGTTTCTCAGGCACTCGACTTCCTTGTTGCATCATTACCACGTTACTTAAAATTGGGGATTTCTAAGTAGCACCAAGAAAATTAGGTGTCGGTTCTCTATTCTGTAGTAATTAAAGAAGTTACTTGTTTGGATTTTTATCTCTTTGGCAGAAACTTGTTAAAGGCACAGCTACTGGTAATGGCAGGAAAATGCCCTAGATGGCTATATAAATTTAAAGGTTGATAATTTACATGCCTTGAGATATTTAGATTTTATCTTTCTGTAACAGTGTGCAAGATGTACCTACAGAACTCCTTCAGATCTATAGCAATTCTCTTGTCAGAAATATGAGTTAATTCTATTTGGTCACTCCTGAAAAGTAGTACAAACTTGTAAACCCCAAGCTATAATCAATGCAAGGGGAAGATTGGAAGGTTTAACTATGTTGCTGAAATATGTTACATATTTTAGGCCATTTTCCTACCATATCCCAGCTGTGCTTTTTATCACAAGCTGAAAAAAAATCTCTGAATTTCTTGAATTGACAGCATTAATAAAATCGGGAAATAACTAGGAACACCTTGTTTTCTTGATGGCTGTGGTCTAATCTACTGGTCTGAAATACTGAAATAGAAGGGGCTGCCAGTTAAAAATCACTGGCACATCAGGAGAGTGGTATAAAACTGGTATTGAAGGCAGGTGTCCAAGTGTAAAAAAGTATGCAGAAATTCAAGTCTTCTGAAAAGTGGTTGGCTGGAGGGAGGTTAGGGCTTGAAGCCCATTGTTTCTGACCCTTTCAGTGTGCTGACAGGTTGCTAGTGGGTTGTTACCTAGGCTAGTTTAACAAATACAACTCAAACAAGAGACTAAAGAAGTTTGTGTATTTAGGTTACAGAACTGCAAGTGTCATCATTGCGTTGACAGATGGAGAACTCCATGAAGACCTATTTTTCTACTCTGAGAGGGAGGTAAGTGTCTTACACTTTTTTAGCCAGGGAGAAAGTGAAATGTCTGGGCTTGCTGCTTTGAAGGCAAAAGATAGGGAAAACATCTTTCCCTAGTGACAGAACTTCACTTTGGTGTTCTTAAGACATGATTCTTAAGGATAAACATTAACGGTAGCAATGCTTCTGACTCATCAAAACTAAGGCTGTTCATGGGAAAGGAGAGGGTTTTAAACTTCCAGTTAAAAAAATAGAAAAATGTGGAGGAAGGAATAGTTTACAGCTGAAAAGTTTCAGTATTTGCTGAATTGTTCTGGGAAATACCTGGATCTCACTTTGACTTTTCTTCTTTCACAAAAAGTGAAGACTGCAAAAAGAGGGTGACTGTTGTTCCTGTAATCTTCTGTCACATCAGAAAGCCTTTCAGAGGATCAAATCCAAAGTTTCCACAAATATTTCCAAGATTCAAGCATGTGTTTTCAGCACCCTTGTTAAATTAGCATATTATGCAAAATATTAGCTAAACACTAGGTTGAGCACTTGCAAGCTTTGCTGTATAGTGTTCTTGCTGACGTCCTTTTGGTAGTCACCTCTGAAGAGCTGAACCAGTTTTCACTTGTCAGTCAAACAAATTTAAGATGACCTGAGCTTGGAAGATGGTATTGTTACATGAATTTGCTGTTGACAGATTTCTTTTTTCCTCTCAATCTGTCCAAAGTGCAGCTTTAAATCCAATAACAACAAAAAGAATGGTTTTGCAGAATAAAACCAGTATTGCTACAGCACAAACAAATGTCATGAATCAAGAGTTCCGGTCCTCACTGTTCATCTTTTCTTCTGAAACAAAAAATCCACAAGAAAAACAAGTTTGTTTTTAGAGGTGAAAGAACAAGTTGAGAGGTCAGGAGTGTTATATTTGTGTTGGTTTGGGGAGAAACAGCTAGTGAGCTAGTAGAACGGAGGTCCTGAACTCAGCTTTTATGCTGTGAGTTGCTTCGGTTGTTTGGGTTTAAGTTTCTCGGTATAGAACTGGAATGATGCTTTTCTTGTAAAGCACTTTGCTATTGAACAATTTGAACTGCTACAGTCTTCTGATATAGTCTGACTTGCTACCATCTTTTCTGGGCATAGGTTTTTGGTCAAGTCTTCCTGTTGTAATGAAATATGATTAAATGACTTCATTCTTACAGAGGCAACAGAATTTAATACAGTTGCTTTTTGAATAGTCAGTGCAACTACATCTGCATGTCAATGAAATAGCCTGGAAAAATCAAACCTGTGGATGTTCCCCTTTTATTAGTTGAGATGCTGTGTAAATAGTCGGAGCAGTACAGTTCTGTAGGAGATGGAATAAAATGTCTCTTCACCTATAGGTATCATGAGTCCAGGCACACGTCTGAAACAGAAAACAGAAAAATGTTTTAGGTTACTGTTATACTGGGATATGTCCTAAATGATGAAAAGAAAATGGATTTAGTCTGTCTTACATCTGTTGGACAGACAAATGTTAGGAAGATAGAGTAGCTGGGAAGGTGAGCTAATTAGGTTTAAAAAACCCACTAAATAATGGGATTTGCTTTACTAAACAAATAGCTACCCTAGTAGCAGATAAAACCTGTTTTTGCAGAATCAGTGAGGAAAGCTTTTAAAGCTTTTTTGCGGTAAGTCCCCCCATTGCTCGTTTTACAGAGAAAGACTAAATTTATGATTAAGACTTTTCAGAAACCTGCATTCCATCACATTTGCATTCACGTCACTCTACCTTTCCTTGTTCCAGGCTAATCGGTCACGTGACCTGGGAGCAACAGTATATTGTGTTGGTGTGAAAGACTTCAATGAGACCCAGGTAAATGAGGCACTCGAGTTTACTGAGGTACTTGGCAAAGGCACACGTTGAACACAAGCACGTGCTCCTGAATCACTTTCTCAAGACTTCTCAAGTGGTCTTCCTCTCCTTGTGTTGACTGTCTAAAGTGACTGCCTGAGGTGTCTTGGTCTGGCTATTGGGTTTCAGCCCCTTTCTGTCTAAATATCCATATGTGGAGAACTGTTCCTCTGTCTGCATGCCACAGTGACTCTTGCTAATGGTGGACAAAAGCAGAGAAAAAGACACAGGAAGAGTAGCAAATCAGTCTGGCTTAAGCTGTAGGCAGAAGGAGGTTGTGGGAATTTATTTTTTTTTTGCCATAAAATTCAAGTCTTGCCATATAATGTTTCAGTTTGCGTACAGCTTTTCTTTCACGGGAAAACTATGCCATAAAAAGCAACAGCTTTATTAGTGACAGTAATATTTTACAGTGTTTTCCCATTTGATAGTCTGACTTCTAAATTTATCACATGAATGTTAATATGTCCATGAATTAGATTTCACACCAAGTGTGACAGTTGACATTATATTTTTCTAACATGAGTGAAACACTTATACGGCCCCTAAGTGGAGTGCTGAAATAGTTATTGAGTAGAACTTTTTCAGGTTTTCAGCTTTCTAACAAAGCTTCAAACACTGATTCAAAAAGGAGTCAAAACAAACTTGGTTTAAGCAATCTGCTTGGAATCAAAACCAGAGACTAGTGTAATCCAGGGTAAGTTATAGAGAAAGCAAAGAGGGAACAAAAATGGCAAAGAGACTAGATCTGGAGTAGCAAACCTCAAAGACAGCTGCTACTTGAAGCCATTTAGATGCTGAAGAAATTAACTGGAATTGGATGACTGTGTCTGAATGCCAGAATGCACTGGGAGAAGGACTATGGGGAATGGGTTGAGGAAACTGTAAACATCCTGGTTTACAGAAGCTGCTGTACCTTGGCCAACAAGCAGTAAGTTGCTTTACTACCCTTCTTGGAGCAGGCAGGGGAAAGTTGCCTGGAGTATTTCTCTGGACACAAACCAGGAGGTTGGCAGTTTGGTGTTTTGCTTGAGAAGTGGGAGTTCTGAGTGACATGAGCTGGAAAGGTGGAGCCACTGGGGTTTAGGGAGGAATGTGTGGCTAGTCTGCTGCCTCCAATTTGCAGTGCTACAGGAAACGCCAAAGAGGCCTGCTGGGTTGATGTTACCTCTGCCATGGGAGAGAATTGCTATAACAAATGTTGGCCTTGCAGCAGTAAAACTTGATTCTGCTCCAGCAGATGCATGGAGAGCTCATTACTTCTGAATTGGGCCTATATTTTTGCCTTAACCCTTAGCATGCCATAGACAAGTGAACTTGCATGTAACTCTTTGCAGATGATTTCCTGGTTCCCCTTCTCTTACTACCACCTCATGAATGGCCCTTTTCCTTGTCATGTAGACTTCCAAATGCTCTTCTGCTACCTTTTTCCTTCCAGGCAGAAAATATCTCGTGTTAGCTCCCTGTTTCTTCTTCTTGGCTCTCTAATGCCTGAGACTAGGAAAAATAGTCAAACCTCTGTCCTGACAGGAAAGGTGAATCAGACCTATATCTCCAGATGGGGTATGACTTGCATTAATCTTCTCTATATGTGAAAATATGGAATAATTTTCCTTAGTTCCCTGGTTTAAATGATGTATGTGCTGAAATGTTTTGCTGCATTAGTGGTCTGTCATGATGCTGTGGCCTATTTTGGTTGGGGAGTTGCAGTGCTGGGTGATTTACAGTCATGTGGGAGACAGTTTTTGCAATAAAGATCATTAGGCTCTGGGCATCAGTGAAAGTCATGTTCTGTCCTGTCTTCAGAGTTAAGGGAAGCCTTTTCTGATTCCTGATATAGAGCTTTCTAAAATCAGTCAGGGTAAAGAGATAAATTTTTCAGTACTTGACAAATGATAATGCACTAGCAATCCATATGGAGTACCTGGAGTATTTGTTGTTTGGTTTTTGGGTTTTTTTTACTTGCAAGTGGATGAATCTGGAGAAGTCTTAATTTTCTGCCTTCTGGCTAATTTATCTCATTCTTCGCATTTCTGTTTTATTTACTTTTACCACTCTGTCAGCTGGCTAGAATTGCCGACAGCAAAGATCATGTCTTTCCAGTGAATGACGGTTTTGAAGCCCTTCAGGGGATCATAGACTCTGTAAGTATTTTTAATCATGTGTTTGTATGTGTGCATGTTAGTCTGTGTTAACCTGTACAGTTGAAGGTTAGTTTTCCTGTGCTCCTAAATCACTTAAACATTTGGTCCAAAGAAACTGACCTTTGTACTGATATTGCTAGTTCAAGGTGGAGTTTATCAATAGGTCGCAATACAGGAAACTTTGAGCCCAAATATTATCTTTGTCTATCTTTATATATTCCCTCCTTGATGGAAAGTAACTGACTGAATGAACTAGGGACATGATGACATTTTATTAAATGGCTGCGACAGACAGGGACAGCAGAGATGTGTTGTGCACATTCTATATTAAGGATGAGGGCACTCTTTGATCCCTATCTTTCTGTTTGATTATCTTCCTTTCTGTCCTGATGGATGTGCTGCACTGCTCACCTGTTTAGACTGGGGGAAAGGATCCTACTATGTACGCCAAAATCTGCTTTCTTGCATTCGGCCTCCTGACAAATGGCCTACTGTTTTCCTCTGCAGATCTAGGTTTCCTGATTTAGATTGATCAATTCCTGGCATTTTCTCTAGGGGTTGGGTGCAACATGTAAAAGCTGGCCTGTTCCTGGGGAGCTGGGATAAGAGCTAGTAGTTCAGCTGACAGAGGGAGTGACACGGATTGATGCCTGTCCTGTGCCTTTCATACAAGTCATGTAAATGGCTCCATGATCTTTACTGGCAAATAAGGGTGCCTCATGAGGCATCTCTATTTCTAGCTCTAAAACTTGGAGCAGCCTAGTACACTGTCACCTAGGATCAACACTTCCCTTGACTGAGCAGGAAAGGCAATATATGAGAGGATGTGTGTCCCGTTTTCATTTCAGTTGTAAAATGTGCAAGTATTTGCTAAGAAACAGTATGTTTTCAGGTAGTTTTAGTTATTCTTCTGTTCTTTCTGCTTAGTTATATCTCGTAACTGTTCTAATTAGATTGCTTCCCATGGCTACAAAGAAGGATGGGAAATCCTTTTAAAAGCACATGTTTTGTTCATTTTGAATAGGCTTTTTAGTTGATAAAACACAGGAGAAATATACAACTTGAAGCTGGGGAGGGTAGGATCACCAAGGCAGGGGGTCTCAGATTTCTCTGTTTAACAGTGGTTGCACACCATTCCAACCATGTAGTATGGAGCAAAACTGTTCCCTCAGCACAGGCTCTATTTTCCCTGGTGCTCTCACATGTAGATAGAGTACAATTCCTTGCTTATTGGTTTTCCTGGCACTGCCCAAGCGTGGGGCTACGGCCTCAATTCTCTTGGACAATCAGGTGTTGCACGTCATTTAAGAAAGCAACAAAACAAAACCCCCTAGTTTGCTTCCCAGCCCTGCATTCCCTTTGCAGCTGTTTTTAATGAATTCCAGCAGCAGTTCTGACTCCCTTTCCAGTTACGCTGAACACAGTGGGACGACTTCACCCTCCAGGAACCTAGTCAAGAACTGCTTCAGCTGACTGGTGGAAGGTTGACCAGCCCTAGAAGGAGGGTCACAAGCAAGTATAATTGTACAGCAATGAATCTGTGATCTGATCACCTGCGTTTGAGTGGGTTGATTGCAATAGGCTGGGTAGAAAGGAGGTGTGTAAAAGGAATGGCAAGAAGGACATCAATCACTCCATAGAATAACAAAGAATCTGTAGGTTTGTGTTCTAGCCAGAAAATAAGCTCCCTCATTCCTTCTTTTCTTAGCCTTGCAAAGCATCTCTGTGTTCCTCGAGCAAACAGAGCAGTTGTGTTCACAGGAAAGCATTTTAATGTTGAAAGGTCCATGAGATTTGGAAGCTTCTTTCAGTTCCTATGTAGGAATAAGTACAGCAAGGATGCTCAGCCATGTGTCGAGGCGATTGGTTAGGCTACTAGCTGATGGTTGGTATGTGATATAACAGGGGAAGAAAGGATAAAATGATGAGCCTAGGGGAGATTAGTGCTTGAAATCACTCTAGAGATGTGAAGACATGGGTTTATTCTGGTCTGCAGTGATTTGGTGTGAACTGCCCTGTATTCCTGTTGAGGCAGCCTGAGCCTTCCCTCCTCCCCTTGTCCTGAGGAGTAGCTCTCTTTCACCCCTCTGTGTGTACAGAGGCAGTAGACTTAGAAGTCCCTCTGGAATGAGGAAGAGCGTGGGAGCTGGGAGTGGCTGAGCTTGAATCTGGCCTCTAGGTCTGCTGAGCAAAGACTGTCAGGATGATTGGTCTGCAGATGTTTCAGTACACCTGCCTTTCCTTTTGTGTGGGAGCCAGCAAGTTTTGACTTAGCAGCTGCAGGGAGATCTGCTCAGTGCTTTCTGAGGAGGACTCTCTTCCCCTGAACACCACCAAGCTATTCAGGCTATGCCCTGGAGGCTGTACTGAAATGAGCTGAAAATATAGTCCCATGCTGAAGTCATGCTTAAAAACACGATTCTTAAAGTGGGAGCTAAGGGTATACTGTGAACTGTAGGTTTTGGTCCTTTTGCTCCTGAGAGTTCCAATGTGACTTTTTTTAAAGCAAATCAATTCCTTTGCCTCCCTCATCGTGAAAAAGCCAATGCTAAAACTTCAGCTTCCTCCATGCTTAGTGGGGATTTTGAGTTTGTAATGAGGGAAGAATCTGGTAGAGAAACAGACATCTGATTGCTCTAAGCTGGGAAACAAATCGAGGGAACTGAATTAATTTATTAAACATGTCTTTGCTGTGAAAAAATTTCTGCAGATCATAACCTGTCAATTTAAAGCAAATGGAACAAGTCTTAGAAGGAAAACCTGAAACTCAACTTCATCTGCAGCTCGAGATGTCTTTGGTAGGAGTGCTGGAGGCAAAGAAACATGAAGCAACATGAAAATCAGGATGGGAGCCTGTCATTTCTTTGCTTTGAGTCTTTAAGAGAAACTGTCTGAAAGAGCAGTCGCTTGTAACAAGAATACTCCTTGATCCTTGCTGTGTGTTAAGCAGTGGCACGGTAGCTTGGAGCTTATCTCAAATGGAGATGTAATCATGGGTCCCTTAGAAAGGATTCTCGACTGAGCTGCAGGAAGCCTCATGAAGCAGTTGTGATGTATAAGAAATGAAGTAGTAGGAACTAGTTTGTCTCCTATCTGTATAAATTGTGCAAATGATTCATCCTTTTAAAAAGTTTAATTTCCTGCATACTCCTTTTGGGCCACCTTGCAATGGTGTCCATCTACGCTCAATATTTTTCAGGTCTTGCCTCAGCTTTTAGAACTGATGTGACAGTTTAGTGTACTCCTTCACCCCAAGAAATTCTAGCTTGGAAATACACTGTCACTGAACATTTCTGTTACACAAATGTTTTCTGGGACGAACTGCAGTGCTGGATACGTGTAGCATGGTTACTTTTGTAAGAACATGAAGTGAGCATCTAATAGACAAAGAATGAGAAATGTGGTGACGCTTTTACGTACTCGTTCTGAGCTAGCTGTTCAAACTTTGCTTGCAAATAGGTAAACTGTATATTCCCTGTTGCAGGGAGAGGGGCTGAGACCCTGTGAATGGGAGAGACATGAGAGAAAGTTACTTCTTTTCCAAGACACGTCCTGTATGTGCAAAATCTGTAATGTACACAAAACGTCTAAGTCAGCTGTCTGTCTGAGTGTAAACCTCTAGTCTGAGCTGTACGCGTACACCGCCCAGGGTTAGCAAGCCGGGCTCTGTCAGCTTCTGCGGCCAGTAAGGACGGGTGGGAATCTCCAGTGGGCAATTCAGAGCTGGAGCTTCACACAGATATTCTGAATCTGTCTTCTGTCAGAGCCACGCTTTCTGTGTAGGCCAAAGAAAGTCAACAACTCCAGTCTCTATAGTCTTGTGTAGCTACCTTACTCATCTAAAGTAGAGGATGTGAACCCCCAGCCTCAATTGTATAAAAAGTAATGAGAAAAACAAAGTGTTTCTCATTACTTTTAGTGATATATGATCAGGCTTTCTCCTTTCTTCTCCCAAATGCATCTTTAAAAATGACTTAAATGTATTTATTTTACTTAGCTCATGCAGATATTATTGGACAGGAAGCACTTCATAAATAAATTACTGTTTTGTAATTGGCAACAGACTTAGCTATTTAGTAATTCAGCAGAGTCTGATAATGAGTATCTAGCCTCAGACTGTAGGTCATTCACACTAACACAGATTAGGCAGTAACCTTCTATTAAACTTCAGCATCCTGTTTGCTAATTAGCATTCCCAAATTTGTTGGAAAAAAAAAATTATAACAAATATGCAGCTGCTGTGGTGAAGTAATCTGTCTGCATGCTTGTGGACCAGAATACCAAATGGAAGCTTCCAGCAGCTGCAGATTTTTTCTCCGCTTCTTCCCTTTGTTTCTGAAAGGGCCCGGGTGACCCGCAGGGCCTCTCCTGGCTCTTGGCCTTGAATGTGATGCCTGGCAGAAAGCTAAATTAGTCACAGGTAGTGCTAAATTCAGTACTGTCCTGACAGAGATAACTGTGACAAATGAAGCCATGGGTTGCATTTTTTATTTGGCATGTCAACAAATATTAACAAGAGATCCTCGCAGGAGCTTGCGTGAAGCTGGAGCATAATTGGAGCCCTGTAGAGTACAACAGAAGACTGATTTGGAAATCTGAGCTTGGTCATTAAGCGTGTGCTGCTAAAGACAATGGGATGCTTCCTCACCAAGGGTGAGCACTTGCTTCAAATGCTTTTCTGCGTGGATGCCAAGGCAAGCTGCCTCGAAGCCTGCAGCTAGTTACCAAGTAAACCAGCACTGTTGTAGTCCTCCTTATGAAAATGAGGATGTGGGGTCAGCTCTCCATGTATGCTGGTGGAGCGGTTTATAGGCGCTCAGCTGGGAGATTGCATCACCACTCCTGCATGTTATTTTGCTTTCCTGGGGAGCCAGACAGCAGTGAATGAAGTGCACCTACAGCCCACACAAGGCTGTGCGGTCCTCAGGAAATAAGAGAACAGATTTGATGAAATCTTCTACAATGAACATGTTGAAATTCATTTTGAATGTATTTTTATAACGAAGAATAGACATAAATGAATTCTTTTGCAATAGTTACTGCTGCCTGATTTTCACTTTAAGTTGGGGGTGGGTGCTTGGAGCATTGGAAACTTCTTATTCTAAAGCAAAATAAATGTTGCGGTTGGCACTGTAAAAAGCCATTAAGGCCAGCTTTTTATAGTCACATAAATGGATTGGATTGGACTGGAAGGGAGGGAAGGGAGCTCTGCATCATCTAATTGAGACACCTGCTATTCCACCCTCCATCTGAGCTGGCTTACAGCGTGAATGTTTGCAAATGACTGAATAGAAGTCATGAATTTCAAACTTAATCATGTGAGATTTTACTTGTTTGTTTTTTTTTTAATGAAAGTATTGTATTTTTCATGTATTTGTTCTCAGTCTTGTTTGCCTGCTTCTCTTTCACTTTATTGCTGAAAGGCAATAATAAGAAGAAATATATATTAAGATGTTTGGGGATGCTGAGGGAGCGGGGAACAGAATCTAAGGGGGTATTTGGAAAAATGTGGAAAGATTCCATTTTTCAGTGGAGAGGAAAAATACTTGGCAAAAAAAAATATCAACTCTTACTTGTGCTCATTAGCTCCAGCAGTCAATTTAAGAGGAAAAATACTGTATTTTTCAGAGAAGCAGAACCTGGAATGAGTAAGGGGGCAGGTACTAGAGGACTGACAGGAGATGGATGGATAGCTACAGATGGATACATTGGAAGAGTGTTTCTTACAGTCCTCTCTATTTTTTGTGTGTCTTCTTTCTTCTGCCTTTCAAATTCTTCTAGTGCTTTTCAGTTCTGTTCTCAGCTGTTGACTTTCTCTTTTTTCTTTTTTTTTTTTCTTTGACTTTACAGTTCCTGTATGACCTTATTCCTGCAAATCTTTCTCCTCACTTGTCAGGCTGCCAGCAGCTCAGACAGTCCTGGTTCCTTCACTCCCTTGGTGCTCTTTCAGGCTCTACCAGCCCTGCTTCTAAGTAACTTGAACTTTTGTTTTAAAGTTTTTAAGAAAGAAATTGTGGCTGTGTCTGTACCTTTTGTGATTAGGTATTTGAGGCAGAGGACCCTGATTGTGGAGAAAAAACAGATTATCTTTTTCTTACAGAATTTATTGTATTGGTTGCTGTTCTTTCCTTACAGATGTTTCAATTTAAAGTTGGGAAAATAATTTTCATGTTGGATTTGAGTCATGATGCTTGGCTGACATTTACTTGCCTCTTGGAGCTGACCTAAATTTTGATCAGTATTAGCTCGTCTAGGGGCTGCTCAGCCCAGTGCTGAACACCCACAGCTCTCGGTTGCTGCCGCTGTTCTCACAGGGGCTTACGGATACTGTCACAAGTTTGCTGACTGTGTGCAGTGAAGAATTAGAGTTGGTCTTCAGGGCAGTTGAAAGGCTGCTGCATGCAAACAACAGCTTGAGCAATTTTAACACCATATGGGAATAAACAATGTCCAGCTCTAGCATGGTCCTCGTGCCTTGCAAGCAGGCTGCCGAGCCTGATGCTGAAGCATTTGTGTAAGTCGCTGTCTACACATAAAGCGGTTAAAGGCAGTGTCAACCCTTATGAAGACATTCTGCTTAATTTAATTTGGGTTTAAGTAAAGAACAATTATCTATACATCTTGATTTGAAATCACAGTGCAACTTAGAGGATGCACTCAGGTGTGCTCTCATAGATCAGATGAAAAAGTAAGGAGTTTGAACCCCTATGCTAAGACTTGAGAAGTGATTATGTCGATTTTCCTAGGATGTTTTAATGTGGAGGTAAACAGCTTGGCTTAAACTTGTGCTGTTTTGTTTTGAGTTTTAGGCTCCAGAATAATTTTGGAGAAGGAGGTGAGGCTGCAAAGGGAGGGCAATGGCATTGCCTCACTAACCCTTCAGAGTGCGCCTTAGTGGTTACAGATCCTAATCTACACCCTAACTTGTACCATGGACAAAGCAAGCTTGTACTGACATAGCAGAGAGGTGGCTTCCATCGCCTCCCTCTGCAGAAATAGCTTGCTGTGGAAGAGCAGTGACACCTGGTTAAGATGGCGTAATTGTGACGTGAATGCAAAGTGCAATGTTAAGCGTTTACGTGAGAATAAATGCATTCTCTCTTATACTTTCAGATTTGTGTTTCTATAGGAACAAGTCTGAGATACTTCATGACATTTGGTCTGTCTTTTAGATTTTGAAGAAATCCTGTATAGAAATTTTGGCGGCAGAGCCTTCCAGTATATGTGCAGGGGGTAAGTATAAATGTAGGCTCTAGTTGTTCGTGTTGCCTAAAATACATCTTTCTGTCCATCTCTAATTGCTGGAGAGTGCAAAGGGAACCAATTAACTGGAGCTAAATCCTTTGCTTTTTTTGGTGAATTTCTTTTTCATCTCACAGTAGCTTGCACGTTTCCCACTTCTGCCTAATGATGTCAAATGGGATTTTCTTACAGAAAAAGCTTGAGTTTGACAGTTCTGCTTAACTGTTGCACTCAAACCAGTCTGTCTTTCTTGGACTGTGCCAAAATTGAAGTAGATATGCTGCAAGAATACAAACCAAATCAGGAAATAAGACTTTGTGACTAGATTTAGAGTTTTGCAAATTCATCACCTCTGAAGACTGCTGAAGGAAGTACTTCTTAAGAAACGAGCAAGGAAGTCAAAAGAGCACACTTTGATCTAAAGGCTTCTAAGAGCCTTTGAACATTTCTTAGGCATTTAGTATTGACACAGTGACTGGGACTAGAATTTAAACCTCATTCAGCTGACCTGTGTAAACTGTAGTGCGCCCCCTCTTTGTGTGCTTGTTCTAATATGATTGTGTCACCTACACTGTGGCTTTAAAGTCCTGGCAAGCATTTCTGCATTCAGCAGAACTCAGTCTTTGTTGAAGAAAACTTCAAAAAGTCTTTTTTGAAGAAAACCATTTTAGCCTCTTCCATCTGCTTCCTGTGAATTCTTCACATTTTATGAAGTGTATCCTAACTGTTAGTTGCATGTGTAACAACTCATAAAGTAGAGAGGTTGGGAGCAAAGCTGAGGTTTGTAGAGAAGGATGAGTCCGTGACAAGTCCTGCATCTTCCTTTTTCTTAAATTGGTAGTCCAAATAGGAAAACTAATTATCATTACTTCTTTGTTTTCACTTCTAAAGCAGCTGCTTTAATCATCCTTCCTGCATCTCCTGTTCCTGGAGCAACTGCCTGTATGCCTAAACATATATAGGCAGTCACCCTTTCCGAGCAGCAGGAAGACACCAGGCCAAATGCCCAATAAGAACCAGGCCTCAGTTTTGCATTCCATGCATGCCACTTACAGTAGTTCTGTTTTCTGAAGCCAGGATGGTATCATTGACATGAATTATAGTACTTAGTGATCTGTTTTTCATTTTTGCTGGCCAATTAAACAGTTCCTCTCTTTAAAAAGGCTCCAAAACAGGGCTCTTTCTACCTTAGCATGGTGGATGGTTGTTGTCATGGGTCTCTGATATAGTGAGCGATGTTCCGTGAATGTTTGGGAAAGGAAATGAAATTTTATGAAGATCCAGAGCCACTTTACAAACTTAAAGATTTTTAAAAAATGTATTTACATAGTTATACAAGTGATAAACAATGATATTTATATAATGTTGTAAGCCAGAAGATGACTTATAACCATCATTCATAACTATCTTTAACACTTTCTAATATGCTTGGCAGTTGCTTATTCATCTTATCACTCCCATTCATTGTGTCTTAATGAGAATGTGGGAGTAACGTACAGCTGTATCCAGCAGAGCCAGCTGAAAGAAATGCAGAGGGGTTTTATATAAACTGTTCATACTGGAATTTGGCCAGTACTTCACAGGAGGAGGAGAAACTTTAAACTTGAAAAATGCCAACAGTTACTTAGAAGCTCAATTCAAGGCCCCATCTCTGAGTCTGGGCAAATAGTCCATTGCTCTCAAACTGCAGCTAACTTAATCGCTTAGGACTTTGAGACTAATGCAAGTGCCATTGAATATGAAAGCTATGTACATTTGTGTCTTTTTTAAGCAATTTTTTGCAGGTATAGCTCTGATGCCTCATGTTTTCTTGTTCCTGTGCACATCCTTGAAGAGTGATGGTGCCATTTTTTTTTTGTGGTTTTGGTTTGGGTTTTTTTGTTTTTTTGTTTGGAAGGAGAGAACATGAGGGCTCCGTGTTCCCTGAGGCCACTCTTGCACTGCAGAGTGCTCCCAGACACTTGAGTCATGAATTTCAGCAGCAACACATAATTCTGAAATGTCAGTTTTTTGATGATTTGGTTTTGCATCAGTACCGACATGCAGGGTGCATACTGTATCTGGTCATTTCAGTCTCAAGCAGAGACAGGATCCCCGTGGTTAATCTGACATCATTGATATACTGTTCTTTGACTGTACTTGAACTCTCATTCCCCAGCAGTTGAGACTTCTGTGATTTCTCTTAAGTATTCATCAGCCCCCACGCTCCAGAACAGAGCTCTTCTCCCCTGTTCTTCCCAAATGCTCTTGGACAACACATAACGGGCCTGCAAGGCAGCTTCCCTGGCTAGATGTGGTGGGATGATTTGCAACTTGGCTGTAAACAAGTGGGACCTGGAAGAGAGCCCAGATTCCAGAGCAAATCTGCTTTTTTTTTTGACAAGTACAGTGTATGAGTCCTTAAGGGAGATGAAAGATGGGGACTGTAAAATGCAAAGGGAAAGATTTGAATCTGCAAAAACTAGGTTCCTTGTTTCTCCTGGGAATTTTAAAACCAGGGTGGTGTTTCTGAAGCACTGTAATTAGTCCTGTGTTGTCTTGGACGGTGAAATATTTTGTGTCCAAACCACATTCACCAGTGAAATATCAGTGGGGATTATCTGAGTGCCTCTCCTAGATAGTAACAGGAATTGTGGGGGCTGTTTCCTTCGCATGGGGAACTGCAGAGTTTGAGTCCCTATGTCTGCTGCCAGAACTTTTCTGGGACTATGGCCCTGTTTCAAAATCTGAAAGTCTGGAAATGGTGCTTGCCTTGCAAGGCAGTCTTAATGCTGGTGGCTGCAGGAAGTTCATAAACCTTTCCCAGTACTAGGCTCAAGTAGCTGGAGCAGCAAGGGATGGTAGACAGTGGTCCAAAAGACTTGGGAGGATATGATCTCATTGCTCAGCCCTGCTTGCTCAAAAAAAATGACTGCTCACTTCAGCGCTCAGGTGTAAGTGACTGTTCTTGAAGCTTTCTGCTTGCACTGCAGCTTGTGGTGACCTTGTAGAGTTATCTGGAAAAATAGCAGCAAGGAAGACTTGGGGAAATGCCCACCAACTTTGAGATCATAGCCTTTGTCCAGAGACTGGAAAGCTGGTCGGTTGATGAAATTCCCTGTCACCGTATGCACATAAGTCCAGTCAAAGACTCATGGTCATTGTACAGGCTAGTAGGGCAGGGTGTGACACAACTCGTGGCAACTGATACAATTTTGCAGTTACCTGCACTTGGGAAAGTAGCACTTGAACTTCTCCAAGTTATCTGTCACTGAAAGAATTTTTTTTTTCCTTTCCGTGGAAAGATAACCTTTGCCTTTCTTCACCCAAAACTTTCTGCCATTTAAAATGTCAAGCTGGGGAGGGGAAAGCTCAGTGTGTCTGAAGCTTAATGTTTGCACTGCAGGTCAGTTATAAAATGTTTCTGTTGCGTATTATTTGCTATTTCTAAAAACTCAAATTGAAATTGGGTAGAGATGGAATGGAAGTCCAATTATTAACAATTTTTAAACTTAAAAATTGTTAAACTGCAAATCTTAGCTCAAGGATTTCAAGTGAAAACTTTTGGCATATGTGCCTTGTCTAAATGACCGTTCTTTGCCTTGCTATTTATCAATGATCTACTGTTTCTTTTGCTACAGAGTCGTTTCAGGTTGTCGTGAGAGGAAATGGATTTCGACATGCCCGTAATGTTGACAGAGTGCTCTGCAGTTTCAGGATCAATGACACGGTTACTCTCAGTAAGCTGCTTTGATATATTTTTTTTTTCTGATTCTGCACTGACAGACTTCTGCTTGCAAAAGATTTTGGATCTTCAAATACGTTGACTGTGAAGGTAATAATAATTATGGGATGAGGAACTATTAATTTGCAGAATGGAGAAGAGGTGATTTTTCTAGAGGAAAGCTGCTGCTGGTATTGTATACTGCGACTCTGACAGCAAGTATGTGATAAGCTTGAGCAGCAGAGAGGACAAAATATAGAAGACAAGGAACTTGCCTGTAAAGAGTATTTATATGTGTCTTGCTGGGTTAAGTATGTAGTGATATGAGTTCTGTTTCTCTCCTTACCTATGTTTTGTGGTACTTAGCAGGCCTGGTCATGCATCTTAAATAAACACAATTGTTGGAAGCTGTGTTGGAGCAGTGGCGAAGGTATAGCTGTGCTTCTGTGGGTGCAGCTTGGAAAGATTTTTCCTCTACAGAGTCCACCCAGCAGAAGAACAAAAGTTAGAGAAGCAAATTGGACCCTGAGTGTCTGGCCTTTTTGTGAAGTGTACTGACAGCTGGAAGGCCTAATGATCCTCTTGTTCTCATCTGGCATGCCTGCAAACCCACATAGGAAACCAGATAGCGTAACTCATAGCTAACACCACCAGTGACAGTAGAATTCATCTTTTCTAACATGGAATCAATTTGGAAGCTGCCTGATGGTTTTGGAGGCAGTCCTGACCCTTTTGAGTAAAACCTAAATGCATTAATTAGTTTCTTACATGTGGAAGTCTAATGGCTTGATGTTGGATTTGCTCGTGCTTTGAGCATCTGTGTAATTTGCTCTTTGGAGCAGGGGAAGAGTTTGCTAAGGCTGTTTGCCATGTTGGGAATGCCACTGAGCATTCAGTGCAGGTATAGGACAGTGAGTGTATGTAATTTATCCTAAAGGGCTTTTGTACTGTTATGCTGGCTGCCTCTGTAGTAGGCAGGTTCTGGAATTGCTATCTCTTGTGTCACTAAGCAGAAAGCTTGGCTGGCTGTGGTTCGTATTTGCTTAAGCAGTTATGGTGAGTGCTGAGGACATGAAGATCAGGAGCTGGAGGGCTCAGTGTCCAGGGAGGAGCAAGTGGCATTGGAGGGGGGGAGGAGGGAAGGAGAGGGATCTGGGCTGGGTAAAAAAGCACTGGTGTGGGAGGGATATGGTGAATTAACTGTTTTGGAGGCACCTCCATGCAGCCCAGATCTAAGTGCTGGAGATGTGTGAGCAAGTGAGGGGTGGCTTTCAAACAAAGAACAGCAGAAGCAGCCACAGATTCACTTATTTTCTTTCTAAGCCCCATAAAATCGGAACCAAACCTGACGTGTGGCCGGAACTCCTTAAATCTGGATCATGGCTGTATTTAGATGTTGAACCATGTTCGGTTTCTCCCCAGAGCTCAGATCCAAAGTTTTGTTTGGATCCTATGTGTTATAAAGTCACCCATAGTTCTCCAGAGCTAGGTAGGAAACCTTCCCTTCTCTCTCCACCTGGAAGGTTCCAATGGAAATGAAATTGCTGTTCAAATATTTACAAGTTTTCTTTTCATCAAAAGTCTGAAGCCATGTGGTACAAACCCATAAGCCTCTGGGTTTGGCTGCTGGAAGCCGACAGTTTGTAGCATCCTTAGTTTGCATGTCTGCTGTCTTTTTTTCAATTAAAACATGAATATCCTGTATTAAACATAACATTTGGGTGAAAACTTCCACTTTGTGGAGGAGCTACTTTCAGTTAAGGAGAAGCATTAGTGGAGAATTTTTCAAGCAGTCATATTTTATGCCAAGAAATGCATGGATGTGTATAATGGAAGTTATAGGAGTTACAAGACCACGGCTCAGCATGACAGAAGACCGTAAAGCTGCAAGATTTAGGGGTGCCCACGTCACCCTGCTGTAGCTTGGCCTGGCCTTGTTTTAAGCCCTGAACTTCCCTTAGGCCAGATTTCCCTTTGAGAGACCTGAGCTGTTGATGATTTCTAACGGAAGATGGCTTGGGTCAGTGTGTGCACCATTTCAGATCCACCAAGGGCCAGATTTGCAGCCTGTGTAGGGCGGGGATAAGAGCTAGGTTTGGTCCTTCCTTAGTGGAAGGACATCATTACTCTACTTCCCCAAACTCCTTTCCATTTCTTCTATAAATAGCTTTCAAGAGCTGCAGCACAAAGGTCTTTGAGAGTAAGTTCTGAAAGCCTGAAAAACTTGGATCTTGGGCTTAATTTGAACGTTTTTTTGAGGAGCTTTAAAATAATCTGTGTCTTTAAGAGAAAAAAACATTGGAAGGTGTATATGAATGGAGTAAACTCTGCTACCCCGGGTTTACAAATGGGGGAACTGAAGTTACAGTACTGAAAGTAGCTGCTCCAAGTGAGCTAATCGCAGGCAAGCGGGCGGATGTCCTGACACCCAGCCTAGCACTCTTCCTATACTGGTTTGTGGGGCCTCTTCAGAAGCTAGAGATTTGGTGCAGGTCTTCTTTCTGGATTGCCTGTTCTTCATTTATTTCTGCCTTCATATCCGTCGAACAACTGCCCTTCTTATGGCCCCCTTTACACTGTGAATCCAGGACTCTGAGCCTGAATGGAAGGTGAAACAGCTACTGTTCCTGCCAGCAGCTTTGTGAGTTATGGAAGTGATACTAATGCTATCCTTTTCTCTCTTAGGTAAAGTCTTTTCAGCACTTGACTTGCTTTCCCTCCAGAGAAGACTACTCGCTCCCTTGTCATTAGCTTGAAAGTTACCTCTCTTACCTGAGGCTAGCTGTGACCTGCCAGTTGCATCCCAGTTGATTCTCAACTCAGCTTCCTAGGAGCTGGCTGGCTCTGGAGCAAGGCATTCATTCCTGGAAACATCCTAAAGTCCTCACAGAGCTAAGAATGTCATCCATCAACTTTCCACTATTCAGTGTCCTGTCTGTGGAGACACAGAAACATCCAGTGTTGCCAATGGGAGGAACTGTTTGCGAGGGTTACCTCACTCCCAGACACTGTGACCTGGTGTTGGTGGGGTGAGGAGAACAACTCCTTCTCTTCTTGTGCGCTGACTGCTTGTCTAGCTGAGTAACTTATTACGGTGTCTGTCATCATAATTTCATAGTAGCTTTCAGGAAAGATCAGTTTATCTTAGTGCAACCCATGGACTTTAATTTGAAGCTGTCTTCCTGTGTCCACAAAATGACTGTGGAAAATGAGGAGATGAGCCAAATATGTTTCCTGCCCCCCTGACCTGATGCATTCATTGTGTCCTGAATTGATGCATAGGTGAAAAGTGAGCTCATTCTCCTTGGCACTGCACCAAGACTTCTCAGTTCGTTTTGCACTAGTCTGTCTGATGCAGTGACCTGCAAGCAGAGAGGCTGCAAACAGTTTCTGAGCTCAAACCATTTCCTCACTGAGGGAACTCAACAGTTGCTCATCAGTGTTCTCAACCCCCAGTCTCTCCTGGTGGGAACTGGCACAGCTCTGTTAAGTTGCTTTATGTGAGAACGTATCTCAGTGTTTCGCTTTACTGGAGCCTGCAGCTCCAGCCTGCATTCTCAGTGTGCCTTTGGCACTTAAATGCGAACAGCTTACTGTAAGAGTTAAATAAATTAGAATTTTATGGAAACCTTATGGAGATTGGATAGTTCAGTTATTTTTGATTGCTTGAAACCTCTCGGCCTCTGATTGTATCAGGGAGGGAGAGAGGGATTTTTAAAGATAACGCTAAGCCAACAGTTCCTGAAACCTTAAATTATCCCAGATGAGATGCAGGCCAGCACAGCTAGGACTCACTGAGGTAAAGGGCATGAGCTAATAGGTTTTTATTGGGATTATTGGCAGAGAAAAGTGGCAGGTGAAGAGAGCATCAGCTCATAATGTTCATAGCTTTGGGATAAAAAAAAAGGAACATCTGTAGAAACCATGAAGAATATTTGGCTGAGCAGAACTGTAATCAGATGCATGTTCAACAGCAGGATGTTTTCTGCCAGCAACAGGACCTAGGAGAATTGGTTTCAGACTGCACAGAGTTAAAAGTAATTACGCAGTGCAGTGATTTATGACTGCTTTGTGGTGCTAAAATGTCTTTGTCTGCCCAGATTGTGCAGGATCCAGCAAAGATAGTTCTGGGCATAGAGACGAGCTTTGTCCTAGGCAATTTAAAACTGAATCAAGAGATGAAAGATCAGTGAGGAAACAGCATGCCCTGCAGCAGGGGTGGGGCTAGATCTTTTGCATTCTAGTGAATACTCTGGACACTTGGCCGAAACTGATCCTTTGGACAAACTCGCCTGATTATTTTTTTTTTTCTCCAGCACTGAGTACCAGAAGTGAGGGGAAAATGAGGCAAAGACATTGGGAGCAGGACTTTGCCAGGTACCAGTGGAGAGTGAGCTGTATAGGGAACTGTATCCCAAAACTGCCCAAGAAACGCCTTTTAAAAGTGGTCTTCTGTTTTTAAATCCCTAGCAGGTTGCTCTGTTTTCCCTGACTTTCCTTTCTCCTGGCAGCACGGTACTTTTCTGGTGATACCTTCTTTACTTTCTCACAACGTGGTCACTCAGCACAGTAATGTTTTGCTTTGCAGTTCCACACACTAATCCCCAATTTCCCCACTTGATCATGTCACTTTAACTCTCCACTGAACCTTTTCCTTTCATGTTCTTATAGTAGCTTTTCCCTCTTTCCACTATGGTAGAAGAGAACTTCCATTACTGTGTACTAACTCCATCAGGTGTTTTTGAGAGTGTGACCTTTATGAAGGACACAATGTATGCCTCTAATGTGAAAACATACACCAAGGTGAGCTTGGAATCCTGTTTTGAAGGATGACCCAAGTTGTTGCATGACAGAGAATATGAAAACAGAAGAAATGGTCACACTTCCTTCATAGGCTCTCCTAGCCTCCAACAAATTGCAGTGTAAGAACTTTTAAAATGGGATTCCTGTGCATTTACCTCCAGCAGACTTCTCTGCAACTGTCTAGGCTGAGTGTGAAGGAGCAAGCACAGGGCAGCCAGGAAACTTGGGCTGAACGAGGAGGAGAATCTCTGTGGAATGTGAAGTGCTTTACTAAGCTCACTTTTTTATACTGTCTGCTGCCGGGGAACCAAGATGGTCTCTTGCTGCGACACCAGTAGATCTGTACAAATAAGTACACTGGAGCTTATGGTAACAGCTCTGAGATTGCAGTGGAGCTGTTGCAGTGCTGGAGCAAGACGCTCCTGCCCAGGGCTGCCCCTGTCGTACCGCAGCATGTGCTGCTCTCTTGAGCCACCCGTTGTGCGCATGAGCAAATGAAGTGTGGTGCTTTGTCAAGTTCTGTTCGTAGCCTTGCAGCTATGTGTGCTTGTTGAACAGAGCTGCAGGCACAGCAGATGAACCCACCAGAGAAAAAAGCAATTCCTTCCAGATCCTTTCTCTCCATCTAGAGATTGTTATGAATGTGATATCATTGTTCTGTGCTTATCTGTTTCTTTCCCCCTGTCCCCTAACTCTGCTCTGAATGGCTTTGGCATTCAAAGCTCCCTACACAAAGCAGAGCAATTATAGTATGATCTCAATGTGGTTTTCATTACAGCATTAACAAAACATTTCTTATTTATGGGTCTTTCTCATAGGCAGTTTCTCTAGCTCAGAGAGTATTCCAGTGTCTTTCTACATTCCTATCTCCCCACAAAATGGGTTTGAAAGAAAAACTTTTCCTGCAGAGTTGTCACAAGGAGTGGCATAGGAGTCGTCGTCAGCCAGGGGGAACAGAGACTGTGCTGTGGGAGGCAGTGCAGAGAATTATGGAGGTATTTTTTCTCATCTGAGGTGACAAAGGGACGATGGAAGTACTCAGGCTCACGATGGCTCAGGGCTACCCATCAAGAGTGGGCTGAGGTGCCGACAAGAACAGCTGCCTTAGCACAGATGTTCCTGAGGGAGTCTTATGTGAGAGCAGCCAGGCTGCCACCCCCAATTTGGCTGTATTTGTCTAATAGTCCAGAGTCTTCTCTCTTGCTGAAACAGAAGACTTCTTTTGTCTCTTTAAAGCATTTTTGAAGATGTGCTTTAGTTGAATGCAAATCATAAGTACAGGGATAACAGAGGGAAATTGTTGGTCTGTGATACATGGGAAGTTTGGCAAACAGCTTTTGAAGCCTTTTCTGGACTAAAATACTGCTGATATTGCGAGTCCAACGAGCAGCAGTTGTGATATTGTGGTGGCAATTTGAAAATGTGCTTTTTAAAATGCTTCTGTAAGGGATCTTTGCAGTTACTTTTCAAAATGCCACTTGGTTCTTGGATGAACCGTTAAACCAGAGAAAAGGCCATTAATTTTTGCTTGGTTATATGGCTAAAAGAAAGTACTACTATCTGTCTTGGTCACCTTCTTTGGGGTTTTATGCCTCTCTTATTGAGGTTTGCTCTTCTGTGTTAAAACATCATGCATATATTGAGCCTTTTATTATTATGGTTGGGAAGTACTCCAAGGCTGGCTTGCCAAAAGGTTACACCCTGTTAATGGCAAAAGAAACTATTCACTAATGCTGGGAATAATAGATTTTACAGGCTACAGATAGTTATTAAAAGGTGTAGGAATGCTGGGTAGCAAATTACAGGAATTTGAGCAGTAGCAAGTACCTTGTTGAAAGGGCATCCACAGAAAACAGATGTATTTTGTGAGATGTTTGGCCCTTCTGCATTTCTGCACACTGCTCTGAAAGGCCTTATGCCTTGGGACTGCCTAGTTTTAGTTGCCTATGTGCGCTGTGTTCTGCAGGTTTTTTTATATAGTGAGAATCTTATTTGACTTGATAGAGTGATTAGAGCTGCACAGGTAAGGAGCACATTGTGCCCATTACTGTAGGCAGACTTTTTCAAAAGCGAGGCGTTGCAGAATCTCCTGAAGATGCCCAAGCTCTGCTCGTGATTGGTGTCTGAGATGTGATCAAGGCCTGGGCATCCTTGCTGTAACATTGGCAAAGGAGGCAAAGTGATTTCTTCACGGTTATGCAGCCAGCTAGCAGCTGAGCCAGGAACAGAAATCACTTCCTGGGCAGCAAAGTCAGCGACATCGAGCCGAGTGCTCCGCCTCCCGCCTTCCACAGCTCCTCCACTAGTATTGTCAGCTGAGAGGAGGCCAAACCACAAAACTCAGATTTTGGCATGAGATCTAGAGTTTGGGAGCATTCGAGCCCATCTCTTACTGCACAGGAATACAGCAAGTTTTTTCTGTAGCAGACAAGAAAAGCGGCGTTCTTTCAAATGCATCCTGCAGATACAGATGCAATAGCAGATGGGAAGTGTTGTTTTGTTTGGTTTCCCTATGTAAGTTTTCCAGGAAGGAGTCAGATGGCCAGAGTTATGCAAACCAAATGGATCGTCCTTTGTTTAGAGCAAAGGAAAATAATCACTAATTTTTGTGGTGAAACACAAACATTCTCCAAACAAAATAACCTCTCCCTATAGCCAGCCTGGCCAGCCATGAGTTCCCCCTCTTGGGACTTTGAGTCTGATAAACTTTCTAGAGAGGCATAGACTTTAATGCAAGTTGAGGGTGGGAAGGGAGAGAAAGAGAAACAAAAAAGCAAATGAGATCTAACTAAAAGGCCTTGCAAAATTAAGCCAGCTTTTGTTTTAGTGAATGCTGGCACGGAGAATTCTTTGGCCTTTGCTGCCAGTGTTAGCAAAGGAGAAAACAAGACATCGGTCTTCATTCTCTTGGCATGTTTGCGCTGAGGCGATGTCATAAATTTATGAGAGTTAATGGTATCTTCATAAATCAGGGTGAGAACAGAACTGTAGGGCCAGATTCACCGCCGCTGTGCATCTGCCTTGCTTGTGCAAAGTGGGAAATGCTGGTGGTTTGATTTGGTAACTCCATTGCAAAACTGAATGCCTGTAGATGATGCAAGCGCATCATAAATCCAGTGCCTGTGCTGCAGGCGATAGGAAGTGAGGAGTGTGCACTGTATCGCTACATTGCATGCTGTAAGTGCCTACTGTCTGCCTGCCTTTCTTTTAATGAGGAAGAAAGTATGGGGCTAGCAAAGGAATATCGCATGCTAAAAACATCTGCTGCTAACATTTAGCATAGTGGAAGTGTTCTTATGTGTTCTTGCACTGAGGCTATGGGAAAATAGCAATAATATGGTACTTTCCAGGCCAACAGGAGCAGGGATCTAGAGTGATCACAGGAGCTTGAAGACTGCTCTCAGTAGGTGAGCCATGACGCAGAAGCCAGGCCTATCTGTGAAAACCATATGGCTGGCTAAAATAATGCACTTTCAGCTGTTTGCCTGTGTCAAACAGTCCTTAACAAAGTAATTGCTGTGGGTAACCCAAAAATTCAAATGTGTAGGCATGGGGTTTGCTGGAAGCTGGAAACATGAGGAAAACTTCAGGGAAGGTTACAACTTTTCATTACTATTTTATTTTTCTTTTAATGGGGTGTAAAACCTAAACATTTCCTAACCTGCCTGAGGAAATAATTGTTTATATTGCTGCCAAAGCAAAGAAGTACACCTGTACGAAGTAGGGATTATAATGTGTGATAGGAATTACTAAAGCAATATTACTGCTTTCTAGAATTTTGAGTTCAGTGGAAACCTCTCTTTTAGGAACATCTAGGAAAGAATGCTTGACTTGGTGAGTCCTGCTTCTTCATGAGGGGACAAACTCTTTTAGTCTGTATCTCTGATCTTCATGCCTCATCCAGTGCAGAAAAATGTGCTGCGTGACCCTGCTTCTGAGTGAACGCTGCTGAGCTAACCACCGAGAGTGGGGCCAGGGTCAGTAGTGCTCTGCTGCTGTTGCTCTAATCATTGTTAGGCACCATGTGAATGAATTTATCTTGGCAGCCAAGTATGATCAAGGCTCACGGCTGATGCAGAAATTACTTCAGACAAGGTTGCCACTTTCTCTTTGGCTTGTGTCTCTTCATGGCTTTCCCTCCTTCCACTGGCACCTTAAATGGAACTGCAACTTGCACAAGTTTCCTCAAAACCAAAAGACCAGACAGTCAGAATAGTGCAGATCTTCATTAGATTGCTAAATGATTTGGTTAAACTTTTAACCTTGCTCCCTTCTGTTCCCTGCTGCTGTCAGTGATGCACTGAACACTGTAACCTTACTTCCATGTTGGCAGTGTTACGAGCACCCCAGGCAGTTAATTAAGTGCACTGTGCAGTTGTGAAGAGACTAGATGGTCAGAGACCCCAGGTTTGCTGTCTGTATTCCAAATAGCAAAGCAAGGTTGTGATAATTTGTACTCCAGTTTCAATGTGGCCCCACAGAATGAAGGTCTCCTCCACCCTGCCATGTACAGAGATAAGATTCAAGATTTGGATTGAAGATGAGATTTGAAACCGATAGGTTTGAAAGGCAAGGGGGAAAGAATCTGCCAGGAGAGGAAGGGTTTTCAAACAAAATGAAAATTTCAACTGGAAAATTTTAGTAAGCTGATAATATTGATAGCAGCTCGTTTCAGGTCTATAAGCATCTCTATAGAAGGCCCTAGAGATGGTTAAGTACAGCTGGTAGAAAGCTTCCTGATGCAGTGACGTGCTTCTGGAAGATGCTGATTCAGCAGAATCAACCCCTTCTGTGGGCATGTGTGGTTTCCAGTCCAAAAAACAAAACCCACCCAGCCTGTCTGCCTGGTTTTCTGCCAATCTGCCCAATCTCTAGTCAGCTGGCGAATGGGCTGGGAAGTTTCTTGGGATCCCCATCTGTCTGGTCACCAGAGTGATAGTGTAAAGTTCTGATTTAAGTCTACAAAAGAAGAATATTAACTAATAATGTTCCTGTTTCCCAGCGTATTGATTATTCTTCTGACTCCACTTTAAAAAGCATACTATAATTCAGGTTGGAAGTTTTAATTTAGGTTCAGTCGAATCTGCCTTGAAGTACAAAATTTCCCATAATATACAATTTTCTTAACTCAGCTATTTCCAATTATATGTAATCTGTTGCAGCTCCATCTGGTCTCCTGTATGGAGCGGCTGTGATAATTTACTGTGACCATTCAAAAAAAGCTTTGTATCTTCAGTTTTGTTGTGGCTCGGCTATGTGGCATGGTAGATTTCAACAGCACGGAGCAGCTGTAGGAACAGCGAAGGTGCTGCATGCAAGATGTGAGTAACAGGTGGTGCAGAGCCCCGAGGTGTTCAGCTCTGCAGGGGCAGGCAGTCCTCAGCCCTTTTGTAGAAACAATGGCACAACGGGCTTTGTGAAGCGACATTTCACAGTGAGAATGAGAGCTTGCTATGGCAGCCTGAACACAAGACTGTTTTCACAAGGGCTCTGCAAAGAAATGAGGAACAAGGGTGAGGTGCCACATTTCCTCATCTTTCTCAAGGCAGGTAAATGTAAGGTGTTGAATTTTAATTTTTTTTTTCCCCTGAGGTGCAGGGTATCTGCAGTTACTCTGCATTTACTCTGTAAATTCATGGGCTAAAAGCATGCCTACAGTTACCTCCGAACAACTGCTGTGCAGTAGATTTTTATCCCTCACACAGTGTTTTATCTTGTTTATGTATTGAGAGCAAGGAAAAACTTTATTTAAGTTTGGTCTTTGAGACTTGTATTACTGATCTGGTAATAAATCCCAATATTTCTTTTTTTCCAGATGAGAAGCCTTTTGTAGTGGAAGATACCTACCTACTCTGCCCAGCACCTGTGCTACGAGAAGTTGGCATGTACGTTTTCTCTACATACTCAAGTATTTACTTTGCCTGTGGGAAAATAAGTCTGCATCATCTCACTATATTCTGTTGTTGCTATAGGCCTCTAATTCTGGTGTCTCTGGTGCTTGTTGGGTTAATTGGCAGTTGTGCATTGGAGCACAAGGGAGAGAGCACCATCAGTGTGAATTAACCTGTACAAAAGGCTTTTCTGTGCATCAGGAGCCCATGTTCTAGAGGATATAATCTAGTAGAGGATTGTGGGCTAGCTGGCCTGACTTGTCTCTTGTGGGTTTTTTTCTAGGGAAGCAGCTCTTCAAGTCAGTATGAACGATGGTCTGAGCTTCATCTCTAGCTCCGTCATCATCTCCAGCACACACTGTGTAAGTTTCAATTCATGTGCCTAAAATGATTCAGTGGGATAGTGGCACTTAAACACAGATGTTTGTTATACTGGTATTAGAGCTTCCAAGTTGAGTAAGTTTGGTGTACAAAGAACCTGTTTCCCTTTTTTAAAGGTGAGCTTATGAGTTTGGTAAATACAATATTTTGTGTATCGTGTGTGCTGTAATGTGGCAAAGCTCTTGAGTCTCCAGTAAACACCTCAGACTGTATCTGCTGTAAGATGCAGACCAGAACAGGTCTAGCAGCAGCAGCCAGCGGCCTGGAGGTACCTATACTCACTGCACGGTGAACAAGAAGCAGGTCTGCTGGCTTTGTTAGCTAGCCTGTTTCCTCTCCAACAATGGTGCTGCTAATTGTGAAGAGCGTATGGCAGTTGTGATCACAACCTTTGTCTGGAAACCAGTATGGTTGCCAAAAATAACGTGGGAGATTCTCCACTGAAGTAGCTGGCTTACGGCTGGCATCTTTCGTTGCCAGCCGTGAATTGCTGCACTCAGTCTCTGGTGGAATCAGGCAAAGGATGATGAAGCCATTATAATTCATGGTATTGCTGAAGATGCTGCCTCTGTTAAGTCATGGCTGATGGGAATAGAGTATGAAATGACTTGTGCTAAAGGAGGTAGTGGAGGAATTCACCTGCAGTTCAGAGAAGTCCTTCATGCTTCAGCATTATTCATGGGAAGGCCTATCTTCCATACAGGGAATGGTTGAGGTGCTGCTTTACTACTCCTGTGTACTGACTTAAACTATTTTTTGGGAAACCAGAGTAGTCTTGCCAGAAAGACTCTGCTTTTCTCCCTACCCAGGAAAGGCACATTGTGTTTCCATACAGAATAACTGGAAGGTGAAGCTGTATAACATCAGATTACCAGAAGTGCTCTGTGGTCCCCAAGGGCTGATGCACAAGATGAAGGAAGTCTTTTATGTCACTTGGTCTTGATACTTGTTCAACAAGGGCAAGATTGTATGGAGAGACAGTTTTCAGAGCTTACATGAGGGGTTATATTCCAAAACTTACAAAGACTTCATTATGCCTTTAAAGAACGGAGTTTATTTTAATAGTTAATTTTTTAGTTCAGGTTCTCTTTGCTCACTGGCAAAAATGTATTTGCATTTTGTCAGCAAATTACAGGAATATTTTGGTATGTTTTGATCATGAGGCAAGACCTGGGAAAGAACTCTTAGAGAAAAATTATTCCTTCCTGATCTGCTTTCTTCTGGGGATACAATTATTATTTCTAGATTATAGGAGATGAAATAGCTATTCCTTTTCTATTGTCTTAATAGCTGCAAGAAAACCTTCAAAAATGCCTATGTCTGATGGCAGCACCTACTACTGTAATGCCTCCAGACTGCGAAACTGGATTTGCAGTGCCTCTAAGCAGCCAGAATTCCAATTCAGAACCTACATCCAGACCTAGAGGCAGTGCCGTTCATTGGCTGCTTTGATAATTATATTGCAGGCTTCAGTAATCGAGGAGGCTTCTTCTGGGTAAACAGACGTTTTGCCTTTGTAGTAGTGTTTGTTTTTTCCAAGTTCCTTTTAAAGATGGAACTGTTTACCGAGACTATAATCCTCTCTTTAATTAAGGTTACAAGGACTTCGGTCCTGGAAATACCCGTATACAAAATGTGCACCAAATGACTTGTTTAATTGACTTCAGACCTGCAAGTTAGGTCTGTTTGAAGATCTGCAGCTGAAATGGGACAGTCAGAAAGCTGTGGAATGAAGTGATGGTAACAAGCAGGGAAAAAATCTAGGGTTTTCTTCCCTGTGTGCAAATGAACAATCAGTGCTTTCGGTTTCCTCTCTGCACTATATTTCAGAAATTATCAGGTTTGGAAAGAGGTCTGGAGTGTTGTCTTCAAGAAGCTTCCCAGATGGCCATCAGCAGTGACTTAACGTGGCAGCCCCACACTCGCTTTGATGCAAATGCCTTGAACCCAGTCTCGTTCCACTCCAGAAATGGTATTTAATGGGAGAAGGAACAAAGCAAGTGGCTTGATGGCCTGATAAGCTTTCCATTTCTTTATTTTCCTGTGAAGCTCTACAAAAAAACCTTCCTATGCAACATGTAAAGAATCTGCAAAGATCCCATTTTCCTTATAAACAATACCTGACCTGTTCTATGAACTACCCATTTTCAAGGACTGTCTGGAGATAATCTAGGGAAGAAAATTCAAGTAAGAGCATAGCTAAAGCAGACAGCTCCAATCCCAGCAAGTAAAGACCAAAAATGAATAATCAGAAAAGTCAGTTGGACTTTGACTCCTAAGTTACAAATGTAGGTATTTGAGGACTGGAACAAATAGAACCTAGGCATTGAACTATCTCATAAGCTTTTTTTATCACCCTAGCTGGCAAAAATTTTAGTGTAGGTTTTTATGGTAAGGAAACTGGGCCAATTTCTCATAGGTTAATTGGGCAAAGCTGTTTTGTGCTAGCATAGGTGCTGACCTTTGTTAAATATCTTAAGACTCCTAGGAATGAGGCAGCTAAATGAAGGTCAGTTTTATTGAGCAGTGAAAACTCTAGAAGATAGGAAACAGATGGGTCACTTTTGGAAAGCAACAAGGGATCAAAGCCTTTGCCTTTTCTAGAGGCACATTGTGGCTTCACTGCTATAACTCAGCAAGACCGGACTCCTGTGGCTGCCAGAAGCGAGGAGGGAAGAGGACTTAGTACTCCTGTGCTCTCATTGTGGTTTCTCTCACCAATTGCCAGATGCTGAAAGTGGCATGCTGGGATTTTTTTACCTTGCCCGGTGCTGTCATTTTTGTGAGGTTAAAAGTGCTTTTCACTTTTTGCAGCTAATATGCTGCCTTCATATTTAAATACTGAATGTGTGGCAGAAAGTGTTCTGTGGGCCTGTCCCCTTTAGGAAATGTCACTGGTTTATGTCTCTGAATGTGGTAATGCACATACCTCTCTAGGATAAACTCACTCCCTCTGGGAACAGACAGAGCTTTTGCTTGAGCCCATACTGCCTAACCAAAGTGATTATTTGCACTTTTTCCACTTGAGGTGTAAAATCTGCTATAGGATTTCAAGGAGGAGAAAACATGGGAAAGTTAGGAATGAAGGCATAAGTAATGACTGACTTAATCTCCTTCTTAGTCTGAGGGACACTTAAATACATCTTACTTTCCAGCATTAAGCGATACTAGTTGTCAAATCTGTCAACAGCAAATTAGACCTCACTGAAAGCTGGTTGGGGTTTTGGGTTTTCTATTTTGTTTAAAGGAGTCAAACGTACAGCTAAAACAGCCTTAGAGCTTCTCCCTATGCTTTCAAATCTGGACACTTTGGAATCTACTTGTCTGGACTTCAGGTGTCTGTTGTGCTTTGAGGGACTTCTCGTCTTCCCTAGCTCTCTGCATCCTGAAGCGTGGCAGGCTTCAAGGTTTGCAGCCCCAAAAAAAAGTGCAAGGTTTGTCAGAAATTGAACTGCTAGGCTTCTGTCGTATTCTGCCCTTTGCTTAATCGCCTGTGCTTTCCAATATCAGAGTACAGGCATGACTGTATATCCTTTTATACCTCATTTTCCATGGGACTCAAGGAGCTGCTGGTTTAGATTCCCAAGATAAAATTGCCAGCAGTTTTTAAATTTTTTAAAGCAAGTCTCCAGGCTTTCCAGGTACGTCTCCAGGCTTTCCGGGTACTTCTCTGCAGTTCTCTCCTCTCCGTTGAAAGGTAATTGATTTTTTATTTAACAAAAGAAAACAGAAGGCGGCATGGGAGAGACTTGTAAAGATGCTTTTGTTGCAGAG